>NC_136790.1:32110421-32572921 GCF_951216825.1 Electrona antarctica | reverse complement strand
AAAAGCTGGACATAGGAAGGGCTAGTGCCCCTTCAAAATATAATAATAATAATTAATGAATTAATGGAGCTAAGAGGTGTCTGGCCAACAGCGATAAATGACATACCTGCCAAGCCTGTACTGTACATCTCATCATGCATCACATCAGCCCACATGGTCCACCTCGCCACCCCACAGCTTCCATGGTCACCCCATCAGCCCACATGGTCCACCTCGCCACCCCACAGCTTCCATGGTCACCCCATCAGCCCACATGGTCCACCTCGCCACCCCACAGCTTCCACTGAACTAAAGGGTTAATTTTGTACACACCATTCCACTTCTCCGCCTCCCCGATCTGATGAATGCCATAGTCAGCGGTTTGATACTAGAGACTGAAAGTGGCCCACTCGATTAAATTGGAAGAGAGATACTGGAATTATCTGAAAGACAATATGATCAAAGCTGTTGAAGTGGTTCAGTTCAGCAGTTTTTATTAGTAGTGGTTGAAAGCTTCTGTCGCTTCAGGACTGACTTCCTTTATTCTTGATGCAACTTTTTTATGTTTTTTAAATTGCCTGTATTTATAGGTCATTCACGGATGCACTTTTTTTTGTAGGTTTGACCTATCTATAATTCTATATTCTTCATTTTGTACCCTACATTCTCTTTTGTTGTTTAACAGTTGATGGTTGGTGGTGCGGCTGAGCAAGCAAGCCCGTCGATTGTTGTCTCGACGGTGCATGACGTATTTTAGTAGCAACACTGATTTCAGACCCGGAAGTGTAGTTTTAAGACTTTTAAGTCAGAATTAATTACATTTTCTCCAGAAACAAGCTGTATCAATTATGAATGAATATCATAAGCGATGCAGAGCCACCCCCCTGACAGAAGATCCTGGATGATTTGTTTATTTTTCGTACACAGCTCTTATATGAGGCGATCTAAGATTTCCCTGTTGGGATTTCAACTCAACAAATAATATTGTTATGTGCTTAGGTCTGACATTGTGCATGAGTTAATGGGACCCGAAAATATGTTGTTGCATCTCAAGGAGACATCCTTTCAGTCAATTCTGAATAGTCCGGATTTTCACATCATCCTACACAGTACACTGGTTTGACAAGCGACGGCTGAATTTCCCTCGAGATCAGTAAAGGTTCATCAATCTGTTTGTTGTGTTTTAAAGCCGTTCATGTCAAGAATAGAAACTAGAAAGTACTTTACCTCTGCATTCCGATATCCCCCCTCTGTTGTTTTTCACAAATTGCATCATTATAACAAATGTAGAAAACGTGTGAAAAAGACTATTTATTTACACCGTCCTTATAGAGCATGTTTTTTCACTTGTTGTGGATCTATTGGGACGCTGCTTGTCAGTCCAATTAAAGCACAGAGTAGGCCTATGTATATCTCGCAATTTATTTTCACATCTTTCATATGTTCTGTGGAAGGAGATTTAATTAATTAAAAAAAACAATCCAATCTCCCTCTGCACACTCCCAGGTACAGAGGCGACCTTAGCTTTGTTGCACACGTTTCAATTGGCCTCCCAACTGACGGGCAAGAAATTAATTATTCAGCCTCAGTGTAGCCTGATTATCAGACTGAAGCTTCCTGAGGCTGTGGTGTGGACCCAGGCTAGGTTTGAGTGGCTCCCACATTTGAAAACCTTCACCTTCGCTTTGATCCCCACTGTTTGTTTTTAGTCTCGCCAGTCGCTACGAGTTGGAATAAAATATGGATATACAAAAAAACTATTCCAAGACGTACTTGAAGAAACGTGTCGTATTCATATACGCCGCATCAAGGCTTTTATTGGGTAGGCCCTAAAATTAAGTCAAATAATTGTATAAAGAATTAAAAAATGTAAACTACAATAAAGTAAGTAAAGATACCTAAAACATTTAGTTACTGTACTTTAATAAATATACTTAGTTACTTTCCAGCCCTAACACAATACTGTAGCAGCAGTTGTTTGATCCAATGATTTATTTAATGACTGTGGCTCAGAGCGAGGCAGGCTGCTGTGCACGGATACATCCTGCTAATATGTTCATTTCACAACATGGCGAGTGCCATTCAACCAGAATGTGATCGTAATAATCCTCTATTACCTCCCGCTCAGGCCACCGAGTGGCTTAGAAAGCCCTAATTGGTGCTGGTGGAGCGTATTGTTAATTCATTACTGTACTAATATAGATGTGTGTGGAGAGCCGTTTTCACAGTCTGGAAGACCCAATCTACCTCCCATTAAATTCTGACCAGAGAGAGAGATGGAGAGAGAGACGGAGAGAGACGATGGTATGCATCACAGTGGTTCTTGAACTTTTTGGTTCCATTTGTACATTCTTGGAGTTTCGGAATTGTAAGGGTCCAATTTGGTTCCTAACTATCAATAATGTTAGGCTATATAATTAATTTAGCTGGGGACCCCCTGGAACACCCTCAAGGACAGCTGAGGGTCCCCGGGCCCCACTTTGAGAACCATTGATATAACATACAATTTTGTGTAATCATTGACAGTAGCTAATAATAATTGCAATAATTCATGTGGTGTGAGTGAAAACTGATATTTTAGGTTGATGCTGAAGGAAAAAGCTTCCTAGAGCCAAACCGTACATAGCAGACTGCCACCTTATTCATACTTTGTTGTGCACCAGTGGCGCACACTGAAAGTGGTCTATCTGCAAACATAAGTGAGGCTTATTATTATGATTATTTGCCCATTTGGGACAATGCACAACCACAGGGCTTTTCCCCCCAGACTTTATTACGTCCATTATATAACACGTAGCTCTAAAACACATCAAATTGCAAATGCTGCGGCAAAGCTCTGTTATAAATTGATATCTTTGAAATATTTTCCTAGTGTGAAAATCCTAGTGTGAAAATCATGCGCAGCCACTTACAGTGCATATTAAACTATGCAATGGACCTGAGCTATTGTACTGTATTGTATTGTGTTTGTGTAAGGGGTCGGAGGGTCAGAATTTAGAAAGGTACTGTAGGAACTATAGAGGCCATTCAGTGATTTTAAATCACACCTGTGTGAAGTGAGGGGCGCTAATCTATTAAAGTCTAACTCATGTTGATTAGGTGATGTAATGGTGATGTAAAACAAATGGTGCAAACACAAACATTAAACGCCATTAACAATAAAGAGACAATAATTATGACGTAATGAGGCACATTACGGGGGGGCACAAACACAGTGGTACGATTTCAGTTCACAACGAATAAAATGATTCACTCATGACTTGTTTCAGCATCTTGTTTCAACAGTAAAGTAAACAAGTCTACCTAGCAGGTTAAAATAAAAGCCACCAGATTAGCATTTGAATGCCTGAACTGCGAACGTAAAAGTGGACAGGCAACGCAAACCCCCCCCCCCCCCCGGACAGTTAAAAAGGTGACAGGCAACACCCACACCCCCGGACAGTCAGGACACCAAAGTTTGACCAAATGGGGGAGGTTAGCTCAGGGGGCGTAATTTGTGCTTACAAATTCTTCAAGGGGGCCAAGACCAGCAGCCCCCACATACATGACGTCACTGCACACATCAGATGGAGTGTGGTGTCCCTTTTATGGGACACAAATGTCATCAGTATGAGGTCATAGTGCTGACATTGACTGACCTCTGAGTACTAAGTACTATTGACGAGGTCAACGCTTGCTTTAGGTGCTGGGAATGATGGGGAACAGTGCAACGAGTGAGCAAGCAGGAGAGTCCGTCTATGGGTTCTCTGCTAAGGACATAGACGGCAACGAAGTGTCCTTAGAGAAGTACAAAGGCTTGGTTTGTATCATCACTAATGTCGCCTCTAAATGAGGAAAGACCAAAGTAAACTACACTCAGCTAGCGGGAATGCACGCCTCGTACGCTGAGGAAGGTTTACGCATCCTGGCTTTCCCCTGCAACCAGTTTGGAGGACAGGAGCCAGGCACCGACGCAGAGATCAAAGACTTTGCCAGAGGTTACAACGCAGAGTTCGACCTCTTCAGTAAGACTGAGGTGAACGGAGACAACGCTCACCCTCTCTGGAATTGGATGAAGGCACAGCCCAAGGGAAAGGGATCTTGGTTGTTGGGAAACAACATCAAATGGAACTTCACCAAGTTTCTCATCGACAGAGAGGGGCAGGTGGTCAAGAGATATGGGCCATTAGACGACCCTGTTGTGGTTGAGAAGGATATGCTAACATTCTTGTAAAGCAGTGATTCTCAATGCTTTGAATTTCAAGGACCCCAGTTTGATATCAAGGACCCCCCAGTTTGATATGCATTATAGCCAATAAACCCCATTTGTATACAAATTATTATAATTTTTGTAATCTCTGGGACCCCAATGTCCCCAAATTCATCAGTGTTAATTTAACTGACTAACTACAGACCAATGGGGACTGGGGACCCCCCTGGAACCCCCTTAAGGACCCCACTTTGGGAACCATGGCTTCCTCTGACTGTGTGTGTGTGTGTGTGTGTGTGTGTGTGTGTGTGTGTGTGTGTGTGTGTGTGTGTGTGTGTGTGTGTGTGTGTGTGTGTGTGTGTGTGTGTGAGTTTGTGAGTTTGTGAGCCTTGGCCTCTCCCGTGGGCTGCCGGGTATTGGTGGAGGGGATGTATCTGGACCAGTGACGGCCTGTCTTGTAAACCCATCCATGGGGAGGACAGGCCTGATGATGCCCGGCGTGCAACCAAACCCCCAGAGCCCCCCCCCCCAAATGTACCCCATATGACGTATCACACATAACAAATGGCTCATTTCTACTTTGTCGCTAAATGAAAAAATAAAAATCACCCCGTCTGAAGTGAGGGGCGCTCTTATCATCATACATCATCATGCTTCATCTCATACTGGCCAATCAGAATGCCTGTTGCCTGTGATTGGTTATAGTAAGGGCATTTTATCAGGTATTTGACCAATCTGGGAACTAAATCGTTACCAAGAAATGTCTTCACCAATGTGTTTCTAAAGGTGTCTAATAACATATACTAAAAGTTTGAAATTCAACTCCCATGGGAAATTGAGTTATTAGCATAATATGTGACCAAACCCTTAACATCCTATGTAAGGCAAAAAAGTCCAAATTTCATCAATCTTTAAGTAGCATGTGACATGAAACTAGGGGGTTTTTATGATTCTGAATCCATTCCAAGCATTAGTTTTTCACAAAAAACACTCCTTGGGCTAAATTAGGCCATATCCACTTGACCAAATGTGCTGACCTCATCACGTTTGTGAGGCCGTTTTCCTCCCAAGGAGTGTTTTGTGTGCAAAACTAATGCTTGGAATGGATTCAGAATCATGAAAACCCTATAGTTTCATATGTCACATGCTACTTAAAGAATGATGAAATTTGGACTTTTTTGCATTATATAGGATGTTAAAGGTATATTCAGTGATTTGACTTAATCTAAATATCACTTATTTTTTCTTTTTTTCTGGATAATCCTCCCTACTATAGAGTGTGCTGACCATATAAGGAGTTCCTCCCTAAAAAAACCCTAGTTTCAGTTTTGGTGGCGGGTGGCAAAGCCTTCATCCAATCAGGATGAGAGAGGCCTTCCTCCAATCATGATCGAGTGGGGGCGGGCCTTGGTGCACATGCTGTTGGCCTGTTGCACTTCCCCCCACTGTAGAGCGTGCATGTGCACATTTTGTTACCGGGGCGGACTGGGTGGTTTTCCAAATCACTCAAATCACTGAATGCTCCTTTAAGGGTATGGTCACATATTATGCTAATAACTCAATTTCCCACGGGAGTTGAATTTCAAACTTTTAGTACATGTTATTAGACACCTTTAGAAACACATTGGTGAAGAAATTTCTTGGTAACGATTTAGTTCCCAGATTTTCATAGATTTCTCTTACTATTAGCTGATTTGCTCGTTTACATATGACGTAAATGTTCCCTTCAATGTCACTGGCGTTTAATGTTTCGATTAATTTACATCATATTTAGCGGACATTTGACCTAATTTCTCCGTGCATTGTCAATGGGACAAAAGCTGTATATAAGGAGGGGATACAAATCTTGATTAGGTTGGTCAGAGTGGCTTATTGTCGGGAACGAGGGTGTCTATCCCCTTTACAATTCAGTGGTTGAGAAGCACTGCTTCAGCACATGAACACCACCATGTGATTTGTGTAGCTGAGTGCACACATAGTAACTTACTATTGAAGGCTAAAGATTGGATTTCCTTCCCCCCTCCTCTCTGCGTGGCTGGTACAGTAGCTGCTGTGTGGCTGGTACAGTAGCTGCTGCGTGGCTGGTACAGTAGCTGCTGGTGCCTGCTTGATATTGGATAACGTTGGCGTCAGGCTGCTCAGGCACAAACCTTGCATCTCCATAATTCACCTTTTTATGTATCCATATCCATGAATTCAAGTATCCATGGGGTGAGTAATCAATGGACATTACTCATTTTGGCTGTGAAATATCCTTAAGTGTGTGGGTTTTATAAAAGATCACACCCGTGTGAACTGAGTGGTGTAAGGTCTTATATAGCCTGATCAGCTCTGATCTGACGTCATGTCTGACGTTATGAAATCACACCCGGGTGAACTGGGTGACCGTAGCAACCATGCTCATTTTTTGGTACGAACAGACAGACAGACAGACACGTAAACTAACAAAGCCAGTCGTAGGAGTGGTTTACACCACTCAAAATATTTAGTAAATGAAAAGTATTAGCAAGAGCTTGTGACTAAATAACTGGATTAACTGGTACGCAGGTGCCAGGTATTCCCATTCCAACTGGATTCATTGGTACGCAGGTGCCAGGTATTCCCATTCCAACTGGATTAACTGGTACGCAGGTGCCAGGTATTCCCATTCCAACTGGATTCATTGGTACGCAGGTGCCAGGTATTCCCATTCCAACTGGATTCATTGGTACGCAGGTGCCAGGTATTCCCATTCCAACTGGATTAACTGGTACGCAGGTGCCAGGTATTCCCATTCCAACTGGATTCATTGGTACGCAGGTGCCAGGTATTCCCATTCCAACTGGATTAACTGGTACGCAGGTGCCAGGTATTCCCATTCCAACTGGATTAATTGGTACGCAGGTGCCAGGTATTCCCATTCCAACTGGATTAATTGGTACGCAGGTGCCAGGTATTCCCATTCCCTTTTCATGAAATGTTTTTGGACATGCAAGGTTTCCACTTGGCATCAACAATAAGAAACCTAGTACATTCATATGTACAGTGATATCCTGTGGAGGAACGAAATTGCATAAAACGAAGAAAAGAAAGATGGGAGGAACAAAAGAGTACTCAGTGTTTTAGATGAAATAAATGAGAGTCTCAGCACTGCTATGCCTCAGCAAGCAGCTCATCTCTGGGCAATCTCTATGCGGTGGCAATGGATCAGGAGGTATACGGGCTGTCTGGGAATTGGACGTTTCCTGGTTCGATCCCCTGCTGCTCCTATAGCAGGGGATCCAAATAGGGCCAATGACCCCCATTTGATATGATTTGTATCTCTGCATGACTCTCTGCGTGTTAATTTATCTCAAGAGTGCAGAAATGGAACCAAATGGACCTGGTTCCATTTGGTACCATTTGTACACCAATTGATTTCTATCAATAATTTAGCCTGGAGCCTCCTCAACAGTCCTAACTGCTCCTGATGAGCAGGATGGTGTCTTTGAACGGTTCAGTGTGTGATGACTGGGTGGAGATGACGCACGTTGTAAAGTACTTTGGATCAAGTGACTCTGAATCTATTTCATTCATTTTTTCATTCAAGTTTCATACGCATTAGGCCCTGTACCAGATGTTCATACTTATGTCCAAACATAAACAGGTGGTCTGGAGGAAGATTTCACTAAACAAAACCATAACATTTACAACTGTTCACTAGTCTATGAATGTCAACTTGTTTGACTATTTGGTTTCAGTCAGACTGGTGGCAGTGTTGCATTGGACACTGAGCTGGTAAAACAGTGGCAGAAAGTAACTACAGTAATAGATTTGCTCAAGTACTGTACTTAAGTACAATTTAAAGGTACTTTTGTATTTCAGTTTTTCGACAAACCTATGGCAGCATCAGGTTATGTGATGTAGACATTTGGAAAGAAGCTGTGTGTGGCTGCAGAGGAAGGAATTATTTATTTGATTGGTTGGTTGATTGATTGATTGATTGATTGTTTGATTGATTGATTGATTGATTGATCTAATAATGTATTAGCAGGTTTGTTAACCGTACAGGTAGTACAGTCAAAGGTTATGCTGAAAGAATAACCCCAGAGGGCTTTTTCCATCGTGGTTCATATAATAATGACCACTTCAACTGTGAATACAATGTGACAATATTGACCACAAATAGCAATGCTACAGAAAAAGAAAAAAACAATTTCACTGTGTATCTGCAAGCAGGTGATATCTTCTAACTAACACGTACAACATCTACTGTGGTGCAGTACTCACTGTTTTAATTAGGCACAGTCACAGCTTCCTTACAGAGGCCAAATCTATAACCACTGTGGAATACTGGAATAAATCAAACCCAGAAAGAACCATAAACAGCAGCACGTAACAGAGATAATTCTACACAATCATACATCTATTGGCCTATTCCTGCCTTTGGATGTCTTTCTTCAGTTGTGTCTGAACTGTGAACTCCATAACCGTTAATGTGTCTATATAAGCATGAATATACAAATTAAATCTAGCTGAAAGCTTGTGACAATAGACAGGTTTTTAGTTTGCTAATGAAGCCGGTAAACATCCAATCTGCTCAGAGATTCACCTTCAGTGCACATCAGAGACAGGTGACTCAGACTGTTTTGGCCGATTTTTTGCTAAGTCCCATTTTTGAAAATGATGCTCTCTGTTGGCATTGGTTACAGTCACAGCCATAAATAGAGTGTTGCTATATCAACATTTGGAAACACTGACTGTAGTCCTTCCTCTTACAAGATGCAGCATTGTCCTTGTGAGGGTGTACTTGTTTTCTTTCATAAATTCTCTGAATTGTCTGGATTGCCTGGAGAGCTTAAAAGAGCTTATTTTAGCACAAAGTCAAAACTGGAAGACAATATAACCAAGCACCGTGTCAGTTCTCTATCGATCTCTAGATAGCCTGGAAGCGGCATAGCTCTAAACATGACGCTATGTGAACCGAGGTGATATAGGTATGAAGGTGCCTTTGTCTAAGCAGATCATTCCTTGCGTGCCTCTAAACGTTATCTCTTACTCAAGTAGATAACAAGAATATGGAGTTGTGCTTGTTAATTTTTTCTGGCTGACCGAGGACTCTGTTCTCATCTGCCTCCTATCTTTTCACTATTACTGATTACGCACCGAATGGAGGTCTAGGGGCCAATTGGGATGTCACTGGTTCGCCACTCACAACATGCAGTAAAACAGAAAAATTAATAACATTTAGATTCTCGTGACTTACGCCTCTTGAAAACGAATCAGGCTTGCAGACAGAAAGCTTAATTGGGCCCAGCTGCACTGCCAATTTATGAAAAATTGTGTTTGAGACATTTGGAATAGTATTCTTCCTCGGGTGTTAGACCTGAGAACGATTCTACAAATGCCTTCTAAATCCTGACAGTTTTCTGTTTCTATGTCAGTGGTTCTCAAACATTTTCATGTCAAGGACCTCAAAAATCATCTGTAATTGGCTGCCGAGCCCCATCTGCACATATGTTGTTCTAGGGACCCCCCCAGAAGCAAAGAATATATATTCATGATTTCATGATTTGTCAAAAATAGCAGATCTACAAGCTTGTAGCGCGGCACTCGGTGCTGCGCTATGAGCTTGTAGATCTGCTATTTTTCAATAGCTAAAGTTTAAAGTAATGATTAAAACACCAAAAGGGGTTCCCGCCCAAAATGTGTTAATGGGGTTTGGTGCAAAGATTGTCAGTGCATTGCCAGGTTCTAACCACTCCACAAATAAATGTATAATTAAAAAGATGCATATCAAACTGGGGCTACTTGAAATTCAAAAGGTTGATAATCTCCCCTAGTAAAAATAGTATTATTATCAAACTATTTTCTGATAAGATAGGGGTGGGCAGGTTCATTAATCTGCCTGGCGAAGCTTCCTGGGTCGTATATCTCGCTCGTACTCCAAGCCTCCCTGAAGGGGCGTCGATGCCTGATTTATTCCTCGTCGTACGACAACGATCTACAAGCCCAGTTAGCCCACAACGTGTCGCGGACGCGACACGTTGTGGGCTTGTAGATCGGCTATGTTCGGCGTGTGGCAGCGTTGTACGCCGAAGCATAAGGCACGGTTCCACTGTATGAGGAGTCTGTTCTCCAGCGTCTCCAGCCTATCAATTACAGCTGCACTCAGCACTTTCCCACTAAAACGAGGTGAAGGGACCTATTTTGTACCACAGGGTGGAAGTGCACGCTTCGGATGCCAAGGGAGATACACTCACTGTAATTTAATTTATTTCACCATAATTGGCATCGACAGCAAACTATGCAGCCGGCTGCCAAATATGCAACTCATGCACGCACACGCGCACACACACACATACACACACACGCGCGCGCACACACACACACACACACACACACACACACACACACACACACACACACACACACACACACACAAAAGGAGAGAGACAGAATTCCATCAGCAATGAAATTATAGTTGTGTTTTTGTGAAGTAATTACATTATCTGTTCTGCAAATATATTGTGCCAATTTGCATATTGACCGATATTCATTAGTTCTTTCTCCAGACTGTTCAATACTGTACCAATGATGTTTATGAGAGAAAGGAGGAAGTGGCTCAGGAGGTAGAGCGGCCGTCTTGCAGTCGGAAGGTTTCTGGTTCGATCCCCGCGGCTCCTCTGGCTCCATGTAGAAGTGTCCTTGACACTAAACCCGTAATGCTCCCGATGAGCAGGTTGTTGCCTCTACTGTTGGTGTGTGAATGTGAAATACATTTGGAGCTTAGGAAAAATGTGCTATATAAATGCAGGCCCTTTACCATTTAGAGGTACTTTTCAGGGCAATTCTATTTTTAATTTGCAGTTTTTTATTTTGCTTTTTTCCCACTCAATGTCCTTACGTAACTTATTTGCACAGAATTTCTATTTTTGCCATGGACAAAATGAGTAGACAACCACATTAAAAGCTAGCCCTAGATGACCATTACAGGTCTACCCAAATGGACCCGTAGTCCATGTGGTTCCATCTGTACACTCTTCAGAGTGATGACTTGAAAATAAAATGTTTGAGAAAAACTGTCCTAGTGGACTCCTAATTTGCCATAGTGTCATGCTATATCAGTGTCATACATATTCTGAAGAAAACCTGGAGACTAACATGCAGTAATTGGGTCTTATCATGGTCAAAATAAGAACATTATAATGGTGTGTAAAAACAACATCTAGAATTAGCCACGGATGAGGTCAAGTCTTAATTGCCACGGCCATATTGACGACCCCGACTGAATGGGTCCACACCATCGTTTAGATCACTTTCAACGTGATTTTCTCAACAATAGAAATTGACAGCTATTCAAAATCCATCATGCTGCAATCAGTCTCATTCACCTTCTGTTATGGATGGAGAAAAGGAGACGATCATTATGAATAGCTAACATGGGTGGGCACTTTGGGAACGTGCCCAGAGGCCCTTGGGCATCAGGGAGCCCTCAAAAAAAAGAAAAACACTCCACGGAAATGTCCCCATTACCTCATTTTGTCATCCTTCAGTGTCGACGATAACTTAATTATCGAGTTCTAGTTATCGTGCTTGGTGTGAATTTAGGACAGTCTTTTGGTGGGAGGGTGTGTGTGTGTGTCTCTCTCTCTCTCTCTCTCTCTCTCTCTCTCTCTCTCTCTCTCTCTCTCTCTCTTAGGACTCTGGGTTATCTATTTGGCTGTGCCCATTAATTCCTGCAGAGTTGTCCTTCTGTTTGTCCTCAGTGCTAAAAAAACAACCCAAACCCCTGAGGGGACGAGCCCCTGTGATCCCTGCTTGTAACACCTGTCTTTGTGAATCCACAAAATGTCATTGTCTCCACCAGGCCGAAGGCACTCCGTCTGTCCGTACTTCCGTGCGTGCGTGTGTGCGTGCGTGCGTGCGTGCGTACGTGCGTGTGTGTGTGTGCGTTCGTGCGTGCGTGCGTGTTCGTCCGTCCATTACTAATCTCTGGCACTGTTGGTCTGGTCGCTATGAAACTGCACACACTCCCTGGATGGCAATTTTGAACCTCTGCCCCAAATCTTCCAGAACAGACTGTTATAGCACCACCATAAGGCAGATTTTTGCTAAACACATGTTTTATTACTCATACAGACTTTATCCATACATCATGCATTTTTTCCCCTATGTGTCAGATTCTTTGTTATACAACCAGAACACACATTATTGCAACAAAGAAATATATGTATTTGTTCAATCATCAAACGCTCCTATCCTGGTGGAGACCTGTCCCGAGGGGCACATTTTGAGCGATGCCAGCCGCTCCCAACAGTGGCTGTGTGTGTGTGTGTGTGTGTGTGTGTGTGTGTGTGTGTGTGTGTGTGTGTGTGTGTGTGTGTGTGTGTGTGTGTGTGTGTGTGTGTGTGTGTGTGTGTGTGTGTGTGGGTGTGTGTGTGTGTGTTCCTGGCACACACATGCCAGGAAGGAGGGGTCATTACAACCCTCGTGCTTAAGTAAACAACTGTGCTTGACTCCAAAGGCACCAAAGTTATAGTTGCACAGCTCGGTTCGCGTCGGTGCGATTTTTCTAGTTCTCACACTGTATTTGCCAGGGACCCCCATAACATTAGTGTTGTGGAAATATTTATTAACAATTGTCAAATTTCTTCAAGTATTATTTGAAAATAGCAAATGCGTTGCGTGCTTGTAGATCAGCTAACTTTGAAAGGTTGACACGCTCCACACGTACCAAACTCTTCTCCCTTCTGGCTCCAAAACTATGGAATGCACTTCCCATTGCAGTCAGAACTGCAGCCTCACTCCCAATCTTCCGCCGTAGTCTGAAAACCCACCTCTTCAGACTCCACCATGGCCCGTAGCACTTGCCCTAGCCTAGCCCCTTAGATAGCACATTATGTAGACTTAGATAGTATTTTAAACAGACTTATAGCTTGTTATGTAGACAGCTCTAGAATTGCACTTTATGTAGTCATAGCACTTTTATAGTACACATGTATAATATATTATATAGTATAGTATTGATGCTACACGGTGTGAGAGTGCTCTGTTTATCCTGAGGTCCGGGGGCAAATACACACACAGAGATTACCCACTACCCAAAGCTTTGATCTTCTAAATCATTCCACCGTACAATGAAAGGCAGAACTCAGTGTTACCGATTAGCCCTAGCCCGGCATATATTTATTGATTACATGGGGGCATTCCCCTGAAATGAATAAGAACAGCACTTGAATATGAATAACATATATACGACCTGTTATTTCGCGAATCATATTCGCTCCATATCAGCTCGTCGGTCGGGGCCCCTGGAAGCAGGACAGAAGGCTTGTTCTGTCATGGAGAATTCTGACGTGTCTCTACTTTCTCAGACCCTATATAGAAATCTTTCTGTCGCTCTGTGACCTTGCTTGAGCACATGCAGCTAGGGTGCACACTCTGTTAATTAATGGTACTGCTTAAAGGTCTACATTATCCCACCAGTATGTATAGTTTACATAGATACTCCACTGTTACGTTCTTAGTTTACGCATGATTCATGATAACTACTTTTTATACATGTGATGTATGCCATGCTTTTTGTTATTGCTTAATGTAAGTCGCTCTGGATTAAGAGCGTCTGCTAAATGCCTAAATTGTAAATTGTAAATTGTAAATAAGTGACATGGCCATTCATAATGAGTAGTTTAACTATAGTACGTTTTGATCCAATACATGTGTATTTTCACTCAAGTAAAACTTTGAATACAGCCCTTTATCTTGTAGCAGAGTATTTCTACATTGTATTGTAACCTGCCCTCTCCTCTAATCAGCATGTGTGCTATCTGTTGAAATGAGATGCACAGGTGGCATGCTGCGTTCATGTTATCAAACACGTGGTAGTTGCTGGTGTAGCATGAGTCTGGCTGCGTGCTGCGCAGGTGTCTGTAAACAGCTTGTAATGGAGATGGATTCATGTACTAATTCACCCCCTGCCAGGCTTCTTGGATGTCACCTTTATTTGACTAGTAGGATAAGTCACCGTGAGATTGGAAACTTCTTTTTCAAATGAGATCTAGCCAAGACGGGAATGATTTAGGGCCGATTCATACTCCTATTTTAGAGCCGAATAAAAGTCGGTTCGGCTCTGTAGAGCCTACAATGTGACGTCATTTGAGGTTCGGGGGGGCGGGTACCGTCCTAAAGTCGGCTCTTCGGTGCTACTGACGAGCCAAAATCATTTTGGCACTACAGCGCCGAAACAGCTGTAAAATAGGAGTATGAATCGGCCCTTACTGTTCTGTGCCTATCATATGCAACGGTGCTGAACCAGCAGCTGGCTTCATGCGGACTAGGCATGTAACGGTATGAGATTTTACAGTACGGTACGGTGAAAGCGAATACAATAATAAATAAATAACATACCGTGAGCTCGAAAATCTCACGGTATCAATACTGTGGCTGTTTATGCCGCGGTAATACTGTGATATTATGTATACCTAGCGCGGACTAAACATCCCAAAACACTGGCATTGTCCTTTATACTCTTAACAGTAAACAGAAGTGAAGCTTGACTTAAAAGATTCAATTGAGAATGAACTCGAATATTTGTTCTTACAAATTGCCAATTACTTTCCCTACGTTGTTCAGCCATACTGGGCTGCATGCAACGAGGTATCAATCAAAGTGAATGCTTCACAAGGAACAGCTTCTATTTCATCATGACATGATGGACACAACAGCACACTGATCCTCAGAGAGAGCAGGCCTGTAACCCAGGCCAAGGATGGTCTGGTCACATCTATATCAGTGCAGGGTACCACTGATATAGACACCGTGAAAACGTTACAACATTCAACAACCTCTGTACTCTCGCCAAGTACAGCAGTGATTCTCAAAACCTTTTTCATTTCAAGGACTCCCAGTCCTTGATATGCAGTAGACCACAGAGCATCAGATACCATCTTTTAAAATAATATGTGGATTGACTGTAAAATCATCAGTGCTTATAAATGTCTTCTAAATAATAACAATTTTCTGAAAAAAATCTATGTTGCTATATAGTTGCTGTCGGGCAGAAACCTCTCTATCTCCATATTTTAACTTTTTGAGTTATTTTCGTAAATTAGTGCCTTACTCTTGATCATAGTACAGCGTCACACAAAAGCATCAAAAGTAGCAAATCCACAAGCTCATGTAGATCTACTACTTTTGCTACTTTTGAATTTGACAGTTTTGGACACATGAGGTTTCCAATCTGACAGAGGATATAGCTATAGCTAAAAATCTAAAATGACACAGATGCTTTCCTGGTTTTTTTATGGGTTGACTTTTTTAAGGATCTAGCTCAGTAAGTAATGAGAGCTTGTAGATTGAATACCCCCCCCCCCCCCCACACACACACACACACACACACACACACACACACACACACACACACACACACACACACACACACACACACACACACACACACACACACACACACACAGAATAAGGACACTAGGGTTTATGTCTTGTGCTCTGCCAAGTAAATTCAACCTCGACGGTGTGTAAATAAAGACAACCACTAGTGCATCCAGCTGTTAAACCTGCTCCTAAAAATCACATTCATGTCCTCATTAGAACCACTAATCATGTGTCCACTGTCCACACAATAGTGACTCGTCTGTCGCTCTGGCCTCTTGATAGTTAAGCTTTCCTTTCACTGTGAACAATATGGGAATTCATATTGCATTGTGTACCACATAAAGCAATTAAGGTCCTGCATACCTTGTCGTCCATCGTGGAAGCAAACCTAAATTAGAACATTAGGACAATTTTTGACAATTTACAATCACACTAGCATTAGTTTTGGTCATGTGCTTGTCTGATGTGGAGCTGAACTAATGTATTCACAATTACTATATGAACATAAATGTACACAATACATAAATAAATACCTACCAAAAATGAAATACTGTAACTACTAACATACTTACTCCTCGGGTTAGGGTGATAACCTGACTTGCAATGGGCCTGGTCTTCAAGATACGTGAGAAAACAGAGATACCCATTTTGTCAGACTACTTCAAAAGCATAAAAGACACTCGGGCAGAACACCAGAAGGAGCCCCACTGATCTCACTGACTGAACCCAGTTTCGACACAAAAATGGTGTCAAATTCGTTCTGCTGCTGCTATGCCGGCAGAATGTGGAATGCGCCCCAAACCAACAGAAAAAACAACTGCTCTAAAAGAGCACCTACAGGTGGCTGCAAATTGTAACTGGCCCCTGTAAAAAGTCTAAGCTTATCACCGGAAATGACCAAACCCCAACTGTTTAGTGTACATATCTTTCTTTCGTATTACTATGTTTTTTGCACATTACTGTATATTATTGTTTGCCTTTAATGTCTTGATGAACTGAATCCTGACCTTAATGGAAACTGGCCCTGATGTCTTATTTGGGTTGTCCTTTTAGCATTCTTTTGTATGAATCTGTGCCATGGTGCCTTTTTTTGCAAATTGTTAATAAAGTAATTCAATCAATAAAAAACAAACAAAAAAACAAATATGATATACAGATACATACTAGTTGGAGCTGGCCTGATTCCTGGTTGAGGAAGGGTCTAATCGTTTGAATGTTATAATGTGTAAAATGTACAGGAGTGAGTGACCGCTGCAATGTGTGCCTTGAAGGACAGTTGACTTGTCCATCCAGGTTCTTGGCAGTTGGAACCTAGTGTTTCCAAGTCTGCTTATTGTCTCCACCAGGCCGAAGGCATGGGGAGAGAGTATGTTTTGCACTCCGTCCGTGTGTGTGTGTGTGTGTGTGTGTGTGTGTGTGTGTGTGTGCGTCCGTCCTTCCTTCCGTCCGTCTGTTACCAGCTAATCTCTGCCACCGTTGGCCCGATCCATGCCAAACTTTGCACACACACTCCCTGGATGCCAACGACGAACCTCTGCCCCAGATATTCCTCAACGGCCTGTTATAGCGCCACCATGAGGCCGATTTAGGCAAAACACATTTCTGTACATTACTCGTACACATTTTATCCATACATCACACAATTCGGTATACACTATCTAGTATATCATGTGATCAACACGGATCTGCACCATTTCCCATCTTCCATCCTGATTGGCTAAGATTGCCTTCCAAAGCTCACATGATTGGTCCGTTTCGAACAAAATGCCACAAATCACAAACACAGTGTGCAATTTCCGTGAAATTATACACGCACATTTCCACTAGGCCGAGGACGACATGCCACTCATTTCTTCCCCAAATCAGCCTCAAGGTGGCGCTATAACAGGCCAATTCCTGTTTTTAGCTATAACTGCATCGATCTGTATACAACTTATGTATGCGCACTCCCTAGAGGCCATGGAAAAACATTGTCCCTGCATCCCTCCACATCTACCGGTTATAGCGCCACCATGAGGCCGATTTCTGCAAAACACATTGCTTATTTTAGTCGCACAGATTTCATCCAAATGTCACGCAAATCGGTACACATGATCTCTGTAGTCATGTGATCAAGACGAGTCTGTTGGATTTCTCAGATTCTACACTGATTGGCTAACATTGCCTTCCAAAGTTTTCAGGAGTGGCCCGTTTTGTACGAAATGCTGCACATGTCCTGCTCATCCAGAATTCTATCCTCATGCTATGAGTGATCTGGCTCTGCATTTCCTCAACAAAATGAAGAAAACTGTTGCAAAAAAACTAAAAAACATGTTTATATTACTCCTAAACATTTTGCCAAACATCTCACACAGTCCTATCCTCCTGGTGGAGACCTGTGCCCAGAAGGGCACTTTTTCTAGTTCTAAGTGATTTTGGGCTTGTTTATCTGTAAAGGTTTTTTTTTCTAAAGTATAGTTGCTTATTTAGATTTGCTTTCTGTTGTTCAATTGTTCTCAAACATTTTCATGTCAAGGACCCCCAAATGTCTTTGTCCGCGGACCCCATCTGAAAATATGTGGTGCCAGTGGATCCCTGTACAAGATTTGTGTTGTTATGATGTTATTAAATATGTTAAATATTCCACATTTCTTTCTAGATTTATTTTGAAAATTGCAGATGTACAAGCTTCAACTGCATTGAGACAGACACGTAAGCATGTACTGTAGATCAGCTATTTTCAAATAAACCAGTGAGTGTGTATATATACAGTATAGTTTAAAGTGCTCATGTGGCCTCGTCGCTTCATTTGGGCTTATTTTCAGACCGTGTTGCTTGTTTCTCTCGCAAAATCTAGCAACACTGGTTGGAAATGAAGCCTTAGCTTGACTTAGCTCAGTGTTATCCGCATTCAAGTTGAGGTGGTGGGAAGACAACATGCAACGATGCACTCATTGGGGCGATAAATGTGACATTTGAAGGGGACAAGGCCCCTCCGTCCCCTCCGGGATTGCTGCCCCTGGCACCTCCACCATTGGCAGGTTTCCTGCACACATACAGCTTCAAGTACCTGACCCTGTAGGGCACAAATAGATAACGCCTGGGCATGGCACCAAAAGATCAGCCCCTCACCTCACCTCGCCTCGCCTTTCTGTGGAGAGAGCTGGCAGTCAGGTGAGTGTGTGTGAATATGATGAGAGCTGACAGGTTGGAGCGGAGCGCCTCTGATCCCTGGGCGGTGGATCAAGGGCCTTTTGAGCTAATGCCAGGTGACAGACAGGACCGGGTCACCATGGTGGTGCTATGAATGACTCACACAAGACAGTGAACTTTGTGACATACTGTGACATACAGTACCTGCCAACATTAGGCTTAAAATGAGGAGATTTTCTTGTGGTGTCGACCGACTGACTCACGCTTGAAACCCACCAGCATAAGTGCACAGGCGCTGATTGTTTGTTTCCCCCGGTTCATGTTAATGAATGCAGCCGTTCTCACTGGCAGCGCACGGACGGTTCCCTCCGCCCACGTGAAAAAAATAAATAATTCTGCTCTGGGTGGGAACGAAAAGTTATTCCACACGCATGCTCATTGAAATGCATTGACCAGCAGACGCACTACTGTGGCCAGGTTTGACGAGAACAGTCGTGCACAAGTTACAGTAAACTCTGAGAGACCCAAAAGGGTCTATTTGGAGAAACACGTTGAGAAGCAGTCTACTACAGAGGTTAGGGGGGCAGGTCATGCCAGCACACGTGTCATGTTGGTGAGTTAGATGAACGTTTGATTATTTTAGCAGAATGTTCACCTATTATCATGTCCAATAGGGACACTGCATGGGGAGAGGGAGTGGTTAATGGTTATGCTTATTTATTTACGGAAACCATGGCAAGAGTTGAGTTCTGTAATCTGTATAGGGGAAGAGTGGAATATTAAACGGCTCATTTATAAATGTATGTTTTATGTCAACAGGTGCTGGGGAGTCAGGGAAGAGCACCATCGTCAAGCAGATGAAGTGAGTCACACAAACATGCAGCCCATGCAATTAACAAATGAACAGCTGACCTGATCTGACCTCATCAAACCCTGTACATTCAAGACACTGCCACCGCTGCCACCCTTAGATCTCCATATATGGAGCTGACCTGTTCTGACATTCCATATGTTGATCTGACCTCATCAATCCCTGTACACTCGAAGACACGCTCCATATATGGCCAGTACATAATTCATTCCATATGTTGATCTGACCCCGGGCCCATATGCCAAAGCGCCAGCGCTCGCCCAGCAGTCTGCCGTCACTCTACCTTACGTTTCTCGCCCTCAGGGCGTCTTACTGGTTATCATTATCATTTTCTTTTTTTTTTAAACTACGAATTAATTTAGCGTAGTGTTTTGCCAATTATTTTGGGGCCAACTTGCAACTATTTATTAGTAAATATGTTTATGTGAACATTATTAAAAGAAGGAAATAAATCCCAGCCCGGAGTGTGGCCCTCCAAAGTGTGAGGTTCTGTGCGGTCGCAAGACCCCCGAACTGAAGGTTTCAGCCCGATCAGAGACCTATATTCTTCCTAAAAATGTGAAAGTATTCCCAAAAGAGAGATTAGACGTTTGCCCGGGGCCCAAACTAGTGAAAATAGCAGATCTTCAAGCGCACAACATATCACTTTGAACTTGTACATCGGCTATTTTCATTTATTTTTTTATTATTCATGGCATTTCTTAGATTTGTCTGTTTTAAAATGTATAAAATTCTTATGTTTTTTTTTTGTTTATTTATGTTCTCTTTTGAAATTAAATAAATAAATAAAAAGAAACTGGGATTTTTACTCGAGTAGTGACCGATAAAAATTGGTCTGTGACCCACAAATGGGTCCCAACCCACTGTTTGGGGGTGACTTTCGTGATTACCGTACACACCCACGCTGTAACAAAAAACGGGAACATCCATACTCATGATTAGTTTATATGCTTATTTCAATACATAGCAGCAGTCTGGCCTTCATCAGCGTTTATTTGTTTGGCTGCTGCTATGCATTAACTATGCTTTTATGGGCAACCCTGGTGGCTCACCTGGTAGAGTACCATTAAGGCTCAGTCCCTGGAAATAAAAAGGTCTGGGTTTCCGAGGCTAATGTGTAGCTGACCTGGGTTTCCCCCCACCCCACTTCCACTTGCTCCTGCTGTCGCTTCTCACCCTTAAGGCTTCTTACTACTGGTGTCATTTAGAGATGTTCTATGTTGTTGTTGTTGCCAGGATCATCCATGAAGCAGGCTACTCAGAAGATGAGCGTAAGCAGTACAGAGCTGTTGTGTTCAGTAACACTTTACAGTCCATCACGGCCATCGTTAAAGCTATGAACAGTCTACAGTTACAATACGATGACCCATCACGAGAGGTAAGAGACGCACGCACGCACGCACGCACGCACGCACGCACGCACGCACGCACGCACACACAGACGCACACACGCACACACACACACACACACAGAATTACTATTGTAACCTTCCATGGCAATGAATTTGCTCTTAAATAACTATTTCTGTAGACAACGCCCTGGTAACGTCTGTCCCAACAGCCAGGAACCATGGTGTTGTCCTGGACAGTCAGCTCTCGTTCAAAACTCACATCACAGCTGTCACTCGATCCTGTAGGTTCACACTCTATAACATACGACAAATTAGACCGTTCCTCACCCAGGAAGCAGCCCAGCTCCTAATCCAGACAACAGTCTTGTCAAAACTCGACTATTGTAACTCCCTCCTTACTGGCCTACCAGCATGTGCACTTAAGCCTCTCCAACTGATCCAAAATGCCCGCACAGAATACAAAACTCTGATGCTGGCATTCAAAGCAACCAGAGGTATGGCTCCCCCATATCTTGCAAGTATGATTGAACCCTACAAACCCTCCTGCGCACTCAGATCAGCCAACGCAGGGAAGCTGGAAGTACCCTCACTAAAAACGCCGGGACAACGCTCCACACGTCCCAAACTCTTCTCCCTTCTGACTCCAAAACTGTGGAATGCACTTCCCGTTGCAGTCAGAACTGCAGCATCACTCCCAATCTTCCGCCGTAGTCTGAAAACCCACCTTTTCAGACTCCATCATGGCACATAGCACTTACCCTACCCCCTTAGATAGCATTTCTGTAGACTTAGATAGCATTTGATACAGACTTATAGCATGTTATGTAGACAGCACTGTAGACAGCACTATAATTATATATATATATAATATTGTATGTAGTCATAGCACGTCATAGTACATATGTATAGCATAGTATAGTATATATGTATAGTCTATATGTATAGGTTCATTATATAGATATTCCACTGTTACGTTCTTAGCTTACGCATGTTCCCATGCTTTTTTGTTCTTGCTTAATGTAAGTCGCTCTGGATTAAGAGCTAAATGCCTAAATTGTAATTGTAATTGTAAATAATGATGTCCGACAACGCCACCGTGAGGATGTCATATAAAATAATATAAATGAGTTGTAATGTTTCAATAAAATGGGTTCCCCAAACACTGATACTATCAACCATTTGTTTATTTAGAGACAAAACAAAAGCGTTACTTTTCAAGGAAATCGTTGACTCACTTTCTCATCTGATCTGATCTTTCAAAGCATAATTGTCACTGCCGGGTGGACACCTCAAATCTTTAATATCAAGTAATTTTAATGTGTTGTTTTTTAATTGTGATATGGATCTTGCTGGGACTGAAACAAAGATGGAATTGAATTGAAATTGAATTGTTACTTTTCAGGAAATGGAAAAAATAACCTTTGTTCCAGTGCATACTTATGTAGTTATTATTTAGTCACAAGCTCTGGCTAATACTTTTCATTGATTATAAACCCCACAGACAGATGTAACCACCTTCACATTCAAATCATTCAAAATATTGAAAATCTCTGATTTAAAATGTGTCACATTGTGAGCTTGTAGATCACTTATTTTCACTACATTTGAGGGGCACAAGTCAAGTGGGGCATTAAAAAACAAAAACAAAAAAAACAACAACATAAAAGGTTGAAATATGGACATAAGGTTTTTGCCTGACAGCAAAGCAGTGCTGCAAAACACAACTGCCCTTCAGGGAGGAATAAAGTTGCAGATGAAGTTGCTCTTCAGTTGAGTCAGAGAAAGTGCAGGAGAGGAGAGGCAGTAAATGTAAATGAGTGAGAGGGCTAGGGCCCAATAATACCCAAATGTGCAAGATAAGGCCAAGCCACTGTGAGCTCTTAGTGGGAATGGATTGATTTGAAGCTTGAATTTTAAATGGATTAATATATTTGATTTAGCTTTTTGCAGTGCTGGCAACACTGTAAAGCCAAGGCTCAGACCCTTTCTGAGCCCCAACCTGCTAGTGCAAACTCTGTTTTTCGTGACTTCTTTCGGTTCTGTTATTGTTTTTTGAGCGGTGCCTCTGCTCCATTATGGAGCTATGTCCGTCCGTCCGTATGTCTGTCTCTGTGTCTGTATGTCCAATCACGAAAAGCTGCAACACGTTAACTCTGTCATTTCTCGACCGTTTCGGACGTGGGATGGCTCGCCGGAACCGGGCCGGCTCGCCGGAACCGAACCGGACCACCAGTTTGATATGCATTAGGCCACGGACCCGCATAATTCTAAGAGGGTACAAATAGAACCAATGTTTCCTTTTGGGTTCCTATTCCTAACTATCAATCATTTAGCTGGGGACCCCCTGGAACCCCCTCAATGACCCCTGGGGGTCCCCTGACCCCAACTTTGAGAACCAGTGTTGTAATGCATGGTCTTGTTCCTTGTCTGGATAGTCAAGCCTTATGTTAAAGGTAGCGGATATTTTTGGTTAATGTAAGTTGTAAATAGCTCTATATTTGGATAGTAATCATAGCTATACCCGTCTCTCGGTGACAGCCGGAATGTAGACGGCACCCCGGGAGCAGTATGGGTTAGCGCCCCAGCCTGCATCCTCCGTGAGGAGGAAGCCCAAAAACCTTTGATGAGGCCTTTAGGAGGGCCATTCGTGGAGCCTGCAGTGGAGCCTGCAGTGCTACCGTTGCCCAGGTGGAGCCTGCAGAACCATTGCCATTGTCTGGTGCTGGGAGTCTGGTGCAACGCACAGGTCCTTGCTGTACTCCTGGTGAGAGCAGGAGTGGACCTGGTGAGACGTAGGAGGGGCCCGGACAGGAGGCAACCCACAGAGCCTAGTCCCTCCACATGCCAGAATTGTACCTCTCAGTCCCGGCATAGTAGTTCCAGAGTGGTTCCAACGGATTGTGTGGCCCTGGTCTTTCCCTAGTGGGTCAGATCGAGGGTAGCTACTGGGACGTAAGTCGGGACTTGATCACCCCGGCTGGGTCACCCGAGTGAGGGGTATGATGTTCGCGAGACCCGAAACCCTGATGACCTTGGGATACATAACTGAGGATACATCCCAGTTGCATCCATGCAATGTATTTTCGTTCTTTGTTCAGATTTTCAGCTTGGGATACCAATTTTATCGAATCAGGAGAGAGAACTTATACATGGATAAGCAGGTGAAATTGGAAGTTACCGGTATGACACAAAGAAATTGCATAAAATATAATATAGGTTCATATATTTCATTTCCATGTGGGGTGTGCGACTGTGCGTCAGTTAGGTCCGGAGGTAACAGGGGATGTACGGCCCAAAAAGTTTGGGGACCGCTGATCTAAAGCAATGGTTGTTTACTATGAAAACCTGTTTGTTCATTTGTTTCGTCACCCATGCCTCCATATAAGGTCACGCCTCGTGACATCATGGTCTCGCCTCGTGACATCACGTGACATCATGGAGACCCTTAGATCTCCATATATGGTTGTCAGTCCAACCACTGTGGTTGCCGAGACGCGACTCAGACTTGCATCTCCATATGTGAAGATCACGTCGCTGACCTCATCAAACCCTGGATCATCACCTACCTCTGCATATATGGAGCCGGCCAACAAATCTACATCTAACCTCACTGACAGATTCATAGTTTAACTTGTGTTTCTCAACTGTGCCGTATTAATTAACTCATTCTAGGCCAAATACGTTTTTGACTTCTTTTAACAAATAGCCATCCAGGCCAAAGACGTCTTTAAAAAAAATAATCTTACAACTCTCTTTCTAAAAAAATAGAACAAATCTATGTTAGCCTGTGCTGAACTATTACTACTGCCATTTAGCTACCGGTATGTATGAGTTAAGAAGCTCTGTTGTTTCAGGCATGAAAACGTCAATTAAAAAACATCCATATACAGTATGGGCATAACAACGATTGTATTAGGGCATCGGCTGGGAATGCCCATATATGGAGATCCCTGATGTCATCAATATTAAGTCCATATATGGGAATGTCAATATATGGCCATATCGTGAGAGTCATATGTTAACCAGTGTGGTTGCCGCGGCGCGAGTCACACTTGCAAATGAACCAAGTTGGTACAACACATGGATCTCCATATGTAGAGCATCACCTGGATCTCCCTTATATGAAGATCATAACACTGACCTCATCAAACCCTGGATTGCCATACATGGTTTGACATAGATCTGAATATATGGAGTCGGCCAGCAACTCTACATCTGACCTCACTGACACCAGATCAATAGTTTAACTCCTGCTTCGCAACTATGCCGTATTAAGAAGCTCTGTTGTTTCAGCGCGACCTCGCCCTTTAGTACCTCACCCTTTAGGACATTAAAAGAAACAAATGGAAAGTTGAAATTTGGAGATACAACAATATGTACTTTAGTGAGCAAAACCAACAAGGGACTATTTACAGATTCAATGCAGTTACTTTTTTGGTACGCTCTCAAGTTTAGAGGGGGTGAATAGGAGTGATGAACAAAAGATGTATCACTGTTTGTTGAATAAACAGATAAACCCCCTTATGTCTCATTTTATTCTTCAGTATATGAGACAAATCAGATTTATATTACTATGCTAGCCTAACCTTTCTGTCCTTGGCTGCAGTACAAAGCCTCCACACCCATTGCTTATAACATTATTTATTTAGCTATAATAAGTATATGTCCAGATATGAGTCGACTAAAAGACAAATAATTCTACCTAAATAAAATGATGTATCATTCCTCTCTAGATCACTGGTTTTCAACGTGTGGTCCGGGGACCCCCAGGTGGTCCTTGAGGGGTGTCTGTGCAGTCAAAGTTCGGAACAAAATACATGGTTTATGGGTCTGTAACTCTGAGAGTGTATAAATGGAACCAAATGGACCCTCACACGTCCATTTTGTTCCCTTTGTACACTCTCAGAGTTAAATTAACATTGAGGACTTTACAGTGTTGATTATGGCCATGGGGAATAATAAATGACAATTAGAAAATCGTTTTTCAGGTTCACCCAGAGAGCGTGGGGGTGGGGGGCTGTTTGGGGTCAGAGTGTAGAGTAGGAGAGTAGCGACACGCTTTGATCTCACCGCAAAGCGGGTGCCTATAGTTCCAAACATTGCTCCTATGGCTGGAACTATCCCATTGAGATAGAATGAGCACTTCCGCATTCCATTGTTACAAATGGGAGTAAACGCTAGTGTCACCACTCTCTTACTATACATTACTCTGTTTGGGGTCAAGTGTCTTGCTCAGGGACACCTCAACACTTAGCTACTGTGGTCGCCAGGCCGGGAATCTAACCTGGGATATTCTACAAGCGAAGATAGCCGATCTACGGGCTTGTAGATCTGCTATTACACACAATATAATCCTATAAAAAGATGTATTTTCAATTTTAACATGGTGTCCATGCAAATGCAGTCCTTGTCTGTCGCCCCCTGCAGGAGGATGTCCGCCAGCTCGCTGCCTTGCTGCCGGCTGCTGAAGAGGAGGATATCCTGCCTGGCGACATGGCCAACGTGATCAGGCGACTGTGGTCCGACAGCGGTGTACAGATCTGCTTTAAACGCTCACGAGAGTACCAGCTGGACGACTCAGCAGCATAGTGAGTTTCACATTATATTCTATATCACTGTTTCTCAAACACTGGGTCGGGACCCGTATGTGGGTCGCGGATACATTTTTATGAGTTGCGATTAAATATCCCCTTTTTTGTGTCTTCCAATAAAAAAATATATCTAGGCCTATAAATTCTTTCAAAATATTAAAAATAGTTAAACAAATTACAAAAATCACAACTTTTCACATATTTCAAAAGTATTTCATGAATAAAATTAAAGATGGAGTGCCATGATTTTTTCCACCCTAAAACATGATCATCAGGTCTTATTGTTATATAAGGAGGAAGAAGTTTTTCAAAAAGGTGTACAGTATTTGTTAAAATGTCGTTTTTATGTGGGCACCCCCACCAGTTAATTAAGTATGCCTGGTTTGCCTGGTGGGTGGTGTTGGGTGGTCCCGAACCCACAGCTGTAGTTGTATGATAAAGGGGGAGGGGTTAGGGGAGGGGCTGATAATGTGATGTCACTATATTACTGTTTTTTTCATTGGCACGTTTGACTGTCAAGGGTTTAGCCTCCAGGAAGAAACCCTAAATAAAAAGGGAATACATCATTGCACATACAAACGACTCCAGGGTGGCTAATGAAGTACTGTCACCTCATAAACACAAAAACACTAAAATACAAAAAAAAATCAAAGAAATCATGAATAAATATAACACATTTAAGAAGTCACGCATTGTGAGCTTGTAGATCTGCTATTTTTACTAGTTTGGATCCCGGGCGAATGTTACATTTCTGTTTTGGGTCACGGGCTAAAAGGTTTGGGAACTACTGTTCTATATTGTGTAGGGTTGGGATCCGGAACCGGATCCAACATTGAGTAACCGGGATAGGTTCTATCACATTTGGAACCGTTTACGTAACCGGTTCATCACACAGTGTCACAGCTGCTATGTATTGTGGACCTCACATCTGCTATTACAATGCAGATGGTCTTTTCATTTCAAATTCCATTTGTACACTCACACCTGTAGGGGTCCATTTGGAAACTCCTATACTACGGAACCGTTAAGGAATTGGACATTTAATTGGACAGAGGGAATCATTCAAATCTTAAAGGATTCCAACCCTAAAATTGTGGTGCATGCTCTGTTATTGTTCTTTAAAAGAGAAAGGAAAATAGGCACTCGGGTGGCACAAGGCTAAAATACCATTCCACAACTGCTGAGTCAATGGGTTCGAATCTACCACGGTGAATCCAGTTTGTCAGTGTCCAACATAATTGCCAGCGGGGAATGTTGAACAGGAGGAGTAGGACGGAGGCATTACCTCCTCCCGGTGGGGGCTCCTCCCTGACCCAGTGGCAATTAAGCAGTAGGAGGAATTAATTGGCACAATGAATAAATTGGTCAGCAAAAGGGTAAATATAATTGGCTGCAAAAATAAATCCTCTGGTCATATGAGTTTAATCTTCTCGCTTTGTTAATTTCTACTCTGACGTAAAACTGTCTCAGACTGAAAATAGACGCGGAAGCCATAGTACAAAGTGCCATAAGTGCCATAAATCAGTCTTCAATCTACTCTGTTTTTCGGCCCACTTCGCATGAACTTGTGTCTGCACTTCAGTGAACCTTTTATCTTTGTATCACCACTCTAAATGTAAATGTAGCCAGGTTTGAAACCACAAAGTCAGTTGAATTGAGACAGTTCTTGTGGTTTGTTTTTGAGGAGTGCTATGTTTTGCATAGGCCCCTCCTATGCACAGCTTTGTGTCTGTCTGCATGAGCATGGAATGTGCTCAGCTGATTGGCTAAACACGGAATGTGATGTATGATGATATATGATGATAATAGCGCCCCTCACTTCACACAAGTGTGATTTTTTTTAATAAAACTACAGTATTTTAGTAAGTTCTTGAATGAGTTGTACATATATATTTATGTAGGCCTGATTTTCTAACCAATCTCTTAGATTTTCTCAAACTATTTTCATGTGTGTCTCATGGGCGTGCCCTGGGAATGTGGTAGTGTGGTAGGTAATATTTACCTTCCTTTAAGGTATAATAATGTTGTGGTAGTTATACTTTTAAAAGTTCAGTCAGATAACTCACAAATAGATTTAACCAATATTTATTATAGAATCAGAATACAAGTGTGCATATAATATTCATTAAACATAAAGAGCAGGGAGATAGTAACAACACCCCATGGGGAACAGAAATAACAGAGCCCACCGGTGGTGTTGGGGTGGCGGTGGGAGCAAACAGTGCATAACAACAACTAGGAACTGTGGTGGCTCTTTTGTTGGTTCCAAACATTTCCACATTGCCAACAAACCCACTGATGCACCCAGAGACTTTGGATGTACGCAGATCAAATAAAGATTGTCCACAGGTTCAATGTCATTTTAGGTTGCATTTACTTTCCTTTCGAAGTGCAGTGATACATTACAAACAGGCACATTCTCTCTTCCTTATGGCATGATCTCTGTGCTGTGCTGTCTTTCTCTCTGTCTGGTAAAAACTGGTTTGTCCACCAGGTGCATGCCGCTCCCCAATCACCCAGGCCTTTTATGCTCTCCATCAATCAATTAGGCCTGGGGAGGCGTGCCCTTGGTGTCCAAACAGTGATTCAAATACATAATAACCAACAGTGACAATAATAATAATAAGACATACAAAACAGTGAGGATGGCTTCTACAGGAACCATATGCAGAAGAAGGCAGGAAGAATGCATGTCTAGAGCCAAATTCCAATACCCAAAATCTCGGCCACTCACTCACACTCACTCACTCCAGCATGGAGGTGTTGGTGACCTGCTGAAATTTGTGACAATCGTCTACTCTAAACAATCACATAACGTCAGTGTTCGAATGTAAATTAGCAGAATTCAATCTAGCGGTATTCAGGCCACGTATTTAATGACCTCCATTGTTGTGTGAGGTCCACAAGATGGTAACATATTTCGGCAGGTCACCAATTTCACCATAATTTGCCATCCTGGAGTGAGCGAGTGGGCGAAATTTGGGGTATTGGAATTTGGCTTAGGTGAGCTTAAATACCCCGCCCAATTGGTCAGCTGACTGCCACATCAGCGTATGACGTGTGGGTCTTGCAAACACTGTATACGCCCACATAGTAATGCAGCATATTAACCTATGTCCCTTGAGCATAGCATGAACCCGCTCGAGTATATCTGACTGAACTAACTCCGCAAGCTACGTATCATTAAACAGAATTGAAGTCTGTCTTATAAAATAAAATGTGAAATCACAAATTGAATGGCAATATATACTGAAAAATTATCATATTTCCCCCCACTCGTTCAGTTATTCAGTCTCTCCCTTTACATTTTATCAGCTTATAATATTGCTCATCTGCAGTGCTGTGACTGATCTAATGGTGACATCTGTCTTAATGATGCAATCATGCTACCGCAGCTTCCCCCTGAGCTCAGAGATGACCCAGTATAGACAACACATTGACTGATCATTTCTGCCTCTCTCTTGGGATTCTCTGATGCAATGACTTTAAAGAACTGACATCAGCAGCGGCAGTAATAAAGCTCTGTCCTCAGGAGCACCACACAATGCGGTAAAGGATTTCTTATGGACAGCTTAAGATAAGATACGATAAACCTTTATTGATGCCCAGAGGGAAATTCAGGTGTGACAGCAGTAGTGGCGGAACACGTACTCTGATTCAGGGATAGGGATAATGATGACTTTGAAATCGTTGCTGTTGGAATGTCTATAAAAACTATATATAAAAAAAACTATTCAAATAGTGAAAATAGCCGATCTACAAGATCACAACACATCGTACTGTGATGTGTTGTGAGCTTGTAGATCGAGAGATCTGCTATTTTCACTACTTTTGTGTGACACTCTTGTATGATGAAGTAATCAAAGTCATCATTACCCTTGTCAGAATCAGGCTTTACACAAGCATTGCATCATCATTCAAAGTCTGAATGCTGATGTAATGCTTGTGTAATCCTAATTTACACTTTGTTGCATGGCAGTGTTGTGCTGTGAGCTTGTAGATCTGATATTTTCACTAAATGTATGCCATTGAAGATTCTAGGTTTGCAGTGGTTAAGGGAAGTGGTAGCAGCAGAAACTATGTGAGAGTGGTCCTTGTGTAGTGCAGTGTTTCCCTTTGGTCCGGGACACAGACCCATTTTGTATGGGTCACTACTCACTAGTACATTTTTGAGCAGTGCCATCGCTCTGGATGTTGCGGGGACCCCCGGGGACCCCCACACGGTACAGTTGCACCGCTCACTTCACACAGGTGTGATTTTTATATTACTTGTAGGCTATAATTATTTTTGGGTCCTGGTGAGACACCAAATGCATATTTTAGGGCTTGAGCTGAAAGGTTTGGAAACCACTGTGTGCTCCCCATGCATTTTGCTTCATTGCATGTATTGAATTGAATGGTTAACAGCTACTTGAATGACATGGCGAGGATAGGCAAGGCAGACTACGTCCCCACCGAGCAGGACGTGCTGAGGACCCGCGTGAAGACCACTGGCATCGTGGAGACACATTTCACCTTCAAGGAACTGCACTTCAAGTAAGCATTCATACAACTAAAATGCTTGTTTTTACTATAGTGACGACAGACTATTTCTGGATCAGGGCCCATGCACTCGACTGAAAAGTGTTCAAGGACAACCCATCTGACCACTTAGTTTTGGAATACTAATAATTAAAAACTAAATGTAGGAAACAAAAAAAATGAAGGGACCCATAAAAATGGGTCCCAACCCAGTGTCTGGGAACCATTGTTCTGTCTAGGCAATTAGCGTTTTCATAATTTCCGCATTGGCTTCATATCCAGCGACGAAAACGTACCCGCTTTTATTTTGGACGTGGTTTTGAAAGTGAGGGCTGCCAGAGATAATACAAAACAATCATAAGAAATTAAATTGTCTGTCTGCCTGGGAGCTCTATCTGCTGTGTCTTTGCTTGTGACTTGTTTCCAGATCAACTAGCTTCACTGCATGACATTTGCTCTCCATCACAGACTTTTTGTTCAGTGTGAATAATTAATACATGCAGGAGACAATCAATAAGCAGACAGTTGCTTTTGTTTGCCAAAATGTGAAGCGAAGCAGCCTCGCTTCAGACACACAATTAATTCTTTTGACGATAAAGGGGGTTTGTTGATGTGACCCAGCCTAGAGTACTATACTGCCAGCTGGGGACGTGCACACTTTTGGTTGGCAGAAACTCAGTGGTGGAAAGTATCTAAGTACATTCACTCAAGTATGCTATTCAAGTACAGTTTGGGGTTTTTCTGTGTTTCTATCATTCAAATAATTCTACTCCATTACATATGAGAGGCAGATATTGCACTTGAAAACTTTAGTTTCTTTGCAGATTTATTAATACAATTTTATTGTATTAATAATGTATGTTTTTTATTAATACAAAACATACAGTACGTTAACCACTTAAACCCTATTTTATCTACAGCTCACAACATTTTGCAAGTATATTTTACTTTAAGTATATTTTTGATGCCAATACTTTTTGTACTTTTACTCAAGATTTTTATTTGATTATATGCAGGACTTTTAACTTGTATAATTGTTGTATTTCTACTAAAAGATCGAAGGAGTTCTTCCACAACTGGTTTGCAGAAACTTGACATTAGCACTCCATAGAGTTGTCCTGACAGAGTTTGCGTGCAGGGCGCCTTTTCTACACAGCAAGGACTGTTTGTTGTTCACGTATAAAGGCTTCCATCATGGCCACCAGATTTTTCACTAGTCGAGTGACTCGCTCTGCACAAGCTTAGCAGCCTGATCAGACAGGCTTGCAGTGCCTTTATCCCTTGACACGCGTAAATCGCCTTAACTGCTTTGAGTTGAATTATTTTCAATTTGGGGCATCCAGGGTGCTACTGCAGGTGCATAGGGTCAGGGTGCAAAAAAGCAATGCGTCTGATTGGGCACACTTCATCCTTGACGTCCACGCATTTACAGAGATTGTTCCTGCCATAGTTAAAAATGAAAGGTGTTTACTTTAGTAGATCCCAGCTGACATTTTTAACCGTCATTCATGATAAACTGTTGGAATATGGAAAAGCACTCTACAAGATGTGTAATTCACATGGCAGGATGTTTGACGTGGGTGGTCAGCGTTCAGAGAGGAAGAAGTGGATCCACTGTTTTGAAGGGGTCACCGCCATTATCTTCTGTGTCGCCCTGAGCGCATACGACTTGATGCTGGCTGAAGATGAGGAGATGGTAAGGAATCGGTGTGTGTGTGTGTGTGTGTGTGTGTGTGTGTGTGTGTGTGTGTGTGTGTGTGTGTGTGTGTGTGTGTGTGTGTGTGTGTGTGTGTGTGTGTGTGTGTGTACACGCGTGTGCGTGCGTGCAGAGGCGGATACTTCTTATAACTGTCATGGGTGACCCCCCCCCTCCATTTTTCTTTGCCCGTAAAGGTGGAAAGGTGTGACTACGTGACAAAACGACAGTTCTGGGAAGCTCAGGGGTGCTAATTTGTGATTTGTGTTCCTATTTTCTTCATGGGTGCTCAAGCACAGACGCACCCATGTGTGTGTGTGTGTGTGTGTGTGTGTGTGTGTGTGTGTGTGTGTGTGTGTGTGTGTGTGTGTGTGTGTGTGTGTGTGTGTGTGTGTGTGTGTGTGTGTGTGTGTGTGTGTGTGTGTGTGTGTGTGTGTGTGTGTGTGTGTGTGTGTGTGTGTGTGCGCAAAGAGGTTCGGTATAGAGGGTATGTGCGTGACATCATCATCATACCTGGAAGTTATGCGGGAAACCTACTTTCTGGCCTTGACAGCCCATACATCCAAACAGAAAAGTCCTATTTGATTGCATTAAATGACTTTAAACAACATTAAATTCACTTTACTCACTTTGCCACTCGATTTGCCACTCGATCTGCCATTCACTTTATACATGCGCATACCCTCTATAGAGGGGAAAAAGAGCAGCATTAGTTTACTATTTATTACTAATACTATCAATGCAATCTATGAAAATGTTTAATCTGCAACACACTTTTATTCAGTGGGCTATGCAATACTGCATCTCTCTTTCAGCTGCTAAAGGGTCCTTTCCTTGGCCTGAAAATCATTGAAGACCCCTGCAGTCACATCAGTCTCTGTTTGGAGAAGTAGATTAGGTAGGTAGGTAGGTAGGGAGGGTGTTTGCATTCATGAACATGTGTACCTAAAGTGCCCACTGTGTACTTGCTGAGACATAATGATGCAAAGAACAAACTGTGCCAGTTTGGCATGACAGTTTAAATATAGAACAACACTGACAGCTTGTGGCCAATGTTGGAACTTTAGTTACTTTATGTTGGGTCCAATCTTGGAACCCATTGGCAAAACAAAGGAAGGACAGTGCCCTCTTTTCCTTTGAATTGAGTCAACAGTCTGTCCCGAGAGACTATGTTGGGTCTAACACCTGGTTCTCAACATGGGGTCAGTGGTCCGAATGGGCCCTTAAGGCCCTGTTAACCTTACCAATAAAAGCCTTGATGCAGCGTACTGCGAGTCACGCTTTTATTGGGAAGGTATTATTCTTACGGTTTGAGGGAAAGGAAGTTCCAGATTGAGGGTTCCGGCCTGATGACTACAAAACAATGACTATACAACATGACGTAACGATCATCCGCTCCCGACCGGATCATAAACCCGAAAAGGAATGCTGCCATAGGCTAGTGTCAGAGTAGGGATGTTTGTTGTTAGGGTGGTATCGATTCAGATTCTGGTTCTGGTTCTAATTCTCCATATAGGTATTGTTTTAAGGTCACATGTTTAGATAACAAAAATATCTGAATTATTTTAAACGTTACATGAAGTAAAATGTATTTAAATGTGTATACGTAGTACCTGAGATACAGACAATGCTGAAACACGATTTGTTTCCCTGTAAATTATTTTACATCAGTAGTTGTCATCTTTGAGACTATGAGAATATGTTTATTCCATGTCAACACAATAGAAAATAACTCCCTTTCTGTGGAATTTCTTAACCTCAGACTTTGACAAACATTGACACACTTCCACGGAACAGTGCACAAAATTTGAGTGCACTGTTCTGTGGAAGAAAATACAGAATCTTCACTTTGCTACAATACTAAATGCATGGTCAGGGACAACGCGCAATACCTTCACGGACCACCTGTTGAAAACCCCTGTTGTAGTGCATGGTTGTACTCTTTATTTATGGGAGAAATAACTGGACGGTTAAATGTTCCATACCTTCATTTGTATGGTTACCCGGTACCCGGAAATTTGGATTTGGTTCCTTCTTGAAACCAAATTGTGATACTCAACCCTAATTGTCAGTGGTCTAACTTAGGTGTCCCTCCCTCCAGAACCGTATGCATGAGAGCATGAAGCTGTTTGACTCCATCTGCAACAACAAGTGGTTCACGGAGACCTCCATCATCCTCTTCCTCAACAAGAAGGACCTGTTTGAGGAGAAGATCTGTCGCAGCCCGCTCACCATCTGCTTCCCTGAATATGCAGGTAGGTGGCGCTGTCGCACACAATTAGCCTGGCTAGTAATCCAGACTCAAATCACACTGTCGTGTGGTATTTGAGTCTGGAGATGCTGTGTATGGATCTTGTTTCCTGGGGGGCGGGTTCAAACATTTTCTCTTTGACACAATTGGTCAGAGCTAGTCAGTCAAAGGTCTCAAGCATTGAACGTCACTGTACCAAAGCCCGCCCATATTGCATACCGTGTCCCGATTGGCCACACCAGTTCTCTGGTGTAGGAAATGGGCGTACAATTGAGCCTCTCCAGACCGTAATCCACCGGCGGCCGTCGGTCTGGCTTATTAACCAGGCTAGCACACAATGGCTGAGCCTAATTTATGTTTTCCCCACTAAAACATAAATGTTGTTTTAGTGGTGAAAATATGTCATTTTTAGGGTCCTCCGGGTGGTGATTTGTTTTTACCCCATCACTAAACCCAGGTGAAATTCACCCAAACACCTTGCCTGTAGAAAAAAAAGTCACACCTGTGTGAATTGAGGGCCGCTAATATATTAAAGTCTAACTCGTGTTTCTATGATTAGATGATGTAATGGTGATATAAAACAAACGGTGTCAAAACAAACATTAAATTCTCTTTATTGTTAATGGAATTTTATTTTTGTGTTAGGGACAAGATGACGTAAATTTTCCCTTCATTGTCAATGGCGTTTTTAAAACAAACATTGAACTAAAAACAAACATTAAACCTGTAGGAGGGGCTAAAAACAGGGATGTGGGCCGGGGACCTTCTATGATGTCACTGAGCATCCTGAAGGTACCCAAGGATGCACCCACCTCAGACATTATGAAAATCACATGTGGATATCGTCTAGGTGAAAATCACCCGGGTTTAGTGTTCTAGGCCGGGTTAATTAAGTATTCAATCAATCAATCAATTAATCAAATCAATGCTCAATGTATGAATTGTTTTAAGTCCTTATCTCCCACTTGTGGAAGGAGTTTACCTCCATCAGAGATAAAGGGGATAAGATACAAATAAAGTCCTCCGCTTTTCTGTAAAAGGAACCATTGCATGGGATGCTATAGGGGTGCTAGAAGAGTGAAGTAGTCTGAAGAGGTTAGTGGAAAATGGGGATTCAGTTAGTCCTGACTGGGCATGGGGGTCATTCCACAGCTGGGGAGCCAGGAGGAAGAACAGGATGCATGGAGCATTAGCCAGGATGTAATATGGAAGGGAGGGACAGACATCCTGTGTTATCTTATTCTGTATGCATGAATGCATGCCCTTGGATGCCTTGTAGGTCAGCAGCAACCAGAAGCCAGCAAAGGCAGGGAGACGTGTAAATTAAAGGAAGTTTAAGATATGGTGATCACATTTTCAAATACCCTTAATCACTTGCACTAAATTAAATTTTAGACTTGGCACACCTAGTGACTGCAACAGAACAGGATAAACATCTATGTAAGAAGTCTAAGAACTCAAAACAAGGGGTGTTATTTTTGTGGTGCAGACTGGAACCTTTTCGTTGGGACGTTTGGTCACCGTAGTGTAAGGCTAGGCGTGTTGTTGCGGTATTCTGGATCCGTTGCAGGGGTCCTTTGATTGAGCAAGACCAGCAAGGAGGGCGGTGCAATGGTAAGGCCTGGAGATGACTGAGGCCTGGATAAAGGAGGTGAGCACACTCCTTTAGTGAGGAAAGGTCTGATCTGAAAAGTAGCAGGCATATGTATCGGAGGAGGTACTGTATGTACCCTCCCCAGACCAACAGTGGGGGTTGGCATTGAACGGAGTTACAATTACAATTCAGGCATAGAGCAGACACTATTATCCTGAGAGACTCACAAGTGCAAATCTGAGAACCCTAGTCTACAAACAAGGTAAATAATCACATACAGTAAGCGTAGTGCAGAGAGAACAATGTACTCATTGTAGTGTCTCAAAGAAACTAGGATATACACTTCTGTCTAGACAACATGCTATTTAAATAACATTCTTAACATTTTGAGGTCAAGAGAAAACAAATCTAAATAACAAAAACATGTCAACAAGTAACCAACATAGCCTATCGCTATCGGCATAGTGAACTATAATTGAATCGAACAAAGCAGTGATGTTCCAGACAGCGATGGAAAATGGCTAGTGAGTTCAGTTATGACTTCAAGGGGAAGTTTATTCCACTGTTTTATGGGGACACAGAGAGATGGAGACAGAAGAGTCTAGGACAGTGATTTTCAACTGGTGGTCTGTGAACCACTGCTGGTCTGTGAAAAATGGTAAATGATGCATTTATATAGCGATCCAAGGCGCTTTACATAGATTGTGCATCAATTCACCCATTCACACACACATTCATACACTGATGGCGGCGGAAACCATGCAAGGCACCAACCAGCACATCAGGAGCAATTAGGGGTTCAGTGTCTTGCTCAAGGACGCTAACTCTGGGGGAGCCTGGGTTTGAACTGGCAACCTTGCGGTTACCATCCAGCCACTCTACCCCTGAGCCACCGCCGCCGGCCGGCCAGCTGTAACTGACTGAGCTCACGACCAAGAACAAGTCTAGAGGTGATCAAGCCTTTTTTGTGGCTGCCCCGAGGCTCTGGAATAGCCTGCCACTTCATATTAGAGCCTCCCAGTCCGTAGAACATTTTAAATCACTATTGAAGACACATTTCTTCTCTCTGGCTTTTGAGCACAGCTAATTCTGATACTCCCAAGACTATAGATTCCACCTCATTATTTTCTGCTGTGCATATTTGTCTCCACCAGGCCGAAGGCATGGGGAGAGAGTATGTTTTGCACTCCGTCCGTCCGTCCGTGTGTGTGTGTCCGTGTGTGTGTGTGTGTCTGTCCGTCCGTCCGTCTGTGAACAGCTATTCTCCGGCACCGTTAACCCGGTCGATGTCAAATTTTGCACACACACTCCCTGGATGCCAACGATGAACCTCTGCCGCAGAATTTCCAGAACGGCCTGTTATAGCGCCACCAGGAGGCCGCTTTGTGCAAAACAAGTTTTTGGACAGTACACCTACAGATTTTGTCCACAGTCTCTCTAGAGCCATTCAACGAAACGGGTCTTTCAGATTTCTCAGAGTCCATCCTGATTGGCTAAGATTGGCTTCCAAAGTTTGCAGGAGTGCTCCGTTTCAAACAAAACGCTGCAAATCATGGACACATCGTGTGATTTCTGTGAAATTGGGCACGCACATTCCCACTAGGCCGAGGAAGAAATGCCACGTGAACATTTTCAACTCAGCCTCATGGTGGCGCTATAACTCGCCGAAAAGTGTTTTTACCTCTAACTGCACGGATCTGTGGATAACTTTGTATGCCAACTCCCTAGAGGCCAAAGAAAAACCTGCTCTTTATAGCGCCACCAGGAGGCCGACATATGTAAAACACATTTTCTAATATTACTCCTTCAGATTTTATCCAAATTTCACGCAAATCGGTACACATGCTCTCCATAGTCATGTGATCAAGACGCGTTTGTTTGATTTCTCATAATCCACCTTCATTGCCTACGATTGGCTTCTAAACCTTTCAGGAGTAGCCCTTTGTACCCGTTTTGTACAAATTGCCACAATTACTCAACGCAGCGTCCGATTGCGGTGAAACTGTGCATGCATATTCCCACTAGGCTGAGGAAGAAATGCCACTTGACAGTTTTCAAATCAGCCTCATGGTGGCGCTACAACAGGCCAAGCCGCGTCACTCACACACACACACACACACACACACACACACACACACACACACACACACACACACACACACACACACACACACACAAAACATCCTCCTGGTGGAGACCTGTGCCCAGAAGGGCACTTTTTCTAGTTTAACTTGTTTTTCAATTGCTGCATGCATTTTGTTGTATATCTTTTTGTGTCATTGTTGTTTCTCCTGCTATGTTGTATAGCTCTTTGGTTAACTTTGGTCATTTGAGATGTGTTCTATATACGAGTTGAGTTGAGTTGAGTTGAGTTGAGTTGAGTTGAGTTGAGTTGAGTTGAGACAGGGGGAATGGTGTCAGGGGAAAACCAAATTGATTCAGGCTAGCTGACACAAAAAGCACAAACCTAGGTTAGCCCCTTTTGGAACCCTGAATACCTTTTTTGTATTTGGGATGTCATGCCATCACAAATACGAAAAAGGTATTCAGGGTTCCGAAAGGTGCTAAAACCTATGTACATAATCTATTAATCATGTTCCTACGGAGGAAGCTATTTCCTCACCGTTCCACATTCTCGCCTCCCAGGAGCCAACAAGTATGACGAAGCGGCCAGTTACATCCAGACCAAGTTCGAGGACCTGAACAAGAAGAAGGACACGAAAGAGATCTACACCCACTTCACCTGCGCCACCGACACCCAGAACGTTCAGTTCGTCTTCGACGCCGTCACCGACGTCATCATCAAGACCAACCTGAAGGACTGTGGGCTCTTCTGAACGCACCACACACACACACACACACACACACACACACACACACACACACACACACACACACACACACACACACACACACACACACACACACACACACACGTCGAGGTGGGTACAAATATTTAACCTGACTTCGCCAGATTGCGGCAGTATTGAGTTCACCAGTTCCCTCCTCCTGCCTGCATCTGGGATCTCTCAAGCAGAAACGATGAACCCGGAAGCAGCGGGACAAACATTTGATATCTCCATAATAATTTCGAGTTGTAGTCTTGTTAGGTTGTGTTTACATTTGCGCTGTGGCAGCGTCTTCAATATGTCATAAGTCACGCGTTGATCCCGCCTCTAGCGGCCTCATACAGCCGCATATCGCTCCAGCCGCATATCGCTCCAGAACCGGAGTACATCATCTCTGCCTGAGAGTTCCCAGACTCTCCCTGCTGGCAGAATGCAAATGTTGTCCAGCAGGGGGAGTGGTTTCACCAGGCTAACAAATATTAGCTCACAGAGAGGATTGTGTGCACATCTTATGCCTGTATTTAGGCCAGGTGCTGGATGTCAAGGCATCAAGGCAAACATCAAAGAGGAAGAAGAAACAGCTGCACACTTGTTTCTAGAGCTCCACAAGAGACTTACTTTATTGAATTGGCAAAAAAACAAATCTGCAACGTTTCAACCCTTTAGATATTGACAGAAAACATTGACAGTGAAGTGAAAACAGAACAATATAAAAAAATAATTGATTAATGATCATACATAACACCTGGGAGTGGGAAGGAGAACAGCAACGTAAACCAATCCCAGGGATAGAACCTGTAACTCCCCTCAGAGAAGAATTTCTCGTGTTACTGTTACGCATGATCATTAATCAATGATTTTTGTATAATTTGTTCTGTTTTCTGTCATTGTAACATTTGCCTGATGAAGACCTGAAGGGTCAAAACGTTGCAGATTATTTTTCATTTAATTTTTTTGCCAATTCAATAAAGTAAGTCTCTTGTGGAGCTCTAGAAACAAGTGTACGGTTCTTTCTTCTTCCTCTACAAATATTAGCTCAGCAGGAGAGCAGAAGTTCCCAGGTTCGATTCCTGGCCCCAGCAATGTGTCGAAGTGTCCCTGAGCAAGACACTTAACCCTGACTGCTCGCTCCTCTGTGGGCAGCACTCAGCTGGGCGGAGCTGAAAATACTGAATTTCCCCTGTGGCATGACAAAGGTCTAATAAAACTGATGGATTGTAACTTTAAATAGCCCTGCTCTCCAGTACCTCCTGAATGTTGTTGAACCACTTAAACCAAGACCGGGGTCCCCCAGGGGTCTGTCAAACACCCCTCTCCCTCCCCATCAATTTTCCCTCTAGTCTACGCCAAATGTCTTTGCCAAAAATAGCATTCTACAAGCTCACAATGCAATGTTGGTAAGATTGTACTGTAGGTTAGCAATGTTTTTCAAATGTTCACCTACAGTATATTGGCCAGAATATAGACGCTAGTGTTTCTGTGATTAATTTGTACAGTATGTGTCATTTATATTGTAAGCACATTCAATTATATTGTATAATTGTATTGCATGTTATGTTTGTTTTCTCTCATACAGAGCTGCTACTGTAGGCCTACAGAATGTTGGCACAAGGCACAAAGACAGTGCACGAGAGATTGCGACAGCCATGCGATGAGTACTGCTTTTCATAATGAAAACCATCATCATACCAGACTGGAAATATCCAATACTTCTATCATGTAATATCTTTACTGGTCTAGAACAGCGGTTCACAAATGGCTCACTAAAAAAAATGTAGACATTTCGTTGTTGTCGGGTGGAAACCTATTATGTCCAAAACCGGTCCTTTTTTTAAATGTTTTAAAAGCATTGTAAAAGTAGTGACACTCTTTGCGTGGCACTCTTTGTGTGATGATGAGGCATGGCATTCATTTTTTTTTAAGTATGGAGATACAAGGTTTCTGGACAGCAACGATTTGTAATGTGCACTCTCCCAACTTTCATGTTGGGAATTTGTCTGAGAATTGATGATTCGTAATATGGTTGCAATTTTAGTGTTAAGTCTTTGCTCAGACCAAAGATTTGTGACAAGGCGAAAACCATTTTAAGAACGATTTATACTTCAGTGTAGTATATGACATGGTTGCGCACTGAAAATAAGCCGCTCTACAAACTCGTCGCAGATACAATGAAGAATAAATTAAGAAAATCTAAATTTCCCCTGAAACATATTTCTCTATAGCCTTACATGTTAGAAGAAAATATACTACTGTAAAATGTTTATATTAAGTATTTCCATGGAAGGACGTAAAGTCGTAAACAACAGGAGTAGGCTATAGATAGTTGGTGAAATTAAGTCCTTTTATTTCTATTTCTATTGCTATCCCTCATACACTAGCTTCACGAGGAGGGGGGGGGGGGACTACTGAAACAGCACTATAACATTCCTTAAAGAATTCAATGTTATGTCCAAGAAAAAATTATCCCTGAAGCTTTGTGTCACTTAAAGGAGCACTTCACCCATTTTCAACCTTACCTTCAAATATTTGGTCTGACTCCTCACTAATGCTCATTATTAAGATGTCACCATTTCTGTCTACTCACTCTGCGTGTTATTGGTGGTTTGTGGACACCTCAGAAACCTGCCTACCAATGACATCATCGATGGGGATACTAAGCTAATAGAAACTACAGCCTTTCTCTTCCTGGAAAGCTAGCATGCTGTAATAAAAGCCATTGTTGCATTCAAAAAAGGTTTTAAATCTTGTTTGAAATGAACACCGATGTCACTGAAGGAACAGACAGGAACTGTCTCCAGCCCTCCTCTGTGACACAGAGCAAGTAGACAAATTATACCATTGTATAAGTTTATAAATTGAAGGGTGAGGTGCTTCTTGTTCCATGTCGTTCTACACATTCTTCATTGAGAACCACTGGTCTGTGTGGAAGAGATTTTATTTGTATCATTTTTGTATTGATTCCTCAGGTCCTCTTTTTTAAATCTCAGATTTCTTTTTTGCAGTTCAATCAGAAGTGAGAACACAAAAATAATACTTCTTTATACATGCATTACCTTTGTTTTCTAAATGTAATTATAGGATACACTCCTGAACAATTGCATTTCCATTCATAAAGTAATACAATATATGGAATTGAATGACCCAAAACAATCAACACAGCAACATCAACAAGAATACAAAATATATACTGCAAGGGCTCTCGCACCATCCCAGACCACAATTACATCTGTTTCTAGTTTCATCTCTTAAAAAAAAGAACATGCAAAAATACTGAGTGAGCGTATAGTCCAAAAGTGAAAATAAGTAGATTTAAGCAAAGAAAAGAATGCTTTAAAGATTGAGTGCCACGATTTTTTTCCACTCTAAAACAAGATCATCAGGTATTATTATAATATAAGGAGGAAGAACTTTTTCCAAAAAGTGTACAGTATTTGTTAAAATCATGCTTTCATGTGGACACGCCCACCAGTTCATTAAGTATGCCTGGTTTGCCTGGTGGGTGGTGATGGGTGGTGATCCACCTGAACTGAAGCTGCACCCACAGCTGTAGTTGTATGATAAATGGGAGGGGGAGGGGCTGATAATGTGATGCCACTATATTACTGTTTATTTCATTGGCCCGTTTGACTGTCAAGGGTTCAGCCTCCAGGAAGAAACCCTAAATACAAAGTAAAAACACCATTGCACATAAAAACGACTCCAGGGTGTCTAATGAAGTACTGTCACCTCATAGACACATGACAAACTGGAAAAATAAAAAAATTGTGGCACTCCATATTTAAGAAATGAAAATAAGTAATGGATCTAAATGACTTCATTTCAGTCTGATAGTGATTTCAACTTAAATAGGCTACAATTACAATGTCCTGGTTTCCGGGTTTTCAGCATCCTGAAAAATATTTCTAAAACAATAAAATGTCCCGGTTTTCAACATTCAGCACCAAATTATTATGGTTTTTTTTACCATAATTTAAATAATACTTGTTTTGACACGGTGTGCCAAGCATTAAATATATGTAAAATGATGGTCTAGGGCGGCCTCTAGGCAGTCTAGGGTGACCAAACAAAGACATCTGAAAACATGAAAAGTAGTCCTGGATCTAAATGAGTTAGTCAAATTGTTCAAATTAAACCCAAAAACATAACAAAAAGGGTGTTGAAGTATGAAACGAAAAACAACCAATGGAAATGTCTAGGGTGACTTGATAGCCGTATCACACATAAAAATATGTTTACATGAAAAACAGTAATGTTTATTGTTAAAGGCTAACGTCACCCATTTTCAACCAGATCTTCTATTTGGTCCTTACTGCTCATAAAATGACAATTTCTGTCTAGCTGCTCTGTGTCTCATTAGGGTAATGGATAGTTCAGAAACTGCTGAAATAAAAGTCTTTGTTCTTTTGATTGATTGATTGATTGATTAATTGATTGAATACTTAATTAACCAGGCCTAGAACACTAAACACTTGATTGAATACTTTATAAAACAGTTTGCAAAAAGGCTAATATAAAACAGGTTTCCATTGTGGTCATATATGTATTTAATTCATCAATCAAGACAGAGACACTATACTAGAAAACATCAATACTAGGAGGAGGAGTAAAATTATGTTTACAGAAAAAAAAGTGTGTGTGTGTGTGTGTGTGTGTGTGTGTGTGTGTGTGTGTGTGTGTGTGTGTGTGTGTGTGTGTGTGTGTGTGTGTGTGTGTGTGTGTGTGTGTGTGTGTGTGTGTGTGTGTGTGTGTGTGTGTGTGTGTGTGTGTGTGTGTGTGTGTATTGTAGCGGCTTGTTGGGGCGAGCATCGGGGTGCCAGTCAGGTTAAATAATAATAGCCCCAACCACCACAAGGGATTGAGTGTGTGTGTGTGTGTGTGTGTGTGTGTGTGTGTGTGTGTGTGTGTGTGTGTGTGTGTGTGTGTGTGTGTGTGTGTGTGTGTGTGTGTGTGTGTGTGTGTGTGTGTGTGTGTGCGTGCGTGCGTGCGTGCGTGCGTGCGTGCGTGCGTGCGTGCGTGCGTAAAACTTTAAAAAATGCTGACCTAAAAGTTGGAAATGAGTATTAGTGATGATGACCAATTATATGAAAATGATGTTGTAAATGGGTGAAGAGGTCCTTTAATTAAGTGATGTTTGCATTTTGAAACTTGTTTGCACATGGCTTATGTTTAAATTAAACAGCATGGAGAATGAGAATGGATTGAAGGGAAATAGTTTTTGTACTAATATGTTTGTTTACACTGCTGTACTATACTGCATTGTTCTGCATGACCGTCCCTAGATAGATGAGCCTGTATTCCTCACGGACTGGAGAGCATTCCTTAAACGTCTTTTGAGAAAGAAAACAGTGAAAACACACAAACAAACAAAATGTACATTTCATTTTCTAAATGTCTGATTTGTTTCTGATTTCCAAACCAGATTTGTTTTGGTTATTTTTCATTCTGGTCTTTTGCTGTATATTTGTGCCTTGATATCCCTTTTTTATCCTTTAGAATTAGATCATTTATTTCCTTATTAGTAGGGCTATTTTCTACTCGACAACTACACAAAGCCAAAGGCCATTATTTAGGCCTACTATACTCCTGGAGTTTCAGTATTAAGCCTTATTTGTGGTTATGTTTATAACATGCATAAGTCATTCAGCCGGTGTATGTAAATAATGGTTTGATAACTTTCATTTTTGCTTTGTCATTATGTCAAAATGTGATGTACTGCTGCATTCTAACCAAATTCTCTGAGATCCAAGTAAAAAGCAATGTCATGTATCAACTTAATTAATTTGTACACTGTCGTATTAATCTGTCTTGAACTCTGCAACCTTCCTTTACATGTTCACTTTAAACATTTATGTCTCCAGAAATACATTGATTGATTGATTGTATTTAGTATTTATTAACAGTTTGCAGAATTACAGTACATTTCAAGCACTACTCAATACAATAGCTGTTAACAGTGAGTGGACGACCCAATAAAGCACTACACTTGTTTACAAGAGGGTCCACCTTATTCAATTCATCATAAAATTTTGAGACGTACAAATATACACTTCTATAGCCAAAGAACAGGAAATCATCATAAAGGATGTAAAAGGGGAAAGAAAACATATATACAGTGAGGGTAAAAAGGGGTGGGGGTGGGGGGGGATTCAGATTTTATGGGGGCCAGTTTCGAATTGCAGCCGTCCGTAGGTGCCCTTTGAGAGCAGTTTTGAAGGAGTCAAGGGATTTGCATGTCTTAATGACTGTTGGTAGGGCGTTCCACATTTTGGTGGCATAGGAGCGAAAGTAATTTAGTCTTGTTTGTGCCGAATCTGGGTTGCACATGGTTTGTTGCACTCCCTCTGGTGTTGTGGGTGTGGACTTCGTTGACATTAAGGAACTATTTAGACACGTACATGGGTATCTTGGTGGTGTATCGAATCTTGTGGACCAGACCCATTGCAAGATGCTGTACTCTGTCGTCAACCCTAAGCCATTCCAGCCTGTCAAAGTGGGCAGGGTGAGGTGGGTTCGGGGAGTGAGGCCAAGTAGTAGCCTGACCAGTTTGTTTTGGGAAGTCTGGAGCCTTGTTTTAAGGGCCTTTGAGGTGCTGTGGTACCAAGAGGTGCATGCATAGTCGAAGAAGCCTTGTACGAGGGCTCCTGTTAACCTTGTGAAACTGTCCCCATTTTGGGGTAAACATTCCGCAAAAATAGCCAATCTACAAGCTCACAACTACAGCTTGTAGTTTGGGTGACAATCAATGTGTTAATTTTGATAAACTTGATTGTGTTCCAGCTTGGATCAATGGAACCAACGTAGTATACTTAAGCTCCTGCTGATCGGTATCACATGTGATAACACTAGTGGCACTAGTTTTTTAAAATAATTGTTAAAATTGGTTTTGCCAATGATGAATTTAGGGGCCCACTTGCAATACCCTTGTGGCCCACTAGTGTGGCCCATCCCACATTGGGAATCCGGTGTAAACCCAAAAAAGCACTGTGGAGGCACACAAGCATTTGGAAGAGACTAGGAAATGGGTCACTTATTGGCAAAGCAAATTTGCTCTAATCCCTCAATGGACATGAGAAACCTATCACATAATTCTAGCAATCTATACAGATGATGTCTTTTTGATTTATTTAAGGTGTTAACAGGAATGTGGAGATTCTTCAAACGAGGCCAAATTAGCATGCATTCAAGTTCTTGAATGGTCCACCATATGCAGATGACATGATGACACCAGTTTGGTGGAACATTTGCATTGCAAAACACCCACTTAAAAAATACAGTGCTGCTAGGCATTGGCACAACACTAGGCTACATAATGATTTAAAAACATACACAGTAGGAGAAATGGTTCAATTCAAAGGAGGCATGAGTAAGCTTACGTTTACATTGCCAAAGCAAGTGACTAAAACGTAATACAATTGTGGGGTAGGCCTATATAGCATTGTGTAAACAGTGCTATAATAATAATAATAATAATAATAAGTACAACTGTCACATTGCAACTTGGAAAAAACTGTCAAAAAAATAGTTATATGATGTTGGTATGTCTGAGGCCCGGAACAGACAGTGAAAGACCTTTGGATAACCTTCTCTTGTCACAACAGATCACAAATCTTGCTGGCCGTCCCTGCTAACCCCAGGGGTCCTTGAAGGATTTCCAGGGGGCCAACCGCTTCACCATACAATGAATATAGCCTTAGGCTATAAATACAACTAGATACAAGATTAGTTCTATCATAGTTTTATTGTTAATAATAGGATAGAGTATGTATCTACATTCTGCACAAAATCAATCAGTCTATAAAAATGCTTTTTAAACTGAGTGTCCTTGAATTACATTTTCTAAATTGAGAATCTCTGGTTTGGAGAATAGACTGAGGACATGTAGGCTATCCAGATTTATTAGTCCAATCCAAGAAGGGGGAAACAGCCACAAGGTGGCGACACAACCCGCTGTAATCGTAGAAGTGGACGTAATGGCCAAATGCTGCATTTCTATCAGCAATCAGAGACTGCTTTTTCAAGCTTTGTCAAAATGAAAACAACAATGGTAGTAGGTATCTATCTATACTTCTATAACCTAACAGTAACTCATACCATTAGCTCAGTAAAATCAACGTTTTTGTCTTCAAAGTCATGGGCTACTTTGCTTTAATATATATTTTTAGTCTATAGATTCTAAGCGATGCGAAGATATTTATATTGAAATGTTTTTTCTCTCGAATATTTCGGATAATAGCACAACAAACCCAAATAAACAACATTACCACACTTTGCTCTTGATTGATTGAATACTTTATTAACAGTTTGCCAAAAAAGCACAGGAAAGTACACGGTCCAAAAAGCATATATGAATATTGTGACCCATTGAGGTCCTCCATACTCAATTCATCGGAATTATGCACAGAAGCATATTAATTGAATAGAAAATAATGCAAATAAAATATATTCAAAAAAAGGGAATTAGTTCAATACATGCTTGAGAGATAATGGCAAACAGAAAACATGTCTGAATAGTCTTTTTTGATTTTTTTTAAAGATATTTTCCCTCATAGGAAAACGGCGACAATGTTCGTCATTGTCCCGTAACAACTGTATCGTAATTAAAACAAGGGATCCTGTTTCAGGTGGCTTTCTATTGGTTGACTTTGTGACGCGCGGTCGCTGATTGGCTGCAAGCATCCCTCAGCATGAACAAAGTGCGCTGTCAGTAGAGCCAGCATGCACTGCAGACCTGTAGACAGTGTGTTGCAGACAGGACTGTATCGGACCTGGGATCACAACACATTGTTGTGGGATTTATTATCTCTTTGCCTGAGGGACACTGCTGCAACCAATGCTAATGTAAGTAACCTATCTCTAGTAAGTGGGTCTCAAAGTGAGGGTCCATTTGGTTCCATTTGTATACTGTCAGAGTTAAGGGAGGTCCTTTAAATGTAAAGTTTGATAACCATGACTTATCTGGTGATAATAACATCACAGAGAATTATACTGAAAATAGTGTATAGTATATGGACTATTAATCACATTGTATTTTATTTGCAGGCATCATTAAAAACTCGGACTTCGCTTCCCGACGCAAGAAAAAAAATAAAAACAATGGTAAGTTTTTTTTACTGCACTGCAATGTTTAACCTATTCATTGACTTAGTGGAAATGTTTTTAAAGTCCCATTATTTTACAAATCGTTTCCATGTAGGTCTATATCTTTTATAAGGTCAGCATCGTTATTCTATATGCTGTCTGCATACAATTATCCAATTTAGCCTACTTCTCATATTACGATCATACCTCGTTCTGGTGGGGCTGTGGTTAATGCTGAAAGCTTATCTTGGCAATCTGAAACATCCTTGCGAAAACAGTCCGAGATTCCATTAACCCAAGACAGTCATTTTATTTAAGTGTCCTCCTGTCCGCTGTGTATGTGTGCAGCTGCGTGAATCAATTTGCTTGTGTGTCCAAGGAACGCAATTCGATTAGAATCTCTGATGACTTTAGACTTTAGTTAGAGCCACTCGAGTGTGTCCCTCAAAGCTCCCCCAGGACCCAAATGAGAAATGACTGAGCTCCCCCCACAGCTGTGATAACAGCATGACTCTGTCAATGGTCTGTACAGTTTGCATTGAGCTTTAGAATGACGGGAGATGTGGGCTATGTGGAACTAACAAGTTGGCTGTAAGTGTAATACAATGAAGAAGTGTTTGTGTTTGAAGTGACGGTAAATAAGACAAAGCCCTCTACTAGCAGGGTGGAAGAAACTCAGTTTGATGGTGGAAGCTGTTATAAGGATAAGGAAGCTGTTAGCACTATGGTGGTGGCAGTTTTATGTCCGTTATTTTCCATAATTAACCACTTAAAACCTCTATAGTAAAGTTGACCTGAGTTGATTCTGTACTTGGTGCCCCCCCCCACCATCCACACCAGACCCAACCAGAATAGGGCTGCTAGGGTTCAAAGACAGAAAGAAAGAAAAACTTTGGAACCATAGGTGGCCCGTGATATTCAGATAAAGGAATAAATCATGGTTACTTTATTATGATTCATAAGCAGGGGTTTGTGTGTGTGAGTTTGACCTCCCATTACGTAATAATTCCAAGATGATGCTGTCACTTCCGCCATGGTAATAATCAACCAATTCCCACAGCATCCTGTGATTTAGAGCAGAGAGGATGTAGCTCCTTGGAGGAAATTCATCAGCTGTAGTTTGTTTAAACTTCCCCTCCATGGTCAAGATGCAGCGACATGGATTACATGTGCATCCTGTTGTCAGAACTCTGTTAAGATAATGGGAGCATGCTGGGCTAACTAAGTTGCCATAAAGCTGATCTGAGGTTTCGTCAGGAATGTTCACCTTATTTTATGACCTACAGCAGAGTTACCATAATACCTCAGCTGGTAAAAATCTGATTTCTCCGGTGCATGACCCAGAGGCACTGGGGAACGGTTCACACCTCAAGGGGGTTTGTGGCATGACTAGAAAAGGACTGCCTTGATTTGCAGGATTCCGCAAAGTATAGCCAGAAGATCAGAGACCTCTGCCTACTGAAATGGGGTGGTTTTAGGATTCGTTTTCAAAGCACTGGAAGTGTCGGTTTGTTACTGCTGTTTTTTCCAAGACCATTCAATGAATGTATTACATTTAAATTGAATTTAGATTCCCTCAGTCATATCAGTAGGTGGAGATCTCAGAGAATCTGGCTACATGAGGCTCAATTCAACAATACTTTTCATAGTGGGAGATATTTTCGATAGATCAGAATTCAATGCTTCATATATTTCTCAAAACCTTGCTATTGTCTCTAACCCTTTGTCTCTCTCTGTGTGTGTTAAAAGCTGTGTCTGGGAGATTCTACCGACTGCCTTCGAGACCAGATGCAGTGCATGATGCGATCACTGCAGGATCTCAAACACATCAACGCGCCCACCAGGCCGCTAAGCGAGCCGTGCCCTCGCACTTTTGCTGTGACGCGCCACTGTCAACAGAAGGCGCACCGAGAGCGGATGGCACGTGTTCGCGTTTCTGCGGCCAGTGAGGCGAGCGCCTACGACTCGGCGTGCTGCCTGGCCAGCCCATTGGAGGAGGACGAGGAGGAGGAGAGGCATGAGCGCTTGGTGCAGGGCTCCCCCAGTAGTGAGAAGAGCCTGGATTTTGACTCTGGCTACTCTGAGGCCTCCTGGCAGGACGAGGGCGTGGTGCTCAGGAGGACCCGTAACGTTCGGGTCTCCAACTCGGCGTGCCTCCGCACCAACAGGGGACCCTCCGGCCGCGTCCGTCCCAAATCCACCTCGGACGCTTGCCTAGAGCGTTGGACCTCGTTCGAGGCAAGCAACCCGGAGGACTGGACCACGTCGCTGCTGAGCCGCAGCAGGAACAGACAGCCCCTTGTTCTTGGGGACAACAGCTTTGCGGACCTGATAAAGAACTGGATGGACCTTCCGGAGTGTCCGGAGCCGGCACAGCTCAAGCCCAGTGCGGGCCGACGTCTGGCCAAAGACCTCCTAGTCAACATGCGCAAGAGACTGGCAGGGATGTCGAAAAGCGGGGAAGTGAGAAAGAGGCCGGTGGATTCTACAAGGGTCAGCTGGGCTGATGAGACCCCCAAACGCATGTCCTGTCCCGTGGGCTTCCAGGCATGGAAACCGTTCTTCCACCAGTCCCACACAGGCCTGCACCAAATGGATACAGACTTTCACAAGTTCACTGCTCTCATGAAGACTGGCAGTCGACAACCCATCATATGCAATGACATCATTGGATATGTCTGAGTAATGTTACATATGGATACGGACCACTCCTTTCCAACAAATTTGTACAAAACTGTTCTATTTTCCTGGTTTCTACAATGAATGTCTATGCTGTTGAAATAAAACCTTTTTCTATTTAATGACATTGACAATGTGGTATGTCTGAAAACTGGGGAAGTGTAATAATTCAAAAGGAACTTGCTCGTCACCTGCTGACAATGATGGTCAACATCTCATCAAATTACATATACAGTATAGCGAATAAGCGATGCACAATATATTGTTCATCATATCATCACAATCAATCAATATTTACTTAAAAATACAATATCGATATTGAGCCGATATCAAAATAAGTGCTATATTGTCTTTTTGGTTTCAATTTTAAGGTTTTCCAATGAAATCTGCAGATTATATATGGGATATGGGAAGCTTTCAAAGGGGTCTGCTTTTAGAGGGTAGAAAAATGTTAAGTAAAAATAAATGTTACATCTTTGCTACATTTAATTTGTTTGAACTAACGTGTGCTCATCTCCTTTAGTAGTGAAAGCAGACACTTAGTGTTCATATAAGTAGTTAATCAGGTAATAAGGATGCAGTGTTTTTAAAGTCTGCAGATCTACACCCAGAATCACAGTTACTGTATCAGTAAGATGCCTGAGGGCAAGAAGTGCACGCATCCGCCTGGGTGACAGCAGACTGCTGGGCGAGCACTAGCGCTTTGGAATGGGGGGTTAGATCAACATATCTGCCTGAGTGACAGCAGACTGTTCGGCTTAATATTGATGATCTCCATCCGGATCCCTGATGATGTCACGTGCTCAATCCCTGATGATGTCACGTGATGTCACGTGCTCCATCCCTGATGATGTCACGTGATGTCACATGCTCTCTCACCACAAACTAATATCATTACCTTTGAAACAAGTCATTCTGAAGCATGTAACTAGAACATCTAATGAAAGCCTGCTGTGGCTGATTCAGCTGAATGGAACTGGTTGAAAGAGGTCTACATCATTGTGTTCCTCGTCAGAGGGAAAGGTCACACACACACAAACGCAACTTGAACCAGCAAAGCATATCCTTTACCCCAGTGCAAACAAAACAACAGTTTAATTAAGTGCATTTTTATGTGATGCACCAAATAGCCTATAGCCGATCTACAAGCTCTCTAGACTTTTGCATGTCAATGTGCAACACAAGTGTAAAACTTCTGGTTTTGACAAGTTGCATATATCTCCAACATAGCATTGTATTGCCTCTTATAGATCCCAATTCAGAATTTCAGATATAAACATCACTGACAGCATATTTAGTGGCCCAACGCTTGAGATATTTACATAATGTTTGAGGATGGAAATCATAGCTAATTGTTTCTCATTTTGTTGTTGGAGCATTTACCACAGTATATTTGCACAAATGTAGAATTTGTCCTCTGTATTTGTACCCATCTTATCTATTAGGAACAGTGGTTGCAATTAATGCGGCAGGCTGGGATGTACAACCCCATCTACTTTGGGGTTGTATTTGAAACCTGGGAGGCTGGTATTTTGTTGATTGTCGCTTTCGGGCAGAAATCTTGTATCCAATTTTCAAATGTGGATATATTTGTCGTCATTTAATGCCATGCTAAAGTATGCAATGCTATGCATTGTGAGCTTGTACATCTGCCATTTTCACTATTTCTGAAGAATGCATGACCCCATACAAGGTTTCCACCCGACAGCAACGTCATGCAAACCCCACCCAAAACCTACTGTGCCAGTTCACAATTCTCCCTGCAACCGGCCCTCATTCCCATGGTCAGTCTGACCTGAATTAGACCAATCCAGCATTCACTCATCCCTCATTCCCATGGTCAGTCTGACCTGAATTAGACCAATCCAGCATTCACTCATCAAATCCATATGCCTTGGCACACGTCTCTATGGATTCCTACCCTGGCTTAACAAAAACAGAGAAGACCCAACACACACAAGTCCAAAGGACCGTTTTGTGAACAGAATTTTAGCATCTGCCAACTGGCAAAGCTGATATGAACAGAATGAGGCTATGATGGCATTTCCATGAGGAGAAACACACGGTTATAACCATGAAGTTATAACAGGAAGTATAACAGGAAGTTACTTTTTCCAATTGCCCTGACGAACAAAGGACGGAATGGTTTAGCTATTAGTGTGTGTTAGCTTGTAGATCGTCTATTTTCAGCAAAGAGATGTGCTGTAGAGGGAGAAAGGGAGGGGACCAATATAGACCCCTTGGGGACCCCGGTCAATGCATTTTTATAATGTCTCGTGAGACATTTCACTTTTGGGTCTCAAGCTAAAAAGTTTGGGCATACTCTAATCTACTGAATATCAAACTAAACGAATATCAAAACTTTTTAAAAGGTTGTTATATACAACACGCTATGGAGGGGAGCCAGAGGTGTGGAGATCCCTTGTATTGTAACCCAGAGCATCCTTTCACATGCTGATGCTGCAGAGGATCTAAACAAAACGCCTGTGGTCTCTGAGACGACAGAGGACCATGCTTATGAATAACAAAGCTCAACAACAATGATCCACGCAGGGCGGAGCTCAGCTCCACACACACACACACCCACATACCCACACCCACACCCACACACACACACACACACACACACACACACACACACACACACACACACACACACACACACACACACACACTGAGCAGCACCTCATCACAGGTGATGTGCAGGTGAGGACATTTGCATCAGGTTTGTTGTCAGACTCAACTTTATTGTCACAACACAGGTTTACAGGTGTAAAGAAGTGGTTGACTTTTATTTGTGCAAGCGTAAGTACTTCAAGCAGTGGCCCTGGCAACATTAGCCCTTGCTTTTGGGTTTGGGTTAAGTTTGTCATCTTGCACATTTGCCTCGATACGCTAGCTATGCACATTATACCTGCACAGTTAGATGTATATCGTAGCCGATATGGTGAGCATAGCTCCAAACCTCATATATCCTGCTGCTACGTTTCTGGATACAAATTAAAAAATAGCAATACAAATATCAGATCTACAAGCTAAAAACACGATGCATCGTAAGTTCGCAACATGTTTTGAGCTTGTTGATCGTCTATTTGTGCTACTTTTGTGTGACACTAGTATGACAAAGTAAGGCATTCATTTTCTGGGGATTTTTTTTTTAAAGTTAAAATAATAAGAGGTTTCTGTCCGACAGCAACGATATGCACATTAACTGCACTCTTCTGGAACCAATGAAACAACATCCTTGATATGTTTCTCACTGTATAGTAACTGCTTGTACTTGTTAGTGACAAATAAAACATCTTTATTCGTGTTGATTCTGGGTTCACTTGAAGTCCTCATCAGAGCAGGTACCTGATGCAGGGGACAGTGTCACAGTCCTCGTCCTCAGCAAAAGAGGGGACCAGTTCCAGCATGTGCTTGTGATGAGGAATCTCTGCCTTGGTCACCAGCTTCACCACATCAGACACACTGGCAAGACACACAACAAAGGAATGCATGACTCCTGTGCTGTCCTAGCTAGGATCTTCAGAGATATATATGACAAGGCATTACTGAGTAAAGATGGATTATTAACCTCCTCCATAAAAGCAAAACAGAAAACAACAACACTCAATCAAACCGTGTTCAAATGGGTTGTAATAATCCAAAGTTATAGTGATGTTGCTATTGCTACTACAGTAGTTTGTGGGGCCTTTTCTTATCATCTGAACTTACAACATTATTGTTATCGTTCTGTTGATGTTGTGTACAGCAGGGGTTCCCAAACTCGAGACACAAAAGAGAAGTTTGATGCCCCCCCCCCCCCTCAGGATCCAAACTAGTGAAAATAGTCGATCTACAAGCTCACAGCACGTGTTGTGAGTTTGTAGATTTGCTATTTCCACTACTTAAAAGTTTTTTCCCCCTCTAATTTTTTTTAATGGAATTCTTTAAAAAAAAAAATTATTTTTCTTTTATTATTATTATTTCAAAAGATGTTTTTAACTGTAGGAGAAAACTATCGCACACCTAGCAATCAGGCGTATGCACAGGTGCGTAGGCCAGTGGACATCAATCAAAGCAATAAGGTACACCCGCACACTGTGTATCTGCTCGGCACAAGAGTATTGTCTTATTTAATGAAGCAACGTTTCGGTCACTAGGGACCTTCCTCAGGCATACACAGTGTGCGGGTGTACCTTATTGCTTTCAAAAGATGTTTTTAAAAATTCCCAAAACAATTCTAAAATTTTCATGAGTTAAAAAGATTCAAATGTTTGAAACTCACTACACACAACCCATGCAAATTGGTCCGCAACCCACAAATGGGTCCCGACCCACTGTTTGGGTGTACAGTATTGCAGACCTTGAAATACTTGCATTTCACTGCTTCTACCTGAGTATGAGTAGTATAACAATTAACCTTCTTGAAGTTAAAACACATTTCTTGTCTGGACAAAATAAACTGGTGAGATAGAGGTATACTGTCCTTGTCTTCTTTTGTTTGTTTTTGTTGGTAAGTGCTACCATCCATCCTTGGATGTTGAGTCTTTTTACACCTCCAGTACACCTCCCCCATATCATATCATCAGTGAGCAGCCCCAACGCAGGAAGCTGGGCGCGCGTCCCGACAGCTTCAGGATGTAACTACTGGAGGAGGCCTTTGTCATGTGGGGCCTGCAGATTGCAGGGATGGGGGTGTCCATGTGGCCCCCATCCCTGGGGGCGTCCATGTGGCCCCCATCCCTGGGGGCATCCATGTGGCCCCCATCCCTGCAATCTGCATCTACATCTCCCTCTAACTACAGCCCTGACACCAGATCCCCACAGCCACACGTGGCAACAACTGGCTAAAGACAGATAAATCCACTGTTGCCAAGTCTTCTTATTGCAAGTGACTTAGTAGGACTTGTTTTTTCCCCCTGTAAAGTCGCTTGTAAACTAATACAGGTTCTGGTTGTTGGGGGGGAATAGTTTTTTAAGGCCAGATCGCACCAATGCAACTAGTCGCAACTCCTTATAACAAAACAGTCAGTCCACTCTATACTACTTGTGGATAATGGTTGCAAGTAGTTGCATTGGTGTGGACTTAGTATGTAATTTTTCATGATTTTCGAAGATGAAAAGAAATCATGAATATCATGAAAAATGCCTACAACAGTAAGTCGTGTAGTTGCTTATTTGCGCTTACTACAGTTTATCCAATTTAACCCTATATGTGCTATTTTCAATTTTTTTTAAGAAAAAAGACCTGGTTGCTTGTTTCTCTCACAAAACCTGGCAGCACTGCATAAATCCACTCAGATGAGGAGGGAAATGAGTGGTGAAAGGCTTCACAGAGTGTCCAATAGCCCAAACTTAGCAGGTAAACCACCTCTAAATCCCAGTGAGGTTGAGGCTGATTTGTGATGCATATTTCTGCTGTGCTCAGTGGAAATAAAAGCATCCCTTCAGGGGCCAGTTTGTGCCGTGATGAATGCCTCTGACTGACGGGGAGAGTTTATAGCGCACACCAGCTGAGTCATTTCAAATTGCCTTGGGGGTTCAACTACGTTGTGGTGGTTATACTGCCAGACCTGAAGAACACAGCTTCTGAAATGTTCAGCCAAAAAGGAAAGAGCTTGATATATAACTAATTTAGCAACTAACCCATATATACTGTTGTCTCCACCAGTACAGAGATTCCATGTTCAAGTGCCATTCCTCCTACAGTTCAATGCTGGAGAGTTTCAACTTTAGTATTGGCCACTAGCCCTTACACACTGCACGATATTTGCTGTCGGGGAGCCTTTTTGGAGCTCACGACAAATCCCCAATCTGACGCAAGATCGGGCTTTGATCGCCATTGCTTTGATCGCCATTGCTTTGATCGCCATTGCTCGTTGTGTGTAAAAGACTTCTAGATTCGGTGGCGATAAAAGCTCACCGATGCCTTCCAGAGCGTGAAAGACGACATAGGCTACTATGGTAGGACGTACTATAGTATGTCGTTTTTCATGATTTTCATATTTTTTACTATACTATAATATGCTGTCGAAAACCATGAAAAATGTATAAATAAATACATTTCTTCCTGGAAGGCAAAGCTCTCTCTCTACTGAGCAATCTTCGTTCCTACTCTCAACTATTTCATGACTGAAATCGCAGATACAAGCGGCTGAAATTAGTTTACTCAGACGGGTGGCTGGCACGCGAGAGAGATTCGAAGTGGACCTGCTGCCTCTTCGCTTGGGAAGCGAAGAGGCAGCTTAGGTGGCTTGTTCATCTAGTAAGGATGCCTCCTGAGCGTCTTCCTAGGGAGGACATTGCACATCCCACTGGAAGGAGACCCCAGGGCAGACCAAGGACCAGATGGGAGGATTATATCTCCAAACTGGCCTAGGAACACCTCGGGTCCCCCAGGATGAAGTTCCCAAAGTTGCTCTGGAGAGCGAAGTCTGGAGCTCTCTGCTGGAGCTGTTGCCCCCGCAACACGACTCCGATAAGCAGTTATAGATGGACGGATGGATGGATGGATGGATGGATGGATGATGGATGGATGGATACATTTTTCGATTAAAACAAATCTTAATTTCTTCAGAAGAATTTCATGAATATTTTCATGAATAAATGAGTAGTACATTTTTAAAACTAAGTAGTGAAAATAGCAGATCTACAAGGTGAGCTTGTAGATAGGCTATTTTCACTAGTTTGGGTCCTGGGGAGACATCAAATGGGTCATCAAATGGGTCTCGAGCTAAACAGTTTTGGGAACCACTGCTCGTAGGGTTCAACGGGTTAATGTGTTGGTCCTCAAAGACAGAAGGAAACCTGAGGGTGAAGAGTTGGTGTCTCAATCAGCAGCGTTCAGTGAACCACTGGGAGTGTGAGCTGACGAGTCCCTCAACACTCACTCACTCACACACACACACACACACACACACACACACACACACACACACACACACACACACACACACACACACACACACACACACACACACACACACACACACACACACACACACACACACACACACACACACACACACACACACACACACACACACACACACACACACACACTCTCAGAGGAAATACCCCATCCTGGCTCTAAGCAAACAAAGGGAGGCTGCTTGTGTGTTCACCTCACAAGTGTTTGTTTTTGTTTGCACGCTTTTGTTTTTTTTGTGCACACTTTTGTCTTTGAGTGCACGCTTTTGTGTGCACACTATTGTTTTTGTCACCACCTAGCACTTCACTCTCCCTGTACCCCTTCTTGGCACCTTTTCTTTCGACTAATGCTAGCGGTTGATCAAGATATCGTCACTTGTTCTTATGTTTCGTTTTTTTGTATCATGGACAAACTCGCACCTTGACATCAACACAGAGATTACACACATTTATCGATAGACCAAGTGTAGCATTATAGTCATAGAATAGAAAAGTAATTAAACCCATGCATCGAAACAAATACTGTAAGCAATGATACAGTAGTTGATACAGTAGTTGTTACCTCTAGTATTATGACCCTCTATTAGTTGAGTTGTAACAGGTTCCTTTTACAGTACCCAGTACACATACTCACATCTGTACTCATAGGACCACAATAGCAATAAGCTCTCTGGCTGTTTTTTTGTTTCATCCTTTTGACAGATATGTACAAATAAATATATGGTCATGTATATGCATTTATCAATAGAAAATAAATAAATACATTTGATGGATGGGACCAACCTCAGCTGCAGCCTGTCTTGATGACCAGAGTGGACGTCGTACAAGAGAGCACTGCCACAAAACAGAGCGCTCACCTCCAGGCTGGACCTGTCCTGCAAAACAACAAAGACACAGAGCAGCTTTGATTGATTGAATACTTTATTAAAAATATTCAAAAAGTACCGTGGTAATAATGCTAAAAGGAAAAGGATAACACAATAAACCCTGGGGGCTTGTTTCCATTGTGGTCCTATGCATTAAATTAATCAAAATGCATATATGGTTAGCTGTCGGGTGGAAACAAGGGTGGCATCCACCATAGCGGGCATATGCCAAGTGGGCATATTTCCGAAATAGTTAAGCAAAAGTAGTGAAATTAGCGAATTACAAGCTGTACAAGCTACAAGCTTGTAGATGAGCTATTTTCACAACTTATATTCCGATATCCCGAAGATATTTAGTGTAGTAGAGGGAAAGAAGAGATCCCTGGGGGACACCAGTTAAATACGAACATGGGTTTAACTGATTAACTCAAAATGCACAGACAGACATACGGATAGCCAACACATGTTCAAAACCAGGTCTGCTAAACAGCTTTGTCAACATTAGGATCGCTTTCAGAGCCTGAATAAAATCACTTGACTGAAAATGCAGAACTATGGACCTAGATTGATTTTATACATCTATTCTGTGTGAGAGAGAGGTGTAAGGGACTACTAAAGTATCTGCATTGGCCGGGAATCGAACCCGGGTCAACTGCTTGGAAGGCAGCTATGCTCACCACTATACCACCAACGCTTGTTTGTATTATTGTTGCATTTACACAACAGACAAAGGGAGCGAGAGAGAGAGGAACAGAGGGAGAGGGAGAGGGAGAGGGAGAGGGAGAGGGAGAGGGAGAGGGAGAGGGAGAGGGAGAGGGAGAGGGAGAGGGAGAGGGAGAGGGAGAGCATTAGAGTTAAGCAACTCTAATGCAGTGCTTCCCAAACTCAAAGTGGGGTCCAGGAACCCCCAGGGGTCTTTGAGGTTTAACCACTTTAAACCTATATACAATGGCTTTATGACAATAGCAGATTTACAAGCTCAACAACAAGCTTGTGAATATGCTATTTTACAAAAAGTCTTGAAAAAATGAGAGTTAATCCTGGCTCTGAGGAGTGACCGGGTACCTTGATATACTTGACTAGTTCTTCCAAGGTCATTTCCTGTTGACCTTCACATCTGCCCTCAACCAGGAAGTCATCCCACAGCGTGTACTCCTTTCCTGCAACCTGTCGACACACACGCACACGCACGCACGCACAAACACACACAAGCACGCACGCACAAACACACACACAAGCACAAGCACACACACACATAGATAGCATTTAGTCACAAACTCTTATTGAATGGTATCAGTGGTGTAAAGTAACTAACTACAGTACAACTAAGTACATTTACTAAATTAATGTATTCATTACTTGAGCATTTTCAATGTTCAAATCTTTATACTTGTACGCCACTACATCTCTGAGAGAAAAAAAAATCACATTATACTCACCTATACAATCATATGACAGCATGACAGATTTAGTTACTTTGACAATCTAGATTATTGTTACAAAACATACATAAACTAAAAAAAAATGAATACAGGAATTATATTATATATATTTCTACATTGTGGTATTGCTACTTTTACGTAAGTAAATAGTACTACTTCCACCACGGAGTATGAGAAAGCATGCATTATTCATTTGTTCACCAATGTGTTGTCAAACTCAGAGGATGGGGAGAGCAGTGAGACTACACCAAGACAGTAGGTCTAATTATAACCCAAACGGCCTGCATTGAGGTCAAGTATGTGTTTCCGCTCATTATGACAGTATACAGAGTAAGATGATAAGCCAGAAGGTCTCTGGCACACTAGCCTTGATACAAGCCACGTTGACCGTCTTGATCCAAGGCTACTTGTGCACATGTTGATATCACATTGTCACCGTCGCGTGGAATCCTTGTATGTCCAAAACTGTTATTTTTCAGGAAATGGAAGAATTGAACCTGTGTTCCCATGGATCCTAGCATTTAGTCACAAACTCTGATTGAATGGTAAATGGTGCATTTATATACCACCTTTATCTAAAGATCTTTACAGTGTGCATTACATTCTCTTTCACACGCACGCACGCACGCACGCACGCACGCACGCACGCACGCACGCACGCACGCACGCACGCACGCACGCACGCACGCACGCACGCACGCACGCACGCACGCACACACACACACACACACACACACACACACGCACACACACACAGATACAAGGTTTCTGACGATATATAGAGTGATAAGCAAGAAGTTCTCTTGCTCATGTTTTTCCTCCTCTGAAAATGGATGGCCTCCTTTTGACAATGTTGGCATCTCATGGGAGAGATTTACAGCAGCTAGCTCGCCAAACGCTGTGCGATTACGATCAGAGATGACAAAAAGAATGTGACTAATAAAACCTGCAACTTCACAAATATATACACATGCTTCTCTGGACAGTGAAATAACAACACAGGAATGTTTTCCACACACCTTGCCAGAAGGCTGATCAAATAGCCAAACTGAGCAGCTTTTAGTCCCAGTTTGTCTGTTCTGGAAAAAGTGACGATGAAAGACATGGATGTTTTTCATCAGATTAGGGTGGTTTACAATCCCAGAGATGTAGTTTTACTGCAGTCAGTAAAACCAGGCCTGTAACAACTGTGAAACAAACAAAATAAGGCCATGAGCATTAATGTACACTAACTGTGAGAGCATATAAATACAGCCGTCCAGTGTGTAGTTATGAAAGAGTTGTTTTGAAAGAACAATCAAACCAGACTGCAGCATAAGCCTCTTCAAAAAGCAAATGATGCACAAGAGGTTCTTGCTGTCACATGTCCATATTTCAACGTTTTTGTTTTGTAAATTAATGCCCTACTTTGTCATACTACACTACAGTGTCGCACAAAAATATCTCTGCAATCTCAAAACGCGTTGCATTGCGACACGATTTTGGAATTGAAAAGTAACCGTTTTGGACATTTCCACCCGACCGAATTTACCATACTACTCTTATTATTTTTAATGTTACACATTTAAGAAGAAAAACAAAATAGAAGGAAAAAACTATGAAAAATTATCAAAAGGCGACTGCATTGAGGCCACGTTTAAGGTGCTGGTCAGAGCAATGTTTCTGGCCGAGCAGAACTGAATTGGCCAAGCAGAGCAGCTTGTCCAAGGTGATGGTCCTTCTATCTATGCCCCACTATCGGCCGCAACATCATATTCGGTATATTCATAGTGGAGTTGTATGTTCAGTATGTTGTATGTTCGTTGTAAGTCAGACCAATGAATTTATCAGCCATCCACCAGTGTCGACGAAAGTCTGTGTTTGTCTGACAGCTTGTCTACAAAAGGTCAACACATTTAGTGGAGAAAAATGCCATGCAGTTGCTCAATCTTCATTAATTTCACATCCATACCAACTAGGCTATAATGTCTTTGTCAATGTTCTGTATTTTCCATAGTTATGGTCTGTTTAAATCAGTGTCTGAAAACAGTCCATCTACAAGCTCACAACACATCGTTCTGCTTCATGTTAATGAGTGTAGCCATTATCATTGGCCGGGCAATGACGCTGTGCTCGCGCATGGGAAGAATGTTTTTTACGCTCTGGGCAGGCTTATTTTTAAATTATTATTCTCATAGAATTCTCATAGAATCTCATATAAGTAATAACTCATGAATATACCTCTTGAATATAGTGTGACCAGATGTCTCGGTTTGGCCAGCATTGGCGAGAACAGTCGTGCACAAACCTGCACACGCAATAAAGTGCCCGTGCGGGTGCTTTTGTCCGGGCGTTCGGTGCTTTAGAGCAGTCTAATCCAGTGAGATCAGACATTGCAACCAGTGACCCCACAAGAGGATCATCTTCCTCTAAATCACTGCTCCACCGCCCATCTGTAAACAAAGATTCAACGTGTAAAACCCCAAACTCATGTGTGATCCATTTAACCCTGTGTACACATAAACACAATGAAGCTGTTTCTGCTGTCCCCCAGCAGACATTATAGACATGAATGGCATCATGTGACATCATGTGTTTACCATCAACACCATAATCCATGTGTGCAGGTCCCACAGGGAACTCATCAACCACTGGGTGAATAATGGCACTGTCAGGCACAAACCTTGTATCTGTTTCATTTTCTCCCCCCGTAAATTAACATAGTAATAATACATTTGAAAGGCTATTAACAAGTGCTTATAACTGAATAATAACTACTTTGGGTCCATTGGAACACAGATATTGTTTTTTCCATTTCCCAAAAAGTAACGCTTTTGGTCTTGGACATACAAGGTTTCTGCCCGACCGTGAGGATATGTCACCTTGTGAGGGTGTCTCGTCTGCACGGCCTCTTGAGTTGTGACAGATCACAACTTGGACTGAGACATTGAATACCAAAACTCCCACTAAACCTGGCTCCAATTATCTGTGCTCCAGCAGCCAAGAGGAACAGGCTCTCTTCCTGCAGCCAGACTACTCCCATGCAGTGAGTGCACGGTTTGAGGTTTAGGGACACACACTGAAGACTGAAGAGCAGTGTTGATTTCGTCGACAAAAACACAAACAAAGCTAAAAACTAAGACAAAATTTCGTCAAAAAATACAAACTAGACTAAATGGTAGGGACTAGTGGAGAAGAGATCGAGTAGAACTAAAATAGAAGTCATTTTACGCTTGGTTGCATGCTGAAAATAGCAGATCTACAACCTCACAGCTTGTCTGATTGGCTATTTTCAGCATGCAACGTGTAAAATGTGCCATTACAACACCATCGAGGCCCGCCAAAATAGATTAATTTTGTCGGCAAAATCAACTGTAGATTTAGTCGACTAAAATCTTATGATATTTCGGCTAAAACTATAGACTAAAACATAAAATATGACTAAAACGAAATGAAATGTTATTCAAAAGACCATGACTAAAAACTATACTCAAAATCAACAGTGCTGAAGAGGAACAGTCCAGTAGTCCAGAGTCTAACCCTGCATGGGAGTAGTCTGGACTCCAGACTACTCCCATGCAGGGTGTGCATAGTTTGAGGTTAGAGGGAGACACACTGGAGTTCCTGTGGTTCCCCTCTAGGCCTGGTTCCATGTCCCAGGCTATATGCACAGTGATTGTCAACCAGTGGTGTAAACTGTAACTAATTACATTTACTTAAGTACTGTACTTAAGTACAATTTTGAGGTACTTTTACTTTACTGGAGTTTTATAAGAAAAAATTCCAGTACTTTTACGAATACTCGTACGTAAAAGTAAAAAACCTACTACGTAGATTTCTATTATTATTACAAAACACACTAACAGCCCTATATGTATATACATTTCGGCCATTTGAAAATAGCAGATCTACAAGCTCACTATTTTCAAAAGATTTTGTTTGCATTTTGAACTTGTGAAATGGGACATTCTGAACAATGAGTACTTTAAGTACATTTTGATGCCAATACCTTTGTACTTTTACTCAAGTACATTTTTAATTCTGAACTTTTTCTTGTAACGGAGTATTTCTACATTGCAGTATTGATACTTTTACTTAAGTAAAGAGAAAACAGAGATAGGTCCCATGCCAGAGCTTTCATTTAGGCCTTTGTGTAGATTTAGCACAATGTGAACCGAGGCAGGCAGGCTATTTTCAATCTCCCCCTCCCTCCCCCTCACCTCAAGCCAGTCAGTAAAAGGCCTGTATAAATAAAAAGTTCACAAAACACGTTGGAAATACTCAGTTAAAGTAAAGGTACCTCAAAATAGTTCAAGCACAGTACGCAAGTGAATGTACTTTATTACTTTCCACCACACGGGTGGAAAACTCATATGTCCAATAAAGTTACTTTTCAGGATTCAAATTCTGAAAGATTGCGATGCGAGATCATGCAACGCGTTTTGAGCTTTTAGATGGGTTATTTTTGATACTTGTTTTGTGTAATGCTGTAGAATGACAAAGTAGGGCAGTCAATTTACAGGGAAAAAAGTACAAAAAGGTTAAATATGGACATAAGAGGTTTCTGCCTAACAGTGGATGTAACCACTGCCTAATGTGGACCAGAGTGACATCATCACCCGTTGTGTTCACTGTTACAGCAGAAACACAAGCCTGAACGCAGGAACCAAGCTGCTTCTGGAAGCAATTAGCAAGCTTTTAAAGTCCCCTCATCCCCCCAATAACTCTCTGTTAGGGACATATAATAGAAAACATAAATGTCCTGCATATAAATGACTGAAAAAATAGAATGAAAGCAAATGTGTGTACTTTAGTTTTTCTCCCAGTGTCAACTGCCAATGCTGAAAACCAACACAAGACCGTATAACAATGTAGCTGCACCTTTACCACATGGGGACTAGTCATATACTACATTACTTAATATGGCCATGGACATGCTGTAGTAGGCTTTAAAGGAGGCACAAACGCCTAGGCAGAACAACATGGCTGCCCAACATGACCAACATTGGCCTTGGTACCTTTGAGTGGCCTTGATGGTTTGAGCATTTGCCATGAAAATCAATCGCGATGCGTTGTGAGCTTATTACCAGTAGATCGAATATTTTCACTCACTAGACATGTACGTTCCCGTCGGCCACTGGCCTACTTGAGAACGATGCAACTTTGGAACGTAATAATACCTGTTGTCAACTTGTCATAGCACCCGTTTTAACTGTCTGTCTGTGTCCCACATGGAGATCTCTGTTGTATCTGCCTGTCTGCCTGTGTCTGAAGAGGGCAAACTGACTCACTGTGAAAAGTGGACTGGTTAAGGAATCAATTGGCAGGTGTGGGGTTGCCATGGCAATCAATTGGCTGAGGCAGAGGCTGGAAATTGCACAGGTGAGAGGAGTTGGCCTCATTAGGCCCACTGGCAGAGCCTGACCAGGGCCTTTTGTGGTGGTTCTGGAGAACCGTGGGTCCGACCGACTCGATACCTGGCACTGCACTTCCTGTGGGGGTGTGGAGCGCGTGTGTCGAATGTGAAGTCGGTGGGTCAGTTCTCGAGTTACGTGCATTACAACCGTACACGCACACACGCACGCACACAGAGACGTGGCGCATTTATAGTAGGACTAGACCTGTACGTGCCCATCACAGTCGGCCACCGGCCTACTTGGGGACGATGCAACTTGGGAACCTAATGATATTCTTCACTTGCACAATGTAGGAGGCGGGACTAAGGGGGACTTCTTGTTGGGATATCACCCAAGTGTTTTCTTCCTGTCCATCGGGAGTGCATGTAAGTCAGTCATTTTCTACGGACAATTATAGTATTTTCTCGTCACTTGTAATTTTTGAAATTACGCTTAAAAAAAACTTGTATTCATATGGTTAATTAATTTACCATTCATTACGATAAAAACAAATGGTAAATTAATGAACCATACGAATATTTTTTTTTACAAGTGACGAGAAAATACTATAATTATCCGTAGAAAATGACTGACTTACATGCACTCCCGATGGACAGGAAGAAAACACTTGGGTGATATCCCAACAGGAGTCCCGCCTCCTACATTGTGCAAGTGAAGAATACATTGCCATAGCACCCGTTTTAACTGTCAGCCGGTGTCCCACGTGGAGATCTGTGTATGTGCCTGTGTGCCTGTGTGTGAAGACTGCAAACTGAAAAGTGTACATGGCAATCAATTGGGTCCACTGGCAGAGCATGATTGGTTGAGCCTCAATTGGCTGAGGCAGAGGCTGGAAATTGCACAGGTGAAAGGAGTTGGCCTCATTAGGCCCACTGGCAGAGCCTGACCAGAGCCTTTTGTGGTGGTTCTGAAGAACCGTGGGCCCGGCCGACTCGATACCTGGCACTGCACTCCCTGTGGGTGTGTGGAACGTGTGTGTCGAATGTGAAGTTGGTGGGTAAAACGGTTCTCGAGTTACGTGCATTACAACCATACACACACACACACGCACGCACACACACACGCACACGCACACACGCACGCACACAGAGACGTGACGCATTTATAGTAGGATATGGGTCCCGCGGAGTTTGAGAACACCTCATTCTGAAGTTTGGCACTCGAAATGCAAAGAGAGAGGTTAAAAAAGGGTGAGATCCTGTGTGTGACGGGAACAGGAAGGTGGCTCTGCCTCGCACTAGAGAAACAGTAGACGCCTTGTGGACTGTTTGGACTCCGAGAAAGCATACTTGTTGACTTACTTAATGCTGGACGAGTGCACAATATTATTCTCTGTCTATCCCCCCCCCCCCCCCCCTTGCATATGATGTGTACTGTCGCAGAGGTCTGTTCGGACACAGAGCAGAGCTGGGAATCAGGAACATTGTTGCTGTGTCTGCTTATTAAAAACAACTGTTTTTCTGATTTTGTTTTTTTGAGGGCGGGGCTTGTTTCTTATTCAGGCTTCCTTCCTATTGTTGTTTAAACGAGTAGTTCTCAAACATTTTCATGTCAAGGACCCCCAAAAGTAATATGTATTTATCCGTGGACCCCCATCTCAATTTGCCGTGTGTGGGTGATCATGCGGCCTAGTCACTTCTTCTGGCCTTATTTCCGTAGACCTGGTGGCTTGTTTCTCTCTCAAAATCTGGCAACATCAAGAAGGAAGTTGGTAAAATGCAGGCCACAGGCCCACAGCTACTGTGTGACACCAGAGAATAAAGAGCAGAATGATCCCTCGAGTGGCAGACCCAAAAGATACATGTGATGTCTCCTCAGGACCCAAACTTACAAAAACATTATGAATTTACCATTCAAAATAATAATAATAATAATAATAATTATATAGAAACATAAGAAGCGATATATTAGCGTACTCATAACCAATCAAAACGGTTGCATGACCCATTGTTTGAGAACCGCTGTTATCAGTCTACTCTGCTGTTGGATGGCAGCCAAAATTCTCATCTGCTGTCCACATGACATATCATTGTCACCAACAGGCTCTGATTTTCCTCTCAAACCTTACTCATTTGAACATCACACAACAACAAAGTCATACAAAAACACTTTACATTGTATTTGGTACTACTACAGACATTTATCCATGTTGTTGCTATCGGGTGGAAACCTTGTATCTAAACTTGTATGGTAAATGTAATCTAATGTATCTAATGTAGTAATAATTTAGTCACAAGCTCTTGTACTTTTCATTGCTCAGTTTTTCATATAGCATATGTTGTTATAACATACGATTCTTCTAACAAACCAAATACAGTATATCATCCCTATTGGACTGAAACCATGTATCTCAAAGTTTCATCTTTATATATTTTATACTTTGTTGAATGACTGTGGTACACATAAGTATAGATCAACAATGAGGCAATTCTTATGCAACTATTATGTTTCAACCAGAAGTATAGCTATTTCTCAGACTTGCCTTCATCAGGGAATTAATGAGAAAATATTACCTTTTCATGTTCAATGTGACTTCAACCCTTCATGTGTATCAACATAATTATTATGTGTGTGATTTTGAGTATCAGGAAATAGTTCATTGTGTCAAAGTCCTTTCTTCCATCAATTAAAACTACCATTCCCTAATATTCCGCACATTATGAATCTAGAGCTGATAGATATACACAAGGTGTCTCTCCACCCCACATTAGTAAGTCTCTTCTCTATGTCACATATTTCAGAGCACTTCCTTTCTGACAGGAAGCTTGGTGGTCATCCACTGAGACGCTCCTGCTCTTCCTGAGGAAACAAATCTTTGGCTGAAGCAGCTTCCAGGAAAAACTTACTGGAAGAACTCTTCCACCCAGGTATTGTTATAGTAATGTGTTGTTTTCATTTGTACATGGGACGGGTCTTGAACGGTGGTTGCCTTTCAGAGACCAATACTGTATGCTGTGTTTTATTATCTTGGTGCCTGGACTTCCTTCGAAGAACAGGATCTGAATGTCCGGAGGCCGGAGGGCACTTGCCTGGAATGCCTGCCTTGTATGGGATGAGGAGGGTGTGGAAATCTAACATGGGAGATGATCTCAAGAGGCGGCTGTGTAATCAGTACTATATACACTAGAGCTGAGGCATGGACGCTCACAGTACAACCTAGAATAGGCCCTGGAGTCCACACAGGAATGATACGAATGGCACTAGGTGTCACAGGGGCGAACCGCATCACACAAATGTGGACCTCTATGGAGGCCTCCCACGGGTCACAGACAAGGTCAGGCAGAGAAGGATGAGGCTAGAGGGCACTGTGTCAGGCACCCGGAACTGGTAGCGAGCACACAGACACTGTGGGAGACAACGCAAGTTGCATCTAGAAGGAGGAGGAGGTGCACCACCTGCGTAGACACACTGCGGCGTAGTAGCGGTACTAGCGGAGCTGGCAACATTACAGAGCTCAAGACCCTGATGCTAGGCAGGTGTGGAAGGCAGCCATCCTCCAGGAGTCCTGGGTTGGTGTTGGCTAGTCGGCACTCTCGCATCACATGAAATATTTGCATACTGTGAAATCTTTTTTTTAAGAATAACTTCTATCTATCATAATTTTAATTGTACATGTTCAGATTGCACTGTGAATAGTACTGCAGGCCTTTCACAGACTACCTAAAAAACAAAGCGTTTTGTTTTTTTACAAAGCTAGATCATGCTAAACAGCTCCAGCTCCCAGTTTTCTCATTAGCATTGTGATATTAGATAACCTATCATCACTGATCACTTGCGGTGCACCTCAGGGGTTCGTTCTGGGCAACATCCTTTTTCCTTATACACAGTCCTGCTCCCTGTCCCTATCATTTGAAAACAAACTACTTCCCTCTGTTGGTACAGTGGTGGTAGCCAGCTATTTTTATCTGCCAAATGCTGGCTGCACATTTCAGTTGGCACAACCTGTCTAACGGCTAAATGAGAATAGACTTCCTTATTCCTTTAATTGTATTCTAGGACATTGTTCTTTTATTTTGTAATGCTGATTTAGAAATGTGCTATAAATAGTTTAACCCAATGTTTCCAATTTATATTTGGCTTTCTCTGTGTTCCATGATCATTTCTTATTTATTTATTTTATTCAATGTATTACACAATACACATATAGTTGTATGTTATTCATTTTGCAATACAAAACTCACTGTTGCCTCTCTCTATTTACAAATTAGAGACATTAACACACAAAGGCAAACAGTCAATCAGTATGGACCTGCACACTTGACCTAATAATCAACAAAATTATAACGATCACTACTGACTGAGGAAGAAATATAATCCTCTGACACCAGAACGAACTAAACACACACGCATGCACGCGCACACGCATGTACTGTACGCGCACGCACGCACGCACGCACGCACGCACGCACGCACGCACGCACACAGTCACACACGCACGCACGCACGCACGCACGCACACAGTCACACACACACACACACACACACACACACACACACACACACACACACACACACACACACACACACACACACACACACACACACACACACACACACACACACAGTCACACACAGTCAAACACATGACGCTGAGGCAGCATGGGCATAATGTAGAGGAGCCAGAGGAAACTCAGCCACTGAACCCAGTAACCTGAGTCAGCGCTGATAAGAAAACAGAATGGATGTGATACGGACTCCTTCACCATCAGCATCAGATCAGAGCCACTTTGCTCAGGCTGCTGTGGCTGCAGAGTAATTGTGATGTAAGGTTGGCAACATTAACCTTTAACACAATGGCACATTCTCAGAGACAGGAAACTGCAGGGTTCAGAGAGCAAACCTTGATAAGTCCTGCTTCCTGTGAGCTACTAAAAATAAATATCTGTTTTACACTGACTGCAGCCATGTCTACAGAGTACAGCAAGGACAGAATCACCACAGTGCTAGCTTGAGGGTTTGAGGAGTTTGCTTGCATTGATTCCGTGCATGCGTGCGTGCGTGCGTGCGGAAATACTTTGTTCCAGGGAACCCCTGGAGAGAAAATGTAGGCTATGTTAAAACATGTTAAAATGTTAAAACAAATTATTCCAAATTTCCCAAACTTTTTTTGAAAAACACTTGTGAGCTAATACTGTAGATAGCATTAAAGACATTTTTGGCAGTGAATGAGTTAAGTCCTTTTGGTGATCCTGGAGCCCCCTCAAGGACCCCTGGGGGTCCCTGGACCCCACTTTGAGAACCAATGAGCTAGAACACAGTAAAGTTAGTATGGGGTACTGTCTTTCCAGTTTAGGGGTTACAGAAGAAAGATTTCAAGTCTTCATTTGTTTCCTTGTTTATACTCTTGTCAGATTCAATCATTCTGTTATTCTCTGTGGTATTCTGGCTTCTCACTGAGATTAGCATTAAACTCACAGTTTAGTGTGAAACGTCAAGCGACAATAATTGCCTACACAAAAGCTTCCGATACATGCAGTCTCCAAAAGACATCACATGAAATAGTTGCTGTCGGGTAGAAGACAAAATGCGATGTGACGTGTTGTGAGCTTGTAGATCTGATATTTTCTATACTTTTGTGGGACACTCTTGTGTATGATGTGAATTTAAGAGAAAAACATGGAGATTTGCTGTTTCTGCCCAACAGCAACACAATCTTAAGATGACATACTGCATACTGGAAAATATTCTCACGGCGTAGCACAGTATCAACTTAATTCAGGAAATTCCTTTTGTCTCTCAACTGACGAGTCAGCCAAGTGGACAATCAATTTCCTTTGTGACCTTGTTGACCACATCATCACAGTATCACAACCTCTCCTGCTGACGTCAGTCCTACGACAGAGAGCCACTGGTAATATGTAAGAGATGCAGTCAATAACAAACAAATCAATATTAACCCAAGGCTCGGAATGATGACCAGGGTCACCAGCTCGTCACTGTCTGTCTATGTGTGTGTGTGTGTGTGTGTGTGTGTGTGTGTGTGTGTGTGTGTGTGTGTGTGTGTGTGTGTGAGTGTGTGTGTGTGTGTGTGTGTGTGTGTGTGTGTGTGTGTGTGTGTGTGCGTGCGTGTGTGTGTGTGTGTGTGCGTGCGTGCGTGCGTGAATGTGCGTGCGTGCGTGCGTGCGTGCGTGCGTGCGTGAGTGCACTTTTTTATCAGATTAATCACAGATGAATAATTAATTAATCATGATCATCATCATTCGTAACTATGCTCAAAATATGCCCATTGAGCTCACTTGGGGCAGCTGACAGCCATTGTGCTCAGTTGGGGCAGCTGACAGCCCATTGTGCTCAGTTGGGGCAGCTGACAGCCCATTGTGCTCAGTTGGGGCAGCTGACAGCCACTGGCGGAAGACTGTGCCGTTTTGTGCTTTGTGGGCCGTGAAAAGCACATTTTGGCCTAGTGTCACTTTTGTTAGGCAGAGTATGTTTCTCAAAAATACATTTGTGAGGAACGGAACGATAACTGACTCGCTCTCGTTCTCTCGCTCTCACCCCACTGTGCTATGTGATTTTAGCCGCTCCCTCTGTAGATTGCACAGCCTTTTCTGACAATAACTGACTTGTGTTTTTCCCCATCCAGACAGGTTCTCTGTCCATCCTGTTGTTTGGATCTGTCACCCATCAGATACCAGAGCGATGACTAGTGCAGAGTAGGTGAATTATGTGGATGTATGGGGCGGGTGTTTCTGCACATGCCTTAATTGTGTACTTAAAAAAAAAAAACATTAATTACATAAATTAATTAAAATACAATAGAAATAACCCAGTTGCTTCTACAGTCAAAAACATAAGACGCGTGCGTGCGTTCGTGCGTGCGTGCGTGCGTGCGTGCGTGCGTGCGTCCGTGCGTGCGTGCGTGCGTGCGTGCGTGCGTGCGTGCGTGGGTGTATGAGGGGGGGTTGATAGGGAAGATAGAGTACCTAAAATGAATGACCCTGAATCCTATCATTACACAACCATCAAAAGCCAAAAGATCACCATAGAATAGTCCCCTTAGTCAACTGATCCAGATGCTCAACATACTAGCATTTTATTATAGACGAATAACAGTCTAAGTCCAAAATGTATTCTGACGCCTCCACGAAAAGGCCTAGTTGCCCGGACCCCATATCCATCATTTATACATTATGGAAAATTAGTGTGGACTTAAACAGTTATTTGTCTATAGTACTCATTTTTGACCCTCCTGAGCACTACTAAAAATCATTCAGCATTGACATCTTCACAAATCCAACCCAACCTTGGAGCTGGGAGTTGAACACTATAGCAATCGAAATACAGAGCTATTTAACAATTATTTTAACAACAATTATAAAATAACTTACCCTGTTAACAAGCATAAATAAAAACAGGTATAATTGAAATATAAATGTACAGTACATAGACGCGTACAATTTCTTGAATGTGTATACATAAAACAATCTATCTGCAGTAGTGTAGGTACATACTATTGAATTAGAATTCAATCTATTATTTAGGGTTAATGATTTTGTTCATGGCCATATATTTGCAGAACGACCCTTCACACAGACGCGCCCAGAAGCCACAGTATTGTGGTAGATGGCGTGTCATTTGTCTGTATTGACGAGGTCATCTGCTACTACCTGATCGTCACTATTGATCATCCTTCTGTTTGGAATGTTGTACAAAGACAGATGGCTGTGCCTAAAAGCTGCCCCCACCCCACTACCTCCAACTGTTCAGCTCAGGCTGCTGCTCCCATCACTTTAACCACGTTCAACCTGGCCTCCCTATTTTGGGCTTGTTCATTATCATTCTTAGGCAAACATTGCCTAAAAATGTCAAACAAAAACATCTACAAATTTCTAATGACTAAAAAGTGTAAGAATTGTTTTAACAAAACTAGGGGTTCACGCGCCTTCGGCACACTCATATCTAGCGGCACGCATTAAAAAAAAAAGCAAAACATAAATAATATAAATAAATATATATAAACTCGCCTTGCAATCATGCAACTGTAACCCAGCATGCCTTGCACTGCGTCGCCGCGCGCCACGTGATCGTCCGTAGCCAAGAAGGAAACACAGGAGTCCAGTTTGGGCCGTTTTAAAAAGCTGTTTTCTCAGAATCTAGGCGGCATCTGTGTTGATTGAACAGAACGCGGACATTCTGGGATAATTTCTGATGTTATGCTGTGTCGAGATTACAATATAAAGACTTCTGAAGAGAAATTACACGGACGAAGTGAGTAATGGCGGCTTTCAGAAACGGAAGCAGGCGCGATGCTAGGGGGAGAGGGCACGTGCTATACTAGGGGGAGGGGGTAATATTGGTGAAATTAAAGTGAATAAAAGAATGCAAGCACATAGAAAGTGGTGAAAAGATTTACGTTGGTGGCAGAGCACAGATCAATGTCACCGTCGCGTGTGGAGATAGAACTGGTTGAATGCAGAGGGGAAGTATTGAGGACCAGAAAGCACACTCGGGAACGGCAGTTTCGCCTACGTCTATATGACTTGGCGATCTGAACTGGCGCACATTTTTGTGCGCTTCCGCTCAAATGTATATAGATGTTCCAGAATTGTGGATAAAGCAGATCACAACCTCACAACGCGCTGTGTACATTGGTTATTTTCTCAATTCATCGTACAATGAAGGCTTAAGTGGTTACGGGCAAATTTATACTTTGTCATACAACAGTGTTCATTGCCAAATAAATAACAGACTTTTAAGGTGAAATTCTATTTATTCTCAAGTTATTTTTGGCAAGCGACGCTGTCGAGCGACGGAATTTAAATAGGGCTTAGCCTTAAGGGACCTAGACTAAAGCTACAAGCTTTGCATACCATTTCTATGCACGGAAAGATAGTACAGGCTGGACAGCGTGATTAAGATAGCCTCCATTTTGAATGTTACATAATCTTACTAATGTTATCAGTGTGCCAATACATGCAGAGTGAGGAACTGTAGCGGGGGCGGATGGGTGTGGGGGGATGTTTGCAAAGCTCAGCTCCTCTCACGAGAGTGCCGGATTTGACCAGTGGCAGAATAAGTACTCAGATTTTGGACTTGAGTAAAAGTAGCAATGCCACAGTGTAAAAATACTTACTTAATTACTCACTCACTCACTCACTCACTCACTCACTCACTCACTGGGGGAACAAAAATACTTGTGCTTTAGGGGCTTGTAAGAGATTTGGTACGGGAAAAGTGGTCAAAGTACATTTCTCTAAGACTACAGACGTAATTAACATCTTAATAAGCCCCATTTTATACTTAAAATAATGTTATAAGTTATATTCAAGTAAAGTAAAAGTACTTGTGCAAATTTACACATATACTTACTTTACACAACTGAGTTTGACACAAAGACTAAAAGTAAACTAATAGCAGACCCCCGTTCCTTTTGTGAGGCCGCCCATTGACGTGTAAACCAGCAAACAAGAATCCTAAAGTGATGGTCTTTCAAATGGAAGATATCACACACTTCCATCTGACTAATTGACCCAGGGCAGAAAGGCTGAGTCAATAAAATCCTCATGTTACGAATGAGCTTCTGACAAGTTGCAGCCTGTGTTTTATTCTGGTGTAGATGCACTTAGAAGAAACAAAGTGCTGGGGCCCACTGACACACATAAACAAATGATTTAGTGGTGGCAATGGCTCTGATGATCCTGCCCAAAAGCACTCTTGTTATGATAACCCATGTCAGAGTGGTTTTGTTTTGTGGCTTTATTACTACTCAAGGTTGCAGAATGGGCACCTACATCACAATTTTATTGTATTATCGTAGCTGTCGGGTGGGGAACATAGCTGCCATTTTCAAAATATTTGTTGTTTTTAAAAACTAAAAACTATTTTCACTACTTTAATTTCATTTCATTTACTTTCCCATATTTCAAAAGTTTAAATATGGAGATAGAAGGTTTCTGCCCAACATTTATGCAGAATGATTCATGAGAGTGTAACTCATTTCCTGCCATGGAATAATCCACTCATATAAAACAGGGAGTCTTTATGAATTGCACAGTTACTGTACTGTACTGTACAGGTCTGATTCATAGCCATTGCTAGAACATGGGGTTTTTAAACACACATTTCTAGTATGTAGAATTATGTTTTCTTAGTACAAGTACAGTTTGCAGCATCGGTCAAGGCATCATTGACGTCAACTCCTTTGCTCATTTGACTGTGGACTAGATATACATGATCACATTACCTGCACAGTTAGATATATGTATACGCACATCACCTCCACACTTCTGGAAAAATGCACATTGATACACTAATGTATCTGTCTAAGACAAGACCTGATATTTGTTGTGTTAAAAAGAAAATGTTGAAGAGTGGTTTAGAAATATTAACCAATGAAAAGAGCTTGTGACTAAATATTAACTCTCTAAATAATAAATACAACGGATACAGTGGGACACTGTATCCCTGAAAAGTAACCGAGAAGTCTTGAATTGAATTGAATTGAATTGAATTGAATTGAATTGAATTGAATTGAATTGAATTGAATTGAATTGAATTGAATTGAATTTAATTTAATTGTGTAATGCTGGAAGCAGAAGTGTTCCTGGAGCTGCCAGACTCAACATGGCATGGTCAATACATTGATGCATACCAGTGAGAGACAGTGATAGCCTCAAGCTACCAGAGCTCTGAACAATGACCTGACTACCAGGTCAACTGTCCTTAACCTGTAAACACACGCTCACCAACACAGCACACACAGTAGATTTAATCACTGCATAAATTGAAGATTAGATTGTTCACCACCACACAGTATAGTACTATCATAGCAGATAGTACTATACGTAATTAATTGGTTGCTATGACCTTTTTTCTGTATGTATATAATATTCTATATTCTGTTAACATTAGGTTACTTACAAGGTAACCATGGTTATTTAAGTGAAATGAGCGAAGTAATTCACTGTGGGAACACATACAGTATATTATCACACCTAGAAGGTTTTTAGTACCTAAATTATCTCACCCGACTCCTCCCTCTCCCCCTCTCTCTGTCAATTATGGAAATGTACAGCAATCAAGATAGCTTTGGTGGTATAGTGGTGAGCATAGCTGCCTTCCAAGCAGTTGACCTGTGTTCGATTCCCGGCCAATGCAAACTCTTTAGAAGTATTTAGCAGACGCTCTTAATGCAGAGTACAGTAAGCAGATTGAACAAAATACATGGTAATCAAATACACATAAAAACTTTTTTTGAATCTTGATGATAATAAAGCAATATTTTGAACTAACCCCTCCCCAAATGCACAAGGAAGTCCTGACTGCATTAAGAAAAAAAAGCAATACCATGGATTTGTGGTGAAATCTCATAATTACTTTAATGGAGAGGAAATGAGTGGGTGAGAGCAGCACTGAGTGTGTTGGTACAAACACCCAGGAGTCTAAACTGTGTGTGTGAAACTGTAATCACCCGTGTCTGACCGCACTGGCCACCACTTCAGAGGGACGAGTCAATCGACCGTGCAACCACTAGTCACTACTGACAAAACATGGAGGAAAGGGATTCATAAATAGTAAAAGTTTGCTCCATACATCATACTCTGTGATTGTATTCTATAATTTGAATGTTATTAAAATAAATACATATTTCCTTAGAGGTGAAGGCGGGGGGTTGCATGAAAAAAACCCTGATGAGTTAAAACTAACCAATGCAGTGTGATAAGACCCCTAATGCTGATTGTTTGGTTTTGACAGACACGCACTAGACCACTACACAAACACAACTTCATGTTCAACACGTCTCCCAGTCCCTTTGAAATACTGTTGTATATAGCACTCAAAATATGAACAGAAAGGAGGCCTGCGATTCAAACATGCAATACTCTACAAGACAGCACTACACCACAGGACCTTCATAGTCAAAACTGTCATCTAGTACCTATAGTGTTCTTTGACGTGTTAGCAATTCAAAATAGACCATAGGGCCTATAATTATGGAAGGTCTGGGACTCAAACAGGCTCTGTGTTTAGAGACTGAGCACTATGCCACTCTACCACCACACGCAACAGTTCTCTTCTTGTTCTTTTGAAGTGTTAAACCTTCAAAACGTTTTCCACCATTTAACTACAGAAGGTCTGGGACTCCAAAAATGAAAATCTGAACTGAGACACCGGATTTGAACACTGCACTACCACAACTTGAATCATATCACTTCCCTAGTGCTTTTGAAGTGTTGTTGTATGTTAGCCTTCAAAGTATTAAAGTACTCCAACATTAGACACAGAAGGCCAGGGATCCAAACAATTTCATGCAAGGTAGTAACAGGGCCGGTCCTGAGCAATCTGGCGCCCCAAGCAGGATTTTCTTTTACTCTGTCCCAAAAATTGAGGAGACACTGTGGAGGCACTGGGGGGACAGTGGGGACACTGTGGAGGCACTGGGGGTCCATTGGGGAGGCACTGTGGGGACACTGGGGAGGCTCTGTGGAGGCACTGGCGGGACACTGGCACTGGGGAGACACTGGGGAGGTACTGGGGAGGCACTGGGGAGGCACTGGGGGGGCTCTGGGGGGACACTGGGCAGACAGAGTTGGGACAGAGTAATGGCTCGAAGCAGCGCCATGGGCCTGTAGGAAGAACCGGGCCTTTGTAGTAAGGTACATTAATTTATTAAGTACCTTTCAAAACAAATGTTACAAGGTGGTGTGTAAGTCTTCGAAAGACTCCACCACTTAACTATGGATTCAAATAAGGAACCTCTGCTGGTGTGCTTCTGAAGTGTCTTCAGTGTTAGCCTTCAAAATGTTTAACTTGTCACTCAAACAAGGAACACCAATTGGTGTTACCTATGCCACATTACAGATTCAACTTACATTTTTATTTTAGATTGATAAAGGAAATTATATGAAAATAATTTGTGAAGAACTACAGAATGTCTGCTATGGCTATCGTAGTAGATACGGAATTCTGTTCGTTCTAGGGTTAAGGCGTCTCAACATGGAGCTTATCTCAGTCTTTACAAGTAGAATTGCTCCCCAGTGACAGGTCAAGCTGCTTCAAGCCAGAGCAGAACAGACAGGAAATGAAGGGAATGCACTGAGACCTGAGGTGAGAGCACAGGAAACACACACCGCAACCTCTGACACAACCTCTGCTGTCTACACCAGAGGCCTTTCTTAGTTTCTTCAACTTCAGCCTCAAAAGTGAAATGTGGTGTGACTGGTGTGACACCACACCAGTGGTGTCTCCCCTGGAAACTAGTGAAACTTGTGAAAAATAGCAGATCTGCTATTTTCACTACTTCTTGAAAGTTGTATTTTTTTATTCATGGATTTTTTTTAAATGTATGAAGTTCTTTCTTTTTAGATTTTCTTTCTTTATGAAAATCTTTTGAAATAAAAATAAAATAAAAGTAGGAACGTAGTTACATGGATGTGAAGGCCACTCGGCGGCCCTCACATCTACGTTGAACCACCAATCCGATCAATATGTCTGAGCCATATATATACCCATTGCAATATGTACCCATTGTACCCGACAACCCGTCTGTCTGTGTCCCTTTTATGCCCATATAATAATATGGAGATCTCTGTTGTGAGAATCACTGTAAAATAATAATAATAATTTAAAAAAAAATATATATATATATATATATATATATATATATATATATTTATTTATTTTATAAATAATAATAATTTTATAATAATAATAATAATAATAATCACACCGAAAATCACAGTATGATAATGACCTTATCTTTTTGTTTGGGCTTTCTGTTGCCTTCCTCTTTGTTGGAAATAAGTTCCTACAATTTATGATGCCAAATGCTCCCTATCGGACATAGTTCCCCTGTCTCATAAAGCACGATGTGACTTTATTGCATGCACAGATGCGTGTCATTCACAAGGGAAGATTGTTGGTTTTGGTTCACTCAACGGCCCACGTACTGTATGTGCAATTTTTTTTATCCCACCCAGTTTTTATTATCTAATGTAACCCTGGGCTCTACAGTCCCTCTGCCAACCTGGGGTGAGCAACAGACTGACCTCATGCTTCCTTCCATGAGGAGTCCAAGCCGCTTCTTTTCACCGGACAGGGCGCCCCAGGGGGAGGCAGTTTAGAGACCAGGATTTTGTTTTTGTGAGGGTACCTACCCTAGGAGACACGGGGATAACATGCAAACTCCACACAGAAAGGCCCTTTCGCCCACACCACCTCGGGTATGGGCACTGATGACGCGGAGAGAACACGCCCCCAGCACCCACAGCATCCCCAGTGGGAATTGAACCCAGGACCTTCTAGCTGTGAGGCAACAGTGCACTACCGACTGTGCCACCGTGACCTGGAAACAAATTTAGAGGAGAACAAAGGCAGGCCCACCGACAGCAAGGCCTTCAGGCTCACGAGGCGCACTCAAGTGAACTGCTAGCTGCTAGTCATCTCATCTCCAAATTCCCCCTTTGACTTCTATTATGAAATGAAAGTTAAATGTAAAATAAAATAAAATTGTGGAAAAAATGGCAGTGTGCACAAGAAATTCATTCCAACGATTTGCGAGATTAGATATGGACAAACAACACATACGTGCGCACCCGTACACGCACGCACGCACGCACGCACGCACGCACGCACGCACGCACGCACGCACGCACGCACACACACACACACACACACACACACACACACACACACACACACACACACACACACACACACACAACCTCTTATAGACAGCTAGCCTGTTGTTACAGAGCCATGACATAACAATCATTAGTAGCTATACTAGCTATTATTACATTCAGCAACATTCCAATTCCATGATGAGTAACTTAATGAGGCCAATATAATATAATGTAGTTGTGTTTCTATTTCCATTACCTAGTCTTCACATGCATTCTTGGTTAATCAGCTTTGCTCACACTGAGTGTACAAATAGAACCAAATGGACCCATTTGGTTCCATTTGTACACTCAAAGTTAGACCATTAACTTAACGTTCCATTTGTTTCCCAACTATCAGCCATTTGTAGAGGGCCACTGGACCCCTGGGGTGAAGTCCCCGAACCCCATGTTGAAAACCAATAGTCTACACACAGCACACTTAGCTAGAGCAGATTACTGATACTGTCAGTCTAGACACCAACATAACGACCTGCTGTTACATACAGTTAGCTATCCTGAGAACTCTTTGTTTAGACTTTAGAGTATGTATGAGATACCCATGTGTGTGTGCGCGTGCGCGCATGCGTGCGTGTGTCTCTGTGTGTGTCTCTCTCTGTGTGTGTGTGTGTGTGTGTGTGTGTGTGTGTGTGTGTGTGTGTGTGTGTGTGTGTGCGTGCATGTTTGTGCGTGTGTGCGTAATAACAGCATATATATACACATTGTCAACATATCTCTCTACTTTCAGGTCGCTTCCAACTGCAGTCATACAGCTGCTCTTAAAATTAATAATCTAGACATGTACAAATAAAGTTGCCTTGCGCCAGATTTATTGTTGCCATATGTTTAAGATAATACTAAAGAACTTGCGTTGGCCGGGAATCGAACCCGGGTCAACTGCTTGGAAGGCAGCTATGCTCACCACTATACCACCAACGCGCTCCAATGGATATTTACATTTACAGCTTGTGAGAGAGAAGGAGACCGCCTCTCCATTGAGAAGCAGCCGTAGGCAGACCGGGGCCGGGCTCCCAGGAGAAGACAGAGTTTTCCAACAAAAAAAGTTTTGTTCTAGAACTGGTTCCGTTCTAGATTCTTGGAACTGTGGTGCTTTCACGGAACCGTGTCAAGAATATGACTGATTGACGTGTCCATTTCACTGGGAAAATCCAATTGTCGATGCCAGTTACAGTTCCAATAATGTGTTATAATGTGTGTGTGTGTGTGTGTGTGTGTGTGTGTGTGTGTGTGTGTGTGTGTGTGTGTGTGCGTGCGTGCCGTGTGTGCCGTGTGCGTTTGCCCCATAAGGCAAGACCCGCCCAACTTAATTCTGTCTCTGATCGGCTTATCCTGAAATCTTGCCCTACTTTAACCAATCATCACCTCTTATGCTCAAGTTAGTTTGAGCAAACGTTTTTACAGAGAAAGTGACTAGTCGTGGGTTGTGGTTTTTTGGGCTTGTTTTAAAAATGTGGTGGCTTGTTTTGAAAATCTAACAAGCCAATATTTCTATGATGCATACACTATAATTCCCAACCCGACCTCACTCTCACTTTGACACGGCAACTTGTACACCTTAACGCGCTCAGTGGTGTCTCTCGTGGTTCAAGTTCGGTAGAGACGGCGCCCCTCCGTCATGGTCTATGGGGAGGATTTCAGTGTAATATGTACGGATTTTGGGGTTTTCTAGGCAACGTTTGCCTAGAAAACCCACCGTGTTTGGGTGAGACCGGGCAGATAATAAGCCCTGGCTCAAGTATGTCTGTAAGATAATAAATGACCAAAACATAAAATATTATAGACCTAAATAGTATTTATAATGATAATTGCATCTAATCTTTTTATTAGGAGTATATGGCCATATTATTGTCTCCACCAGGCCGAAGGCATGGGGAGAGAGTATGTTTTGCACTCCGTCCGTCCGTCCGTCTGTCCGTCCGTCTAGTGTGGACAGCTACTCTCCGGTACCGTTGGCTTGATCGCAGTACTCTGTACACACACTCCCTGAATGCAACAGCTGAACCTCTGCTGGTTTTCACATTGGCCTCTTATAGCGCCACCAGGAGGCCGCTTTGTGCAAAAAAACATTTTGGCCAAACATCACACAAATTGGTACACAGTCTCTCTAGAGTCTAGAGCCATTCAACGAAACGGGTCTTTCAGATTTTTCAGACCCCATCCTGATTGGCTGCCAAAGTTAAGGAGTGCACGGTTTCAAACAAAATGCCGCAAATCATGAACACATCGTGTGATTTCCATGAAATTGTGCAAGCACATTCCCACTAGGCCGAGGAAGAAATGCCACTTGACAGTTTTCAAATCAGCGTCATAGTGGCGCTACAACAGGCCAAGTCGCGTCACACACACACACACACACACACACACACACACACACACACACACACACACACACACACACACACACACACACACACACACACACACACACACACACACACACACACACACAAACATGTTTATATTACTCCTAAACATTTTGCCAAACATCACACACACTCCTATCCTCCTGGTGGAGACCTGTGCCCAGAAGGGCACTTTTTCTAGTTGGGCTTGTTTTGGCTTGTTTTTCGAGGGGAGCAGATTTGGCTTATTTCTCTCACGAGGCAACACTGCTCCGCAGGGGGAAACGGTTAACTTGGATCACATAACGTAACGCAGGTAACACACCCATTTAAACCAGCACTAACTCTGTACACTGTAATGATCTAAGTATATAGACCTCCTAAACAGAGCAGATACATTGTTGATGTTTTTTTTAAAGTTTTATATAAATGTTTTATATATGTTTTATATATTTAAAGTTTTCTCATTTCTACATCAAACATTTGATATTCTAGTTGCCTATTATATTGTAAACATATTCCCCCCCGCAGATTTAAAGACTTTATTTGACACATACTCATGTGAAACTATGAACAGTGAAATTGGTGCATCAGACTCCAAAAGACTGTACAAGTAATGTCTGGTTAGCACAAGTTGAGCACAAGTAACCTGACTCCGCCAGATGGGGCAGCAGAGAGTACACTGGGTTCCCCCCTCCTGCTCCCATCTGGGAACTCTCAGGCAGACTTGATGCCCGGCCACAAAACGGCCTGGCCAATCAGCAGCAGCTAGAAGCTAGAAGCTGCTGCTAGAAGCTGCTAGAAGCTGCTGCTGATTGGCCAGGCCGTTTTGTGGCCGGGCATCAAGTCTGCCTGAGAGTTCCCAGATGGGAGCAGGAGGGGGGAACCCAGTGTACTCTCTGCTGCCCCATCTGGCAGAGTCATGTTAGGCAAAAAGTCCCATACCGTAAGAGTAGTGAAGGACTTGATTCTCACACAAAAGCATAAAGAGATCAGACTATAAATTATGGTTGCAGATTCAAATAAACTTAATTCGTTCAGGGCAGCAGGGTAAGGCAAAGGCAAATGTTTCAGTCCAAATGGACTCTCCTCAGTGCATGAAATGCACAAGTAAGTAATGTCTAACATACAGTGTATAGTACAAAATACAACACAACTTAAGTAGGTAAGATCAAAATAAGATATTTCGGTACTGCTAAAGATTTTGCGTTGGCCGGGAATCGAACCCGGGTCAACTGCTTGGAAGGCAGCTATGCTCACCACTATACCACCAACGCTCTGATGTGCACCTCTGTATTTACATAGGAGAAAGAAAGAGAGTGTGAGCGTGTGAGAGAAAGGCAGAGACAGAGAGAGATGGAATGCCGTACATACTTTGTAACTTTGATGCTTTAGGCAGGAAGAATGAGTTTACGCATGTCTTCAGTGTAAGGAAGCAGATCCAACTTGTGTTTCATATTCTATGATAAATAAGCATGTACTGACTGCTTTATGCTTTGTAGTTCGATGATGTCACATGCCCAATATGCTGACAATGTGTTGCAATGTGTCAAAAATTGACGATCTACAAGCTCACAAAGCATCGCAGTGCGACGTGTTGTGTGAGCCTGTAGATCGGATTACTCAGCATAAATCTGGCTTAATTCCACTGGGGGGGTGTTATCTAAGTGGCCCTGAAGCGATCACATCAGCCATCTCTAACACAGCTGCGGTTCTGTACGGCTGCACATTCCCATCTTCAAGGATGGGATTACATGAAAATGGGCTTGATGACAAAATTGTTTTCATCTGTTTTAGGGGGTCTAGGTTAAAATTCCACTAGAGTCTATCAAACGAGGGTGAACTTTCAGTTCCCTGGCAAGCCAAAGCTATAGCCCCGATACTGGAGTAAACTGAACCCCCAAATAAAGTCAGTAGTAAAAACTGTGCTCTGTTACATAAACACTGATTCATAAAAGGACACCACTTTTTTCCACTTGGGAAAAGAAACAACACCAATGCACAGCAGTCATGGGAAACAGCACCCCCCCCCCCCCCTCAGAACGTGTCGGTTCGTGCTACTTTTGATGCATCCATGTACGCTGTATAGTATGATCAAGTACAGCATTCATTTACTAGAAAAACACAAGTTAGAACATGGAAATAAGAGAGGTTTCTGCCCGACAGCAAGAATATGATTTGTCCACCACTGTATTTATGTGACTATTTAGTATTTACCCTGTTAGAGAGTGACTAGAGTTCATGATTATTCTGGTTTTACACTTTTAAGTCTGCTAACTGCCTAAATTGTAATTGTAGAACCAACCAGGCCGGTTACCCTGTGTTCATTAGTGTTTTTTTATGTGGTTTGTTAGAAGCTGATGATCAGATGAAAACCCACCATCAGCAGCCACATGGCAGAGGCCTCTCAACAGGAAACACATGGACAACTGCTTTCACATAGGCCAGGTTACGTGTGTGTGTGTGTGTGTGTGTGTGTGCGTGTGTGCGTGCGTGCGTGCGTGCGTGCGTGCGTGCGTGCGTGCGTGCGTGCGTGCATGCGCGCGTGCGTGTGTGTGTGTGTGTGTGTGTGTAGACATTTGGAACAAGGCCAGGATAACAAGGCCTCTTTGAAGCAAACATCAAGTTTGTCCATTAACGTCATTTAGCCTACAGGGCTTCCCTTTTATATGAATTATTCTACTCGTAATTACCAGTTAGATCTAAAACATTTTCACAACACTTCCTGCTCCATTTTATTATTTTCTTGTAAAATCATGAACTGCATTCACAAATAGGTAAACACTGTAGACTAAAGTGGATTCGCAGGACACTACAAGCTTGTTTTATATTAGAAACACTATTATCCTTAGTGTTCATTTGAACTCAGTGTTCATTTGAACTCAGAGGGTACAAATAGAACCAAATGGACCCTTACATGACTATTTTGGTTCGATTTTCCTTATGCAATTCCTTCCTTATGTTATGTGGACCTGCCTTTTGCTTCGTTTTGCACCTTATGTCTAACATGTGTGGACCTACACTTTTGCACCTTATGTCTAATGTCATGATGTACATACCCTGCTAGTGCTTTTTGTGCTGTGTATATATGTGGATAACATTTTTTGTTTGTTTTTCTCCTTGCTTTCCCACTCACTGAGGATTTCACTGAGTACAACCAGTAGGATCTACCTACCCTATGTTTTAATAGTGTGTTACTTGGGAACAATTGTTTGGTCACAAACCTTTTTGCATTTCCCCCCAAAAATATATTCTTTATTATTTCCAAAGACTTATAATAGATTTAGAACGTCCCCGTCCCCCCATCCCCCCACAGTATAATTTCTTTATATGATGATTTCCTTTTTTTATATAAGTGTATATTTGTACGTCTCTAAATGTTCTGATTAATTGAAAATGGTGGACCCTGTTTTAAACAAGTGTAATGCTTAATCATGGTGTCGTCCACAGTAACAGATTTTGTATTGAGTTTGAAATGTACCCATTCTTACTGTGAAATAAAAATTTCAATCAATCAATCAATCAAACGTTTTGTGAGTTTATAGATCGGCTATTTTCACTATTATATTGTATTAATTCATAATCTCAGCTGGAAACGTTTGGGAGCCACTGATCTAACCACAGAAAAGGAACTCCTTCAAAGGCCTGTATTCCATATGCTTAATAACTTCACAACTCCAATTAGTGCATTCACTAACATGTGCACTCCAGCCCATAAAAGCAGCGTGCATTCTCTCATCAGCACAGTCATAAATCCAGACGGGTTGCTGGGTTTTCAAAGATCCAAGTGAATTTTTGTAACTAATCTCTGTACAGCTCTTCATGGGGTACATTAGGCAAAGCAAGTAAACAATACTGCAATCATAAACTATTAGTACATATTCAAATCTTAAGGTTTGATTTATACTTCATTGGGTATAAATGTACAAACTCAGATCAAGCTCAGATTAAGATGAGATCAACAAGCTTACAAAGTGTTGGGCTGGAGCGCATTGTGAGCTTGTAGATTGGCAATTTGTGGTGCACGATACTGGCACACAACAAAGTAACTGTAAATCAGGCTTCAACCTGAACCTAGCTAGGTAAACAAAATCTTAAGCGAGGCATCTAGAGTACATACAATGTGAATAGTAATCATTTGAGTCTTAACGTAAAAGTCTTTAGTAAAAGAAACCAAAGAGGAGCAATTATGACACAAGGCAGGGCCAGCAGATGACTTAAGGAACCAAAAATACAATGTGATCGACCACAGCACAGGCTATAGGGCCAAAGCGTACAATGGCACTACCAAACAAAACAGAAAGAGTGCTGAACAACAGAAGGCACAAGCCGTCGGTGTTGAGTACAGATCATTCGTTATCCCCTCAGCGCCATTCATGTCTGGGTCTTGAGTTACATTTTATACAATACAGTCCCACGCCAGGGCTCCCTAAGGACCGCTGCAAGCTGCAGATCATGTTCACCTTGGTTCTTACTGGCACAGTGCAGGCAGACCAACACACAAACCTAACCTAACCACATGTGCTGACTGAGGTAACCCCGGTCCCCCCCTTTGTCCCCCCGTCTCCGCCTGTCCCTTTTTTGTGTGGCAGATGTGTGCCCTGCAATTACGAGAGAGAGCTCAAATCACCAATAAGACTCTGCCACCGACATTCCTTCCAATGCATGATAAACAAACCTATGGTTGCCATGTGTAGAATCCATGGAAAACAAAGTTGGAAAACAAGCCTTGTGCAGAATAGTATGCAATATTTAAAAATAAACGGTGAAAATAGCAGATCTACAAGCCAACAACACGTCACATTGCGCCGCGTCGCATTGTGAGCTTGAAGATTTTCAGTTTGTTTTTTGGAACATTTCTATATTTCATCCCCGGGAGAGAATTGAGTGGAAAGAAAAGTGGATGTCAGAGGTAACAGAAAATTGTATGTCAGAGGTAACCGTCTCGACATGGTGCACTATACAGACGCTCAGCGGGGACAATATGGTTTCAATAGAACACTTCCTGTGAAGGCAGGAAACAGCCTTCACTTCATTCTGGCGGCGCACAAAGCAGCAGTGTCTGTGGGCGCCGACCTTGGAGTGAAGGTTCCCTGGGATCAAGGGAGCTGCCTCCATCGCTGCTAATTCAATTAGGAGAGAGAGGGGAGGCAGCGAGAGGAGGGGGTACACAGTTTAAGACAGGGGTGTGTGGGGGATTTGATGGGAGAGGGACAGGATGCAGCAGCGCAGCATGCAGCCGCATCGGTGGGGGAAATAAGTAACTAAGTACATTTACTTTTGAATCAACTTCTAACTTCTACTTTTACTGCATTGCATCTCAGAGGCAAACAGTGTAGTCTTTACTCCACTACGGTGATTTGACAGCTTTATAACCATTTAAGCCTTATTTTATCTTAAGCACTTTACATAGATTGTGCAATACATTCACATAAATATTCATACACCGATGGCGGAGGAAACCATGCAAGGCACCAACCTGTTGTGAGCCTGTAGATCGACACATTTTGAAAGAATTTGTGACATGGGACATTCTGCATAATGAGCACTAAGTATATTCTGATGCCTATACTTAGCTTAACTTTGCAAGTACAATGTTAAATACTATAATAAAACCATTTCTACTTTGTAGTATTGCTACTTTTATTGAGTTTAAGGTTTCTGGGTACAACTTTCACCACTGCAAGACAGCTGTGTGTGGTAGATGGGAGAGGAGACAGCAGCCCAGCGTGCAGACCAGTAAAGATCACTTACTAGACGAGCTTACGTTGGCACCGAGCGCCGGCCCAGTCGCTCAGGGGAAATAACCCAGGATGATTAAATACCCAGCTGAAACCCTGACTCCTCTGTCCTCGCCTGGGGCCACATGTTTCTGCAGCTTTGCTTTTTACCGGGGCTCCGTTTTCACCTCACAGCACCCAGCGGCCCCATTAGGGGCCCGCCCGCTCAGCCTCCCGTGTCACAGGCAGCATGCAGATACTGGCACTGATAACAAAACCAGTCACCCAAAAACATAAAGGACACTGCCGTCTTTGTGGGACTCGTTTAAGATTACGCAACACAGAACACAACATATATGATCTATGATAACAAACACATTAGCTCATACTGTAGCTGGCCTGAAGTGTTATTCTATTCGACTGATGCCAGATCTTTGGGTCTGATGAAAATCCTGCTTTAGGAGAGTTCTAAGCCACCGATTATCAACGTTTTGACTCTCTATTATGCAAAAGAGCGCTAAATCTTTAAATCAATTTGAAAAAGAATGATTAAAATTCTTATTTGAGAGGATTTGACTCATAAGCAAGCAGGTGGGGGTATAGCTCAGTGGTAGAGCATTTGACTGCAGATCAAGAGGTCCCCAGTTCAAATCTGGGTGCCCCCTCTAGAACTATTATTAATACTACTATGAAATGATACTATGCTGCCACCAAAACGTGGAATGACCTACCAAAAGACATGCAGGTCCTATCCAAACGCAAAACTAATCTAAAAGAACACCTTGTTAGCAGAATCCCCTGAATCCCGCCTGCTCCCCTACTTTCTCTCCAAATATAACTTATGATTCTACTAAGCTTCATAGTATATTTTGCATTGTAATGTATACTGTAATGTAAATGTATTACTGATATATTGAGTAGAAAGGACCACAATGTTATCCTTTTAGCATAACCTCTAACTGTACTACTTGTACTCAATCAATACGAATAAACAATAATTGAAAAGTGCCAACAGGCCTTTAAAAAACATGGGTTCAGATCTTCTACAAGTTGTGAACACATTTCTTTTCTCAGGTTGCTTTCCACAGCCCCTGAAAACGGATCAAGCCACTCTTTAAAAAAAAGAATAATCTAGACATGTACAAATGAAGATATTCCCATAATGTTTCAGGTACTACTAAAGAATTTGCGTTGGCCGGGAATCGAACCCGGGTCAACTGCTTGGAAGGCAGCTATGCTCACCACTATACCACCAACGCACTCTTACAAGTTGCGATATTTACATAAGAGTGTGTGAGAGAGAAGGAGAGGCAGACGGCCTCCCCTTTGAGAAAGGCTTTTACAGGCAGACGTGGCTAAAAGAGAAGACAGACGTTGAAACCACTGCACACAGATGAGGTGGAAACCAAGATACAGATCTTACACTTGGCCACTGTACCAAGACAACATTTTAAAAACGTTTGAACATTGTTGCCTACATAATGTAGGCAACAATGCCGGGACAATGCCGGGACAACACATTGCCAGTCAAAATGGGGACACAGTAAATAATGACTGATATATCTGCCAGACTGACATATGGGTCAGGCTTTATTATGTATACGTCTACATGTATTTTCACAGAAGTAAGTACTATAGTGTATCGTGACCATTGATTTATTGTACTGTGATGTAAAACCTGTGGAAATTCAATAAAATACTTTTAAAATGCAAGGTACACAAGTACGCAACCAAAGCAAAACCTCAACCAAAGTGTCATTGTGTTTCAAAGATGGTCACGCAGCAAAGCTAGCATTTCTACAGTCTCTTAAGAAGATTACCATCAGTTTCAGAGTCAGGTTTCGCTGCTCTTTAGGTTTGTTCTATGTGGTATGACCTGTGCTTTGGCCTCCAACTCCAAAACATAAACATGAAAAGTGATACTAAGAGTTGCAACGCAGAGCTGAAAAAGGGCAGCGTCCCGTTTGTTTACATATTTCTGCCTCCATACAGACGATAACAACTGTAGGGAAAAAGCCGGGGGAGCCGGGAGCGTCCTATTTTAGGAAACAGCTGCTTTTAAAACAACAATTTCCGGAAGAGGGCTCGGACGAGTGGATGGACGGTGGGAAAATTGGTGGCGATTTGTCTTATACGGTATGTGTGGAACTAAAACAGTAAAACTGTGGCGCATGTTGAGAGCAGAGAATACAGACAAACATGGAGTAAAAGATCTTATCTACTGGCCTTGTCGCGCTCAATGACTCAAGACAGTGTAGGTCACTGGCTCTCAACGTGGGGTCCAGGGACAACCCAGGGGCACCTGAGGGGGCTCCAGGCGGTCCCCAGCAAAATGATTCATAGCTGGGAACCAAATGGACCCTTATGGGTCTGTAACTCAGAGAATCTACAAATGGAACCAAGTGGAGTGGACTCATTCCATTTGTACACTCTCAGAGTTGGGTTAAGATTAGATTAGATGTCCAGATTTTAGTGTGGGTCCACAAACTTTGTCCTACACAAATGGACAATGGACAATTTTACGTCATAGTGTAAACACAAACAATGCGTAACACAAACATTGATATGTTGTATATTTATATAGGAGGCTTTCAACTCTCAACTGTCAGTAAGAAGTCGGCGATGATGATGTACGATGATAAGAGCGCCCCTTACTTCACACGGGTGTGATTTCTTTAAAACAAATAACGTTTCTTTCCATCAAACTCATAATAAGATCATAAACTAGAAAAGTTGCAATTTTGAAAAATTGCAAAGTGGGGTTGCCGCAGTCGCTTACATAGGCCCCTCCCACTGATTTGAAAATGTATATAACGCTTGAATAGTTTGGTCTTCTGCCCCTGCAAGGGAATTTATGTCTTTATAAACGATTGTAAAACAGATTGGTTACGTAACCAACAACAGCCAATTAGCTACTACAAACGTTATGCAAAGCTCGGCCAATCACAGCGGAAGTTAGGTAGGTTACTCCAGAAGAATAATAAAGTGTGTCAATAACTATAGTCTAACCACACACATTACTTTTTACCGGGTATATATATTAACATTATTATTATTATTTACATAATTATACAAAATATAGGGGCAACAGGCTTAAAGTGGTTTTAGAAACCATCTTATTGAAGGCCAGTGGTTCTCAAAGTGGGGGCTTTAAGAGGTTCCAGGAGGTCCCCAGCAGAACGTGTTAATATAGAATCAAAGGTTTTAACCACTTTAACCCTATAGATCGGCAATTTGATCTACAAGCTCACTGTAAATCTTCTATTTCAAAGAACACAAATCCTGTATGATGATCCCTGCCCTGGCACAAAATATTTTCAGATGGGCGTCCATGGCCGAATAAAATCTAATTAGGGTTAACGTGACAATGTTTGAGAACCACTGTTGTAGACCAGCAGTGGGTGGACCACCGGGCGGGGGGATGAACAGGGAGACTTTGACTGTGGATATCTGATATTAATGAACTGAGTGTGATCTCCCAGTGCTCGGTGCACAGTGAAACTGAGCCAGCATGGCCCTCCATGTCAGATCACACTGATATCTAACAGCTGCACGTCTGCACTCGCTGCTTCAAAAGAACACTAATAAAAACCCCTCCTGGGATCCGTCAGCACTGGTAGAAAGTCAATTTACTCAAGTACAAATTTGAAGTACTTTTACTTTACTTGAGTACGGTATTTCCATTTTTGAGGGGCGCTAGCGCCTCCTATGCACAGCGTTGTGTGTCTGTATGAGCACAGAATGTGCTCAGCTGATTGAATGAGCACAGAATGTGATTTATGATGATGTATGATGATAAGAGCGCCCATCACTTCACACAAATGTGATTTTTCAATACCTGTAATGGTTACAGGGACCCTGAACTCTGGAAACCCTAGAGATGGTTGTGTGAAAAAAATCCCAGTAGATCTGCAGTTATTGAAATACTCGTTTCACATCACAAACCATATGCCACATTCAAAGTCACTTAAATCTCCTTTCTTCCCAATTCTGATGCTCACTTTGAACTGCAGCAGATCATCTTGACCATGTGTGCATGCCTAAATGCATTGCGTTGCTGCCAAGTACGCCATAATACAAGAAAATGACAGCTCGGTACGGCGCGACAGATGATGCTCCAGAAAGCAGCCTTGTAACTTTTATTTTTGTAGAAGAGGCAAACTAATATTGTTTATGTCGTTTGCGTTGATGGAATAATTGATTGAACAAATACGCCGTAATATTATTTGGGTGTGTTCTACATAAAGTGTTTGTGTTAATAATTGTGTAATTTATATGTAAACTTGTAAACATTATTGTACTGTAAAAAGGTCTCTTTTCCCTTGATCTTTGTCTTTTTTAGTATAACAGTATTAGTTTACTATAATTAACACGATAATTTATTTAGAACACACCCAAATCAAAATAATCATAGTACAACGTACGTGTTCAATTATTCAATCAAAGCGAACCGCATAAACAATATTAGTTTGCCTCTTCTACAAAAATAAAAGCTAGTTACAAGGCTGCATTCTGTCGTGTCTGCCAAGCTGTCATTTTCTTGTACCACGGAGTAACCTCGCATCTCGGAGGAGTCAAGAGCGGCAGTGTCGGTAGGCCAATCAGAGGCCTAACGTGTCTCTACAGTCTACACCTTGACTTGACTATTTGAATAACAGGATCGATAGGGGTTGAGCGACACATTTTAGAAACAGATTATGTAGTCTGTATGTTATTATTGTGCTCAGGCTCTGACTTTCCTCGGAGGATGGTGGGTGGATGTAAGCTAATCGGAAGGACAGATGACAGATTTATTTTCTTGGCAGAAACATCAAAGCTCAAAGTATTTCCTACTCAGATAGGTTGATCTCTATCTCTCCCTTTCTCTACCCCCTCTCTCTCTTTGTATGTCTGTTGCCCGCTCTGTCTGTCTGTCTGTCTATCTGTGTTTATGTAAGTCCATGTGTCCCTCAGTCATCAGTGCATACTGCATACCCATATTCAACTCACCAAGTCCCCCCTAACTCACAAAGCGCCCACCCAGAAATTCAGCCAAGCCTTTTCCATCTGGTGTCCCCTCTCTCTCTCTCTCTCTCTGTGCGTGCATGCATGTGTGTGTGTGTTTGTGTGTGTTTGTGTATGTGTGTGCATGTGTGTGTGTGTGTGTGTATGTGTGTGCATGTGTGTGTGTGTGTGTGCGCGCGCGCGCGCGCGCGTGCGTGCACACGTGTGTGTTTTAAACAAAGCTGTAAAAAATCTAAGACCACAAAATGTACCGCCGTTTTGAAAAACAGAAACAAAAGAAAAGAAGAATATTTTGGCGTCTGGAAAAGCTAATGTCCTCCCACTCCCTCGCTATACAGTACTCCATTATAAATGATCAGCCCGTTAGTGATGTCAGGTGTGACCGCAGCAGGACTGCTGGCACTCTCTGGGTGAATCAACCGTTCCGTGGTTGTTGGACAGCGCTTCAAGTGTCCCGGCCAGGAAAACGTAGAAGAATTTGGAGGAGACGCAAGGAACTCAAGGAACACTAGGGAATGCAATACAAGCCAGACCTGTCCTGACTCCATGCCTCGTGTCAGTGCTCGCCTCACGTCGCAGGGGGACTTCCCATGACTCACTAAGCCTCTTCTCCTCTCCTCTCCATCTGCACGCATTTAGGTCCCATCAGTGAATGTTATGGCTGAATGATATTCATTCAAAACAATAGCACAATTACTTCAAACTTTTGCCTCGACTACGATTAATGAACGATTCATTGAACATTAAAATCACACCTGTGTGAACTGAGTGGTGCAACTCCCCTCTCCCCCTGCCTCTCTCTCAGTCTCTCTCTCTCTCTCTCTCTGTGTAATTAGCAGGCAACAGTGCAACACTATCTCGCTCTCTCTGTTTCTGGCACAACAGCGCCACTTTTGCCCCTACTGCTACTCATAGTCACATAGGTGAGGACGGACAGACATTGCTGTTCCTTGGAGTGGTTGCACCACTCAAAAATATACGTATAGTGAAAGTAGCCTATCTACAAGCTCACAATACAGCTTGTATATCAGCACAATTCGATGCTACCATTGTACATTGTACAACGTATAATACAGGCTTAAATAGTTAATCAGACTAATCAATATAACATTTACATTAATACATATAAATAAATATCAATATTATATTCATAACATTATTTGAATGTTTTCATGTTGATTCATTGATACAGTATATACGTTTTTTTAAGCAAATTATAAAAAACGAGTGCACGTTAGTAACGTGAGTTATTTTCCCCCGAGTTTCTGTGCTTTCTTGTCTCCATGGATGGTGATTGTTGAGTATGCAGACCCCCAGGCTGCGGATGGAGGGTCTCCATGGACCATGGCTGTGGACTGTTATTATAGCTGTTATTGTTGTTATTGTTGTTTCTGTGCATCTCTGTCCCCCACTCCCCCCCCCCCCTCTCTCTCTTTCCCTCTCCCCCCCCCCCTTTCTCCCCTCTCCCTCTATCCACCTCTCCCTGCTTTTCTCTCCCCCCTCCCTCTATCTACCTCTTCCTATGTTTCGCTCCCCCTCTCCCCTGAACCTCAGTCAAGGTCCCAAATCTCTATCTCTCCACCCAACCGGTCAAGGCAGATGGCCGCCCACCTAGAGTCAGATTATGTTTTAGGTTTCTTCCTGTTAAAGGGGATTTTTCCCCTCTTGCCAGTAGCAAGTTGCCACGGCCACTAAGTGCCTGCTCATGCTGGCATGTTGGGTCTCTCGACCTGCTCCAAATGTAAAGTGTCATCATGAGATAACGTTTGCTGTGATTTGAGGCTATAAAAGAAAAATTACACAACTTGAACTGCAGAGAAAACATAATTGAAATAAAGACATTCATATGCAATGTACAGCTGCTCATATTCCGACTGCCATAGTACTTAGCCTATAATTCTCAGAGTTACATAAACACTGTTTTTGACCAATTTGTATGGGTCACAACTAAGTAAATATCATTTTTTCATTATTATTATTTCAAATTCTTTTCCAAAATAAATTCACAATTTTTCAATTGTGAAGAACAATAAATCAAAGATATTCCATAAATTATACATATCAAACTGTGGGCAAAGGCCTGCATTCAAAGCAGTGAGTAGCACAGCTGTGCCTGTCATCATGGCACCTCGTTATGCAGCTGTGCTCCTGCCTCTGCTTGTAACCATAGCTGTAACCAGACCTACACTGTCTCAGCGCACTGTGTCACTGCACGCCTCGCGTCCCACAGGGGGACCGAGTAATGCCACTGCCTGACCCCATTCCACCCCGCACTTTTAGGCGGGGGTTCGACTCCTCCAGAGTCCTTAGCCTCTGGTAAGAGAGCACGCCCAAGTCCAGTGGTGGAATAAGCAGTTAGATGTTGTTTACTTAACAGCTTAAAAGGGATAGTTCACTGGCTAATAATAATCTAAATCTACAAAGTAACTTGTAACTAAAGTTTTCAAATAATTGTAGTGGATTAAAAAGTGCAATATCTGAGATGCAGTGGGGTAGATCTAGTATTGAAAAATGGACATACATATTCAAGTAAAGTAAAGGTACCTCAAAGTTGAATTCAAGCATTGAGTAAATGTACTTAGTTACTTTCAAGCCTAACTCCTTCCAGGGGTGAACTATCAAGGGACAGGCATGAAAGGAAGGCAGGCAGGCATTACTTCACCAGGCACGTTCTCCAGCCACGACCCAAAACATAACCCCCCATGCGTTGTTTGGCTTTCAGATCTGTCTGGCTCATATTTCGCTGTTATGATTTACAGCCTGGCCAGGGCAGAACGTCAGCCCGTGGCCCAGAAGCCTGGTATTACCGTTAAAGCTACTGTAGATTATAAACCCAAAGGCTCTCTGTCTGCAAAGGACAAGCCTCTCCTTTTTGCTTTGAATCATGCCTGCCTTTGAGCATAGACCTTATTTGATTTGTGCAAACAAAGCTGGATATATGGTGTGTTTGGGCGGGTGTGCGTTCACTCACTGCCTTATGTGGGCTGCTGAAGTCTGTGGCTATACAGTGAGCTGTCTACAGACCTGCTTTGTGCGCCAGAGATGGATCGTTTGAACTGCCGTCTCTTAACTCTGAGGCTGCTCATTCACCTTCAGACTCCAGAGGAAGGCCATAATTCAGCCGATTTATCCCCAATTTAGACGTGCTTAAGTCTGATTAAGGCACAGTGCTTCAAACTCCACTCCACCTCACCCCCTACCACTTCCCTATACCTAATCATTTGAACCCATTTTTCCATATTTTATGTGTTGGCTATACAAAATTAGCAGGTATACAAACTTTTTGAATACTTTTTAAATACAAATCTTCTCTTCTGGGGGTCCCTGGCACAAAACATTTTCTGGTCCCCCAATACAATTTGGGGGTCCTTGGCAAAATAAATAACATTGAGAACTACTGGTGTGTATTGTCACTCACAGTGAAACGCTGAGGGCTGGACGGGTGGAAGAGCTGAAAGAGCATGACGGCCATGTTGACGTAGGCTGAGCGGTAGGAGGTTATCTTCTTGTGGCCCTGCACCAACTTGTAGAGCTCCAGACACATGAGGCCAGCCACCGCCGCCGTAGTGGTCGCTATGGCTGGGATGATCCTGCCCGCAATGCGCTTACTCTGTGGAGGAGACAGGGAGATGGTGGCACTGGCTATAGCTTGTTTATACCCTCTAGACTTTAGTAAACTGGACCTGAGTTGGCTCTGTACTTGGACCTCTTTTTTCTGTCACATTGTGAGCTTGTAGATCTGCTATTTCTGGCTAAGGTTCCAACCAGAATATGGATGCTGCATGGGGTTCAAGTACTTGTGATAAATCTTTGGATGATAGTGTTAAATAGCGGTAGTATATTCCAATAGAAATATTTGTTTTAGACTAGTGTTTGTTCGGCAACAGGGGTCTCCCCTTATCTCCAGCTATTTAGTAATCAGAAAATACATGAATAAATAAGGGAAATTGAAAGTGATGAAACAAACAAATGAGCAGACAAAATTGGAATATAGACTGATAAATGTATTCAAATTCAAGACATCAGCCTTTCGATGGTGTCACTCGCTGAACACCAGTTATTTTTAATTGTCGGCGAGAGATACCGTCGTACGACAATGTCTACATTAGGGTGAAGTCATCAACAAAACAAGATTCAACACGCACAGCATCTCAGTACCATTACACAAGAGGAACCCCCATTGTGTCCCCAACCAACGTCACCCCACCCCCACCCCCAGCCCCTCCGTCTGTCTACTCTAGCAGGGTCTGTGTGTGCTGCTGCTGCTGCTACTGCTGCGGCCGCTGGTGGCTCAGGTGTCACCTCTGGGGCGACAGGTAAGTGCTGTGATTAGTTCTGCCTCAGGAAACAAAAGGTGAGGAGGGTTAGGAGGCTGTCACCACCGGGGCTTCAGGGCAGGTGTGTGCACAAGGCAAGCAGCTAATCCAAAACACTGGCCTGGGGAGGAGGGGAGAGGAGAGGAGCTGGGGGATGGGGGGGGGGAGCTGTGGGTAGTGGGTACACCTGTATTCATAGTGTACTGTACATATCCATTTAAATAACCTTTAAATAAAAACATTTACATTTGAAAATGTAACTCGACATGCCTTAAAATAGGGGCACCAGGTTGAAAAGCTGTTGCACGCACGCACGCACGCGCACGCGCACACGCACACGCACACACACACACACACACACACACACACACACACACACACACACACACACACACACACACACACATATATATATATATATATATATATATATATATATACAAATAAATAATTGATAACTTTTTTGTGTAGGCCTTCAACAGTGGCGCAGCAGCAGCAGCAGCACAAATCCAAAACGTGTTCATCTGCCTCCTATTCTCGCCTTGCAGATCTGCTATAATGTTCGTTGCGCAACAGACACCACCATGCAATGAAGTATGAATCAGGCATCTTCTGTCTGCCTTCCACGCATCTGAGCCTGCAGATATCTACAAAGGTTTTAAAGCCTTCCACACATCTGAGCCTGCACCTATCTACAAAGGTTTTAAAGCGCAATCCATCGGCAGTCAATGTCCCACCACACTGCCAGCGCTGCTGTTCATAATTAATTGATACACACAGACAGATTGACAGAACAGAAATATTATTATTATTGTTATTTTAAAAAGAAAAAAAGTTTGCTTACATTTTAAGCCAGTTCGGCATTCGGCAGAGTGGGGCTTTATCACGCACACAGACACACTCAACACAAAGGTTATGCTAAAAGGGGCTTGTTACCATTGTTCTCAACTGATCAGTATAAGTTTACCAGGAGTGGGGTTTGAACCCACGAGGACTATTGTCCATTGGATCTTAAGTCCAACGCCTTAACCACTCGGCCATCCTGGTTCCCTCTTTCTTCCTCTCTCTTCTCTCCTTTTTGATGGCGTTTGCTGAGTCTCATCCTCTTTCTTTCTTTCTTTCTTTCTTTCTCAGAGCTGGAGTCAGGACAGAGCAGAGTGAGCTCATCACATTCAGCAGACCATTGTGTCTCAAGAGTGTAGGATTACAGTAACAATCATGACATTTAGTCAATGATTAACTGTCTTAATTGTGATGAATGACTTAATTGTGTGTTTGGCACTGAATGTTGAACCTTACATGCTTGCTGTTGGGTGGAAACCTCATATATCCAAACCTGACTGACTGTCTGACTGACTGACTGACTGACATGACTCTTACCAAACTATACCAAATAAATATATATATTAAACAGACCCAATGATCAGCTGGTCTGGATTCGGTTTACCGCTCAGTCCAGGTTTATATCCCGCCTACTGTATCCAATATTTCCACTCATGTATTCATTATTGCAATACTAATGTGGGCTTGTCACAAAGGCACATCTGGACTTGTCTCAAGGCACACCAGCATTCCCTCGCCACACTGTTTGGGGACCTCTAACTAATCCAGAGCCATAGGGTAAGACAGAGTTACGACATTGAGGGGGGAGAAAACAGCCCAGTCACAATTCAGACACATTGTTTTCAAGGAAAAAATATTCCCTAATGTGTTTTAAGCTCTACTCTTAACACTTATGCCAATAGTACAATATCCAGTCTAATGATATCGATATAATACTGATGCCCTGCCCATGCACAGACAGGCCTAAAGTAATTACCCTATGTTGACCAATCATCATCATTATGATGCCGTTATGCCAAGCCATACTTTCTCTTTCTCATGTGGAATGTGTTTCACTCTGGGAGTGCACTCAGCTCACCATGTCAGTTTACATGACAGACTCCGCACTGGCAGGAGAAGGAGACGGTTGTTTTGGATTACATTACGCAACGTGGGTAACTACTAACTCACCCATTGAAAACACAGCAACTATAATGGCGTTACTGAATGGGAAAATTAGTTACATTACAAGTTACAGCAAAAAGTAGTTTCGTTATGTAAAGTAAATTAATGTAAGGGCGTTAGTTCCAACACTGGGGATGTCACAGTTCTCTGCTCTCAGATACATAATGTTAACTGGCATAATGACAAACATACAGTAATAATAATGTTACACATAATTGTTATAAATATCTAACCTGGAGACGATCAGCTGCAGGGATGTCATAGTTCTCTGCTCTCAGGTTAGAGGCAGCAACAGTGTAATCCATGTGGAAGTTTGAGTCGTCATCCTGTAGCAAAAAACAATAATAAACACACAGTATATTACTTATTATTATGTCATATTCCAAAGTTTTGTACACCTTCTCGCTAGAGTGAAGGTCATGGGGTCACTTATTGTTTAGGGTTCAAATCAGTATGATTCATTCTCAAGGGAGGGTAACAGGTAGAGTGGGCACTAAGGAAGAGTGGGCAACTGGATGTAAAATTGGCTATTTTTTCAAAAATGTTAAATATATATTTATTTGGAAAAGAAAATGTAAAGTATACATGATTAAGACACGGTACAATTGCTACAAATTGCTACAAAACCAGTATATCCAATCATTTTGGGCATAAACAAAAAGTTGAAAAGTAAATTAATTTAGGTCTGATAATGATGCATACTTCAGAGTTCAGACCATTTTATCCTGATTATTTGGAGGCAAGAACATGTATTGAATTAATGAATTATTGAATTAATCCACTCACTCACTCACTCTCTCACTCACTCATTGTGTGATTGCACACAAAACAAAGCGCAATGATGTGATACTCGGCCTGCCCACTTTGAGCTTTGAAGCCTTTGTCGGCTGTGTCACATTAATGAGTCTAAATACACGACCTGCTCACCCCGAAAATGTGATTTGTGCCATGATGGACAGGGGCTAGTGAGGTCATGCTGCAGGTACCGGCACTTCACAAAGGAGAATGCGGGGACAGTCACAACAGGCTAGCTGTAGGCTCTGTGAGGTAAGCTCCACACTGGCAACCTGATGCCTGCGTGGAATCCTCCTACACACATTCCGCTCCGTCCATGCGCACACACCGGGAGCTACAGGTAGGCAGTGATGAGCGGAACGAGGGGGTGGCACTTTAGGGGTCTCATTCTTATCAAAGGTGATATCTGATATATATACGTGACTTACCTCATCCACCTTCATCACTTGCCTACCCCCCACCGGGGCCTGCACGGCGCCCTCACTCTTGAGTCAAACAAAAAGGGGGATGAAACCCTGGCTTTTTTGCCAGTTGTTCAGGTTAAAAACTACAGCAGGCTAAAAACATGGCAGGCTGCATGAGGCTGACCTAATAGTTAGTATTGATTGATTGGCTGAATACTTTATTAACTCAAAGTCCGCCAGCATGTATTGATAAATAAATCGTGATATAATTCACGCCAGCATTTTTCCCTGTCAGCTCTTATTTTGAAAAGCCACATTTCCAGACTTCCAGTCTTGCTCTTATGTTAGAAGGTTGGACGATGTGCGGTCACTTCCTGTTTATCATCACAGCGTCGGCTCCCGGCCGTGGAATAAACCTTGTTTTGACCAAAAATGCCATCTGGGACAAGGAATAGGAGATACAGGCGATTGAAAGAAACAAATAGATGGGTGTTTATGGGCACGATGATCATGATGGCACGATCCTGTGTTATTGACAACGCCAGCTAGCAACCCGATGCTAACGTGAGTAGCATTATGACTTGATCAATCAAAAGTACTATAAAAGCCCAATTGCCGTAGAGCTGCCGCATTGGTGTTAATCGTAACATTTATTAATTGCCTTTAATTGATGTAGATTAATGACAATGGCGGCCTAACTGTTAACTGTATTAGCTGTGTTGCTTACTAGCCTGCCATATATTTCAGTGAGCTGTTGTTGGTTAAGCTGAACTGGAAAACAAACAGGCTATGTTTTCATGCCACTTAAGCTCTACATACATACCGATATACAATCTCACAATACATGGCATCGTTACACAGCTATCAGCGTAGATCAGATATTTTTTCCTATTTGGTAAAATGTTGAAAAATATTTTTTTGTTCTTGTTTTTTGAAACCTTTTGCCTATGATGTCATGCCCATTATAGGGACACCAGGTTGAAAGTGCTTAACTTGATTTAATGTCCAAAGAGAGGGTGCAAAATAGATGAAAGGGGGGAGGGCATGAGAGTGTGCCTGTACAGACAATGGAGGTGTTATATGGAGGGACATGATGCCTTCAGGGCTCCGAGTGTGCCACTTCAAAGGCCCCTGGGTTGACGTAGCCGAGGACAGTGTACCAAAAGACACAAGGACAATCAAGGGGGGAAGGGGGATTTGGTATAGAGGGAAATACTAGCAGACCTAGTATAGAGCCCTGGGGGACACCGGTCAACTAAGTATATAGGGTTATAAGTGGATAATAATCATCTTTATTTTCAAGATTATGTGTCAATGTGGGCCCAAGGCTTCCAAGGAGTCAAGGACATGCTCTGGAGACAGCCTGTTGGAAGTTGGAACACATCATGTTTTCAAATGTCTCCGCCTACACTACAGTGTGTAGAAAATAGCAAGTAGGATTCTGTCATTCTGTCTTCTCATCTGCTTTTGTTCTATTCTGTTCCAAAGAGCTTTATTGGCATTATTTGTATGTGTCTGTCTCTGATGTATTGGTAAAGTGGACAGGTAGTTAGAAAGTACAGCTCTGGTTTCACCTCATCTGTGTGCAGTGCTTTGACTCTCACTCTAAACGTGTGTTTAAATGTAAGCCCATGTGTCCTTCAGTCTTGCACTGTTAGTGGTGTTATTATTGGACTTATGTAGTTTTCTAATGTTTGTGGAAAAGTGTATCGTATTATGTTCTATGCTGTCATTTTGATAATTGTTTGTGTATGGATTATTGATTTATGCGTTATTTGATGTGTGTATTTTATGCTTTTTTTCTTTGTGGTTTCCACGTTGAGATCTGAATAAAACTTTTCAAACTCATCTGTCGGCTTCACCCGACCTCTCTCTCTCTCGATTCCCGGCCAATGCAAATTCTTTACTAGTAACAAACATATAGGTCTTCTAGGAACATCAATGTGAATCTTTTTTTTAATCTAAAATATATCAGCAAGAAAAACTATTATATACTTTTACTATGCACGCGCGCGTGCGCACACACGCACGCACGCACACACGCGCACACGCGCACACGCGCACACACGCACACACGCACACACACACACACACACACACACACACACACACACACACACACACACACACACACACACACACAAGTGTCATTTTGGGTCTACCGCCACCAAGATAATGATGGTTCACACTAAAATGTGAAGATGTCCTGCCTTCCTCCACTTCTTTTACCAATTTGCAGTTGCATTAATAAATACTACTATAAGTCAAATTAGAGGAATAGTTTGGATAAAAAAACATTTAGAGAACAGGAATGACAAACAGTGGACTGTGTCTGTAGCATCCAAAGATGGTAGAAGAGTTGTCTGGCTTGACAGAGCAAGGACATACCAACAACATACAGGGCTCCTCAGTGTCTATCTTAAGTCCACTAATGGTCATTGTTCACCAGTGCACTTTTTAAGATTCTCTCCCCATGTGGCTTTCAAGAACATAAGTTGTTTCATTAAGTCCGTTCGGACGGGATCCGCATAGATTTGGGTCACTGGGGACCAAAAGATGAAAGAAACATTTTGGGGACACCCACAGATGAGCCCATGGATACATGCAAAGGCCTAGCTGTCACCACTGTGTATGTGTGGCCAGTAGTGCAGTGTGCAGAAGAGCTTTACCTTCTCAAAGTCGATGGGGTGTGTCTGCATGGCTAAGCTGTCCACAGGGAAAGAGGACAACTGTTCTTTCAGCTGATCTAGACGGGCCTTTCCTGGGGGTCAGAGAGACAGTCAAAGGAAGACACACACAGGCAGACAGCAAGAATGTCAAAAGCAATGACATGGTTACCATTCCATTTAGGGGTGCAACAGTTAATCAAACGAATCAAGTTAATCAAAAAACAATTCCACTAATCGAAATAACGAGATATACAATCTGGCAACACGTTGATTGGTATTTTTTTTTTTTTTTTTGGGTGACATCATTGTACAAAACGAGGCTTAAGTGGTTAATAAACTATTTGATTTAGTCAATTAGTTGTCGAGAGGACTGGCTACCATCGTCTGTATTTAGCCTTGAAAAGAAAGGAAGGAACTCCCTCAATGTAGTCAATAATTTAAAAAAATCTATTATGTTGATATTATTTAAAAATGGTTGCAGCTCTAGTTCTATTACTCACCAGCATCTTCACTTCCTTTCTTCTTCTCATCCTCCATCTCCTCGTCCGTTACATGGATCTTCACAGAGGACGTTGGAGTGAAACGAGGAACGCAGACATTCTCGAGGACTGCTCTGATGGCCACATGGTCCCTGGTCCCCCCCATGATCCCGTATATTTGACCATATAGGTTTGCTGCTGCCGTCACATAATCCATATGGGTAGTCTACAAACAAATGGCAACACAACTTCAAAATGCATCAACAGCCAATGTCTAATTTGAAATAAATAATTGCTGTATTCACTCCACAATAACAAACAGAAACAAAAAATTAAATCATGGTCATTACCTCCTAAATAATATTAACACAAACAGATGTTGAAAGTTTTAACATAAGACGTGTTAATTGTGTGCATGTGGAATAACTGCATTACCTCAAGTTAACATTTAGCAATTTGCACGTTAACTAGGAAGAGGCAAGGAAGCAACCAGATGCTCAGGAGTAACCTGACTCCGCCAGATGGGGCAGCAGTGTACTCTCTGCTGCCCCATCTGGCGGAGTCAGGTTAGCTCAGGAGGTGTGCAGGTATAAAAATGTAAAAATAGTAAAAAGGTGCTCCTGGGATCAATCGGGATAACACATCGATATAGAACAAAGAGGAGATCCGGGCACACTTAATGTTAAAAGGAGGAAAACTTTATTGAGCCGACATGTTTCGACCTATACGGTCTTCATCAGGGCATGTTAACTACTTAAGCCCTATTTTATACTTTTAAAAATAAAAAATCATCTACAATTTAGTTGGTTCAATGTATAGAAACTAAGCCAAAAGTTACTCTCTTGTCCTTTGAAAGTGTCAGAGCAGGCGTCAGAGCATCATGTCAGATTCACAGTAACATGTCGCTTGTCAGATTCACAGGGTGACTGTAGATTTATGTCAGTTAAAGGGCTGTCAAAAGGCTGTGAATGGTGTTTGAAGCTGCTGTGCTGCACGTAGCCTGTAGAGAACTACATTCATGGTTCCTGCTCTTTGTTCCTTCAGCATTGTCTGTGACAGGCATGAGGATACTGTAGGTGACTCAGACAGGACAGGGGGGGAAAGGAGGAAAATACAAGAGAGGAGAGATGGAAATGGGGAGGAAGTAAAGAGAAGTGTAAACAGGCAAGATGATGAGCTCTGGTAGAAGTCCCTATTATGCAAATGTTCGTGACACTCTCCATGAACCCAATAGGCTCTATGCACAGCAGCCACATTGGAAAGAAATTGGGCCTCTTCCATACTTCATTTTGATTGATTGATTTAATAGTTTATTAGACAGAAATATATAAAAACCAGCAACAGACTACAGTCAAACATTTAGTCCAAAAGGGATAGCAACAAAAAAAGTCCTTGTGGTCTTGTTTCCATTTTCGTTCATAGGACTTACCATTTATACTAAATTAGGCTCTGTTCCATTCTGGTCAAACAGAGTCAGGGTGCTGATATTGTGCATCTTGGCTCACTGGAAACACTCTGCTACACCAGTGGGTCTCACTGGAAACACTCTGCTACACCAGTGGGTCTCATGTTGGCTCACTGGAAACACTCTGCTACACCAGTGGGTCTCATGTTGGCTCACTGGAAACACTCTGCTACACCAGTGGGTCTCACTGGAAACACTCTGCTACACCAGTGGGTCTCACTGGAAACACTCTGCTACACCAGTGGGTCTCACTGGAAACACTCTGCTACACCAGTGGGTCTCAAAGTGGGGTCCAGGTAGCCTAATGGTTACTTAAGGGGGTGCAAATGGCCCCTTACGGGTGTGTAACTCTGAGTGTACACTTTGGTTTCATTTGTACACATTGAAATTTAAAAGGTTTGAGAACAACACATAATGGAACTACAGCACCTTTAGTATCATTCGTAAGACCTGAATTTAAGGAAGGGGCCCAATTTCTTTCCAATATAGCTGCTGTGCTGAGCCAATTTGTATTATCTCTCATTAAAAAGATGATTGTTGAAGATATTTTTTGGTAGAAAGTAGAGAGTATGCCACCGGGAGTACCAAATGGACACTTATTCATCTGTAACTCTGGGAGTGTACAAATGGAACCAAATGGACCTGTAATTTGTACACTGCCATAGATAGGTCCTAATATACAACTTCTTCCATGTTCACATGAACTTCACAGCCATATACCTTTCTGGGGAACCTAACCTGATGATGCTTATGTGGAGACCACAACCAACACATATGGAACCAACACGTCACAGACATGGAGGGATGACTTCCTGTTTTGTGTTTGTCATTCTGCCTATGGTCTGCACTCTGCACTGTGACAGGGGATGTTGAGTTTCGTACATTATGCGTATGGCTTACAGAGGGTATGCGTGTGACATCATCATCATACCTGGAAGTTATGCGGAAACACCTACTGAGTGGCAAAAAACTACTTTCTGGCCTTGACAGCCCATAAATGCAAACATAAGTCCTATCTGATTGCATTATTAAACAATGTTTAACAACGTTAATCTCACTTTGCCACTAGATTTTCTGATCACTTTATGCATTTATATACCCTCTCTATATGGTGCCAGGGGAAGGATGGTCAGTTGTTGAATGTGAAGTGTGTGTCTTTTTTTTGATGAATTCTTTTTTGATGAATTCCTGTTCTGTCTATAGAAGTGTCTATTTGTACGTCTCTAAATGTTTTGATGATTTGAACATGGTGGACCCTGTTGGAAACAAGTGTAATGCTTAATTGGGTCGTCCACTCACAGTTAACAGCCTTTGTATTGAGTTTGTGCTTGAAATGTACTGTAATTCTGCAAACTGTTAATAAATTCTTCAATCAATCAATCAATCAATCAAGTCTTCACATTCATTCAAACAGTTTCATTATTTATAATGTCTAAAGAGCCGTTCACACAAAGCACTATAACTGATCATTTTCTTTGTTATAGTCTGGCAGCATGTTTTAAGACAGTGATTGATATGATCCTGCCAGGGAATCAAACCCTAATCTACCACACTTAGGGTGGACCCTCTAACCAGAAAGCCACTGAGCTGGTTCAGTTACAGTTATAGTTATAGTTAGAGTGCTGGGTGTGAATGGACCATTACTTATGTTTATTATCATGTCAGTATCTCTGCTGTAAGAGTGCCCCAGAGGATCACTGAGTAAAGTGCCATTCACGCCCAGCACTCTAACTATTTAAAAGAATGGTTAAATTCACTCATTGCGGATGGCACAATCCACACCACAACTATAACAAAGACAATGTTGAACAACTACAGTTATAGTTATAGTTAGTGCTTTGTATGAACAACATACCACATAAATAAGGATATAGTCTTTCTTGAAGCTGTCCCTGGTTCAAATCCGCCTACTTTTGCAAGATTAGCTCTGGAGTCACTCAGACAAACAGACACAGAGACACTGCAAAGCCACGTCGTAAAAAGCTCTGCTTTGAATCTATGCGTGAATTTGTACAAACCTATAGTTGGGTACTTAGTAGTAGTGCGATGGTGCGATGGTGGGTAAAGCTGATGAATGCGTCGGTTTATTTTCTCACTTACTTTGCTTGTTGGCTAAGTAAGTCACAGCTTGTCCACAGTCCAATATACAGCAGCCAGCCTAATGAATATAAACTAACAGCAGTGGTGGACAGAGTACTCAACCAGAGTACAAATTATAGATACTCCTGGACAAATAATCCTCAACTAAAAGTTATAGTTGCTCAGCAAAATGTGTACTTACTGTTACAGTTACTGGAGTACTTGCTTTTAAATATACTTGCATTTCTGTATTTTTGTACGTTTGGGTCCCGGGGGCCCCTCTCTAGAAATGCAGTGGAGTCAAAAGTACAATAAATTTAGAGTGAAAGTCATAACTCATAAGCTCAGAAAAACACAAATACTCAAGAAAAGTACAGATACTCAAAAAATGGAATTAAGCACAGTACTCAAGTAAAGACAATTAGTTACTGCCCACCACTGACTAACAGGTTGAGACGACGACAGAATGTGAACCAGACCTCCATGTCAGCTGTTCCCGTTGACTGTTTCAAGGGCCTCACCAGGTAGGCTCCACACGGGGCACACTGAATTATCTGATAGAACAAAAGGTTGTGTAAAACTCACATTGCCAGGGTCAAAGGTCAGTGGGTGAGGACATCTCTTGGTTCCAGACCAGAATGGCAGACCAGAGCTTGTCAGCTGAGGAGAAGCAGAGAGGAAAGAATGCACCTTATCAACCGCTGACAACAATTACAAGATGCATCTCAAAACAACACACACACACACGCACGCACGCACGCATCTATCAACAAGCTCACTGTCACGCTGATAATCAGGAGAGTGAACTCATGCATTAATTTACAGAATAGGCCAAACAAGTGAAAGTGATGACAAAACAATTAGCAGACAAAATGTTTATTTTTACACTCTAGAATTGAAGTTGATATGGGTTATCACTACTATTTGGTTGAAACTGGCAACCTGACATTTTATTTTCTGTTTATTAAGGAGCTGGAGAGCAAACACTCTACACTAGTCTACAGCAATGATTACTATCAGAATATAGAACAAAAAAAGTTTAGTTTAGAATTATCACTTACACTATACCTTTAAACAGCCAGAAGATACTATCCACACAAAGTTCTTGTGTGGATATTCTTTTTTCTTTTTCTTAAAAATGATATTAGCAGTGGTCTTGCATAAGCAAGGGGGCATAATGTTTGAATTCCATGAGTTAACACTTAATATCCCCATAACGCATACCTTCCCTAGCATATCTACGGCATTCCCATGGGTCAGACAGACTAATATTGTTATCAGGTGTGTGTTCTCCACACAGTTTGTAGGCCTGATAAAGACAAGGAACAAAAGCACCCCAGAGCTTTGATGTGACCAACTGGTCCATATGCTGGACTAGAGAGGCTGCTTGCTGAGCACGTCTGTCTCTGTCTCTGTTAACGCTGTCTTCACAGCAGTGCTGAGTGCGTCTGTCTGTCTGTTAACGTTGTCTTCCCAGCAGGGGGGCCTTCTGTGGCATCAAAAGGCTAACCCTTCCAACAACAAAGAAGCACTTCTGTTGTCTTGTTAGGCTGAGTGACCCTGGCACGTTGTAAGGAAGACGACGGATAATAAATCACTATCTGAATGGCAGAAATAGACATCAGTGCTCATTGTGAATGGCTAAAGATGGGCTTGAAATGATACTATCGAAATGAAAATGTTTTTGTAGACCTTATTAATCCTGCGGGGGACATTCAGCTGATGGCTGCTCAGATGGTTATAATGAGCGATCAGGCCAGGGGTAGCTGATAAGGGTTAAGTGTCTTGCTCAAGGACACTGTTGATCTTCTGATTTCCAGACAGCCTGTCAGTGCACTAAGCAATTATGCATTAGGATTTGCAGTTACTTATCTCCTTCTTCTGTTACATTCATAGCATTTCATGACCAGATGTCTTACGTGATCTTATATACATAGTATCACAGTAAAGCCAGCATATTTTGCATTATTTCATACAGAAGGATGGTCTTCCTGCTTTCTTTGTCGCACCTCCAACAGTGCCATGGCGGACTATGCATGGCAGGGGCGTTCCCTGAGCCACGCCTAAGCCTGAACGTTTTTGCTGTAGGGTCATCAGCTGGGGACCACCATTCATGGATGAATTTATAAGATCACATGCAGTCGCTGTACCACACTGTTGTGACGAAAAGAGAGTTGAGCCAGAAGGCAAAGCTCTCTGTCTACCGAGCAATCTTCGTTCCTACTCTCACCTATGGAATAAGGTCGCGAATACAATCGGCCAAATTAGTTTTCTTCGACGGGTGGCTGGCATCTCCCTTAGAGATAGGGTGAGAAGTTCAGTCACACGAGAGAGACTCGGAGTAGAACCGCTGCTCCTTCGCCTGGAAAGGAGTCAGCTGAGGTGGTTCGGGCATCTGGTTAGGATGCCTCTGGGGCGCCTCCCTAGAGAGGTCCTCGACGCACGTCCCACTGGGAGGAGACCCCGGGGCAGACCAAGGCGCAGTTGGAGGAAATACATCGACTCACTGGCCTTGGAACGTCTCGGAATCCCCCAGGAGGAAGTCACTAATGTTGCTCTGGAGAGGGAAGTCTGGAGCACTCTGGTGGAGCTGTTGCCCCCGCGACCCGACTACGGATAAGCGGTTGAAGATGGATGGATGGATGGATGGACATGCAGTTTATCAATTACCTCGATTAACATGGGTCGTCATGTTCAAGCACATTGTCTCAATCGAAGCCACCAGCCATTAAAGCAGTTGTTCTCAAAAATGTTCATGTCAAGGACCCCAAATCTGATATGAATTTGGCCACAGATCCCCATCTGAGAGTTTGTGCAATATTTGAAAAAACAATAGCAGATACAGTAACGGCTCACAATGCAGCTTTTAGATGCACTATTTTCGAATATCCTAAAAATAAACTTAAAACTGTTCCTCATTTTGGTGGGGACCCCCTGGAATCCACTCAAGCACTGCTGGGGGCTCCTGTACCCCACTTTGAAAACCAGTGCATTAAAGTTACTTATCTGTCAAACCCAACACTCGTGGTCAATCTGGTCATTGCAACATGGTGATGTATTAGAATTTGTGATATTTATCGTACTTCCCTAGGCTGCTTTTGTGGTCAAAAGTGGTTCCACTAATGTGGACAACAACGAAACGGTAACTGACTTGACCCACATTCCATCAGAAAGAGAACTACGCAAGAGCAAAAAGCAGGAACTTAAAAAGTGGAACTGCAAGATATGTTTGTTAACGATTTGACTTTGGTTGACAGCTGTAATGGAACGACGGTGTCATTTAGGAATGTATGTAATAGAGATGTACATGTACCATGACGTTGGCATGACTCGTGTCCCATGAACATAATAAAGGGTATTTACTGATCACCTGAGGGAAATTATTTCTCTGCATTTTACCCAGCACTGTTCAGGGGTTGGGCATGTCATCATAGGCTAAAACTTTCTATTTTATTTCAAAAATAGCAAAAATAGCCAAGCTTGTGTAGATGGTTACTTACAATTACACTGAGGATGCAATAGCACACACATCGTCACAATAACACTGAGGAATTTACAGTGTAGGGTTGGAAACAACACAAATATGTTTTTTAACCTACTATAATGTAATATTGCAATGTAACACAGTTCTTGATTACATGTTGATTACATGTTGGCTACATGTTTAAGGTAGCCTACTAATACATATTTTGCAATGGCTGGGATTCTGGGAACCAAACCCTGGTCTGCTTGGAAGGCAGCTATGCTCACCACTATACCACCAACAGCTGGCAAAATCGATTTTGGTGAGACGCTGTTGTACTTTGTTAAAAATATGTTCAGATAGTAATGCTATACTTGCTATGGCATGTTTGTTATGCCATCGCTCATACATAATTAGAAATCTATTCTAAAGTAGACCGAGGTGAAGCAAATCTAGTTAATTTCACTCATCCAAACCTTACTAAAACAGTGATGCTTTAAACAGGATATGAATGGAATGGGTTTCAGTCAGAGGAATGTCTATTAGCCCTCATCTAGCAGGGATATTATCAGGCTAGACAGGCCCAGTCGCTGGCCTGGGACCGGGGTTAGCGGGGGTCTGTTTGGGTTGTCAGTAATCCTTCCTCCCTGGTCCCCTCAGGTGTGACATCATACAACATGTGACATCACCATGTCTGCGTGCCTCACCAGCTTATGAAAACTAATATACACAACACAATGAACACACATTTTGAAATGGGAACCAACACCATTACAGATTAAGTTCTCAGAGTGATTTAAACCTGAATATGATGATATTGTGGCGTGTTATATATTATTTAATAAAAAAGACTTTAAAGCGGTGATGATACTGACAAAACATTGGTTTCCATTGGTGTTTCTCATAGATTGGTTAAAGCTGCAAACCGAAACTTTCATGTCCTAGTGGAGATTCCAACCAGTGTTCCCTGATCTGTGTGAGTGAGCTAATAGGGCATAGGAGTGGGCGTGGTTCTCTGGTTCCACTGAAGAATCGCCCATTCATTTTTCCCATAGAGATTTACTCTCCTTTTCTCAGTGCCCCCCCCCCCCCCTCAACACGTTTAAGGCAGATGGCTACCCACCCTTGCCTGGTGTTTCTTCCAGGTAGGGGGAGTTTCTCGTCACCCCTATCACCATAAATGCTTGCTCAGGGTGGGACAATGTCAGGTCTCTGCTCTACAGTATATGTAAAGTGTCTTCAGACACACTAAATCACATGTGATTTAGTACTAAATAATAATAATACAATTGAAATATCTTTTTCGTCAGTGTGAAGGTACCTGTCGTGGAGGGAAACAGTGCAACAGCTGTGTGATGTCATTGTTGTAGACGGCCTCCCACTGGCAGCGGGCCCATGCCACGCAGTCCTCCCAGCGGGCTGGACGACTCTTCAGGCTGCTCCACACCCCTTCCAGGATCTCCAGGGCTTCAGCCTCTCCAAGGCTCAGTGTCCGCTCCAAAAACCCTGCAGAGCTCCTAAACAACACAACAGCACTAGCATTAGCACTCTGTAGTGTAGATCAGTGGTTCCCAAACTTTTTTGGACCAGGTACCCCTTTTGGGGTAGACATTTTTCCAGGTACCCCCTCATCTGAAGCGGCCGCAGAAACCTTTCAAGTGTCCTGAGTCTTTTTGTTGTTTCTGCAGCATGCGTCCTGCTGTTACTGTTTGGGGTCACGACAGGTTTACTGATGTTGTAGTTTTAGTAATCATGTCAGCTATTGGCCCAAAGCAAACATGGGAGAAACACAATGAACAACACAAAAAAATACTTTTATTGCGCAACTTGGCAGAAATGACCACGTAGATAAACATAATTTTAATGTTAAAAAATGTCGGGTACCCCCTGGCTATGCGTCGCGTACCCCTAGGGTACCGCTGGTGTAGATAAACAGAAACTGCTACCAACACATTCTCACTCTCAGGTAGTACCATAGTACTATAGTGACGAGTTGGAACAAAATCACTCCCCTTTTCCATGGTTTTTTCCATGAAAACAGAAACTCACAAGTAAGCAGTTTGACCTTTGTACAATGTAGGGGGATTACATTAAATCTCAACATGACAACAAAAGTGTTTACAAGCCACCGTCTGTCTTCTCAAAACAGGGTTGGATTAGCTGGGCTCCGAAGGTAAAATCACAGACGCTGGTACACAGTAAAACTCTCGATGTTAGTTTAATTGAGAGTGAACAAGTTTGTTTACAATATCACTGAGGGTACAATGACACTGATTTAAAAATGTAGGGCTTGGAACATCGCATTTATGTACAGCATGTTTAAGGGACTCCTAAAGAGGAACTTGCGTTGGCCGGGATCGAAACCCCGGTCAACTGCTTGGAAGGCAGCTATGCTCACCACTATACCACCAACGCTTACAGTGATGTTTTACATTTCCATATGATAATGAGATAGAGAGCCTCCCGATCAAGGGGGAGAGAAAGAGACAGAGAGAGAGGTGGAGAGAGAGAGATAGCTGTTCTGGAGGACATATTAGCGAGTATAAATAATGTATAATGAGGCAGGTCTTGTTTTTACGCTCAAGTTTACAGGCGGAGTCAGGTTAACAATGACACCCTCAGAGTTACAATAACACTGAGACTTTTACAGCATAGAGCTTCGTTCAATGCTAGTTTGACTGTAACCTCGCCTCACCAGGCTTTCCACCACCTCGGAGGAAAGCCTGGTCTCTGATTTTTCTCAATAAAAGCTCTCGTAGCCTGTAGCTTTTATTGAGAAAAATCGGTTTGAGGGAAAAGGAAGTTGCTGCCCCGTTGTTCCTGCCTGTCGACTACAAAACAATACTACAACATGACGTAACGATATCATCCGCTCCCGACAGGATCATATACCCTAAATGAAATGGTGCCCAGGCTAGTTTGACTGAGTCTAATTCCACTGTTATACAGTTCTTCATTTTAGCAGGGCTACATTTTTAAGATTCTACTAAATTTATTGCATTGGCCGGGAATCGAACCCGGGTCAACTGCTTGGAAGGCAGCTATGCTCACCACTATACCACCAACGCTTGCCTTACGTTGGGGCTCCACTGGGTGTGTTGCGTCCGCGTTGCTTTCGGACGGCGGTGTGACGATGTCAAGTTAAATACCTGCTCCGCTGCGGGCGTTTGGAAAACGGCACGTCAGCGTAATTCATGGATTTATTATGGTATAGTAGACGGTAGACCTATCTACATTGTAGGTGGTTTTAATAAAAGTACATAGGGCCTACGTTTGTATGACACTGTTTACAATTTCTGCTATGTGGAAAAGGCAACGCTAGCCTAGATTAGATATAAATAAATATAGGTTACTGCTTCTTACATAAAAAAAATGCTAGGACTGTGGACAGTTTTAGATATGTCATATAAAAGCAAAAGTTGATTTCTTCACTGGGTTGGCAATAGGCTATGTAGAACACTTGATAATTTTACGCATTGTGTTAACAGTTAACAGTGATAGTGTGTGGCGGGCTCTTTTACAAATCATACGAAATGAGTTGGCGGTCACTCCGGTCAATCATTGTCGAGAAATAAAACTCTAGCTAGGAAGCCTAGGATGATTAAAACACTGAGACGAAATTGACGTGTTTAATCATACTGAAGGGATTTTAATTGTCGATAGAGAGAGAGAGAGAGAGAGAGAGAGAGAGAGAGAGAGAGATATGTTTTGGAGGACACTTTAGCGCTGAGTATAACCTCCTAATGACACTAATAAGTCTTGTGGGTAATTTTACCTCGAGTTTACAGCTAAAATGGACGACAATGATGCCATAAGAGTCAATTTGGTTACAATGACACTGAGGGTACAATGACACTGAGACTTTTACAGTGTAGCGCTTGAGCTCAATGTGAGTGAGGGGTGTGGGCCTGCCTGTGGGGTGTTGGGTTGGGCAGGCATAAGGGTCAATTTGGTTACAATGACACTGATGGTACAATGATACTCCCAGAGTTACAATAACACTGAGACTTTTAAAGTGTAGGACTTGGGCTCAATTCAGTATTTTAGCCATGACGTGAGCGCCCCCTCCAGAGATACTTCTGGGTCCTACTTTTGTGTCGCTTTTGTGTCCCCATAGAGTTATACTTTGACGCTCTGTCAGACTAAATCTGAGACGAAAACAACCACGAAAGTCTAATTTTACCGCTTTCCTCGCAACAACAAAGCTACTCTCCCAAATCTGGCTGTGACAGGCCATCTGCCCCACACGGAATACTATCGCCATTTTATTTCATTGTGTCAACTAAATCCTCATTAATTGCAAACTAGATTCAACATACTCAAGCCTGCACACATTCTAAATATGCCCCCGAAATATTGTACTGAGCAAATGGACTGTTACCACCTTCAATAATAATGATAATAATAGTCTTTATTGTCTCCACATTATATATTTTCTTTGTCATGGACACTAGATATTCTATTTACAATGAGAAGCGGACGGGAGCTGGTGCCACTTGGACCCGGACATAACATAGCACTACAAAATGACGTCGGACTTAAATACTGAATGTTAGTTTGACTGAGTGTCCAAATCCATTAGTTCACTTCACTCCCAAAAACACTGAGGATACAATAGCACACTGTGGCAGCGGTGGCCGAACGGATAGCGGCGCGGTCTAGATACCGGAAGGTTCCCAGTTCGAACCAGCCGTCCGACACGTTAAAATTACCACCGCTGAAATGCCCTTGAACAAGGCATCAACCACTACGATGAAATGTGTTCTATGAGCAGGGCCTGGCTGGAAACAAGTTCTTGAGCTTAGCCCAGATACCCTGGGTAAATATAGATTTCATTTCATTTCATTTCATTTCACACTCATACGTGTAGGGCTTGGAAACAACTCGAATGCCACCAACATCTAGTTCCATTATAATCAGGTCATTGCTCTGTAGTTATCGTTTTCTTGTCTTTTTAAACCTCACTGGGGTGTCTAGATATTAAAAGTTTATGCAAAGCACAATCGTTTCATTACATGGGTTTATAAATGACACATACTGGGACACATCATGTTAACCAGGGATGTTTGTAGCAACAACAATCATCCAAATCAATAAAGAGAACAGAAGCTAAATCTGTCTGTCAATTTGGCATGCCTAGTCAATGCATATTGAACATAGCAAAGAATTTAGCTAATTAGATGACTGACACTTTCACAGTAGGAGTAGGAGAGAGAGGCAGAGCGAGAGAGAAAGAGAGACATGAATACATACAGTGGATTTCTGAACTATCTACACTTCACTGTGAAACATTGCTGGCATGTTAAGTTGTGTTTATTGAAATATAATTAAGTTTGTGTCAACTTAATTTTTAACCTACTGTATTTGACTGAAATGTTAAAAGGTTCTTCACTTTATTTATAGCAGGGCTAACTGTCTAAGGTACTATAATAGTATATGCGTTGGCCGGGAATCGAACCCGGGTCAACTGCTTGGAAGGCAGCTATGCTCACCACTATACCACCAACGCTCTCTGGCTGTATGATGCATTACCATATGAGAGAGAGAGAGAGAGCCTCTGCTCAATGCCTCCCCATCGAGAGAGGGGGTGGAGCGAGAGAGAGAGACAGAGACAGAACTGTTCTGGATGACACTGTAGTGAGTGTAACCTCCTAGAGAGACAGGTGGTCTTGTGGGACATTTTACCTCAAATTTACAGCTAAAAAGCCGACTGCAAGTTTGACTATTTGCGTAACAGAAGAATGAGCTTAACCACTTCATTACGTTTTGCAGGGAAAGAGGAATGCTGTGTGTGCGAGGAAGGCATAAGGAAGTATCAAGCAAAGTCTCCCTTGTGTGAGTGTGGCACAGCACGAAGGAAAACATTTCACAGAGGATTTTAATGTTATCAAATACAGCTTACCTCAAGTACAGATTCACACTTTCTGGAGCTTGCTTAAAGAGCCACTCAAACCGGTCTCTGGCCCACTAGAAATATGAAAAGTTTGACGTTAGTCTGGAAAAAAACAGATCACATAAAACCATGTGATATGTGAACAGTGGTGTCATACTCATAGAACACAGTACCACACCGTTGTACCAGTAATTATTTTACGTGCACGCGCATGCACGTGCATGCACGCGCATGCACGCTAGAACGCGTTCCCCTAGATTCAAGAGAAGACGCACCAACCTCGCGTCACCAGACTTTCCAAGACGCACCAAGTACCCAGTGGTCTAGGTTTACTGCCCCCCCCCCCTCTATTTTCACACCGTGTCAAGTACCGTGCCGAATTCAAATGGCTACTACTTTGCATAACAACAGCTTTAACTGTTTATACCTGAGTGCTCATAGCTTACGGTAAGCATGCACAATTACAGCAGTAGGCTATGGCTCCAGTAGGCTACTACTGCTGTGAGGTGTTCTGCACACAAGAAGAATGCCTCCTCCTCCATCAACAGATTCATTCGTCCAAAGCAAACTTTTTAGTTTCGCTAGTGTGCAGTAAAGATATTTGTCTGACTATTTTAAGTCTACTTTTGTGTTTGTGTGTCTAAAACTCTCATACACTGTTTAACAATAGGCTTAGGCTATGCAGCTGTTCTGTGTGCATGCTGCGATGCGCACGTGCATGCGTGTGCACGTGCGTGCGTGTGACGTTCTGTGGTACCAGAAAAAAAAAAACATGACACCACTGTATGTGAATAATTCCTTCTTGGCAATCTGGATAGAAGCATCCATTACACTGCGTCCAGTAGAGTACAGTACACTGCAAACCTTTATACTTACAAGTACATAAGGATACACAAGTAAGTGAGTGAGTGAGTGAGTGAGTGAGTGAATGTAGGCATATATATTTACAGTGCCATCCCATGTCTGACCTGCAGGGTGTGCTCAATGCGATGAGGGAAGTTCTTAAGCGTACACAGAGGGATTGCATCATCAGAATTGGACTTGCCAGGTCCATAGGACTCGGTCAAGTGGGGCACCACCACCAGGGTGTGGCCCTTGGCCCCAAGGGTCCCTCCCTCCAACATCGGCTTCTGGTGCTGGACGCATCGGCCGTCCAGGTACACCCCTGTTCAGGACATCAACATTTAAGTCATGAGTACTGTACTGTTTGACTTTTCATTGGGGCCAGTTTCCAATTTTGAAGGAGACATCCTTTACACATCCTTTACGTCTGTTGGTCCTTACCAGACATTCCACATTTTTGTGGCATAAAAAGAGAATGAATTTAACCCCCTGTTTGAGCTAATTCTGGGTTGAACGTGATTAGTCACTGTCACAGTAGCAAACTAGATTTTTCCCCCCCCTTTTAAAAATTAGGATCTTTGAGTCTCTGTGGCGCAATTGGTTAGCACGCTAGGCTGTTAACTGAGAGGATGGTGGTTCAAGCCCACCCAGGGACGTAACCTTTAAATACTGTGTAGCTGCAGAAAAGGAGCCTGCACTCACAGAACATAGGGTTAGAAAGAATGCACCAGTTAAATGTTTACATACATTGCACACAGATCTACCATCCCAAAAATGTTCTTTTGAGAAGCCTGTTACGTTTCGGTTCATTCAACATCCTGTTTGTGAGGCTGGTGAGGCACTCCCGAGCGAGACGCTGGGAGAGCGAGTGGCACTGGGTGAGCAGTCTATTGCATCGCATGCATAGAGTGCTATCTCTATGCGTCTCACGGCTAATCACAGCGACTGGAGGCGGCAGGGTTTTGAGGACAACTGTTTTGAGAATCTCTATTATCTCTTACACACAACAGAAAGAGTAGTTCAAGAGCAAGAGATCATAGTAAACATCGAAGCCTTCTTCCTCCGCAATGGGAGGAAAACTGCAGCTGAAAGTTGAATGGAATGTATTTTCACACGTGTGCTGTGACTTCTTTTCCATTGCGTCTTTATGAGCGGTTAGTTATTTTGCAGCCAGCCTGTGCTCTCATCCATTAGTGTTGGGGTTTAAAGTTAAGGTCCTTGCAGACTGGACGTTTTTTGGAAAACCGGCGGAAAAACGCTGCTAAAAATCCGAAAAACGCAGCAGTGTGCAGGCACCTTTAGTGTTAGGGTTCTGTGAGTGCAGTTATGTCACTGAAGGCTTGTGTGCTGTTCCATGTGTCACTGTACTGTGTCTGCCCCCATGTGTCACTGTGATTTCTGTCCCCTGTTAGGGGAGCTGCCTATGCCATAAAAAGCATAGGTGAGTTCCAGGCTAGGTACTCACTGGCTTCTATGTTATCCAGAGCTGCCACCACGCCATCCAGACCCATGAAGAAGTGGTGCCCATAGACCTGTTCACTTTCTGGGTCCAGGCGGTTCTGATGAGCCTCTATGTTCATCTGGGGGTTCATTCTGCGCACTGCCTGGGCTGCAACCTCTGATTTCTGTCTCTGTTGAGGGAGGATTAATGCTTCATTTATGCACCATATTACGACAGGCTGATACAGTAAAAATGGCAGATCTACAAGCTTAGAATACATTGCATCCACAACATGGTCTTAGCTAATTACGGCAGATCAAATCAAAACATAGCACATTCAAAAACAACCATAGTCGACCAAAGTGCTGTACAAGTTCAGAAACAAACAAAACAAAGCAATACATGCAAGCAAGCAAAACAAACAAAGAAATCATTACAAGGCGAGAGATGCGTATGAAACAAGCGTAAAACAAGTGGTTATAGATACAGAACCACACACAGATCTATACATACAGACTCAAGTACACACATGTAAAGATGAAGATGAGACTGAGAGATGTGATAAAAGTTGACATTAGGCTCAAGTTACATTAAAGGTATTTTATAAATTTACAATATAAATCAGGCATCAGTAAACAGGAAGTGTGACTAGGTAATTGTGTATGAAAAAGTGGGGGAAATTGTAAACTGGGAGTTGGGCAAGAATGATTAATGACATTTATGGAAACTCTAGTATTTTAGGCAGCAGAAAGGGAATTCTGCGTTTCATTTGATCAACGTTTCATTATAAACAGTAATGTGCTGTTCCCGTATGGAGACATCTGGATTTGACTATGAGCTGGCAAGCAGTCAGCAGAAATCCTATGGAAAATATTATGTATGGCCTTTTTTGTGCCACACATTTACTGCTGACCAGCTATACAGTAGTTAGAGTGGCTCAAGGCCATGTTGTTACATAATGTCGCTGTCCACAGTGGAAACCTTGTATGTCCAGAACACTTTTCAGGAAATGGAAACAAAGAACACGTGTTCCAAATTCCAAATGGATCCAATGTAGTTATGATTGGAGCGTGGCGCACCACGGCCACATCACTCAGACATAACCATAAACTAACCCAATACGTCCATAAATAGGCATATATGGATATCCAGTTGTTCAGAGACACAGATCCGACCACTATGCCCATATATGGCATATATGGCAGTGGTTCTCAAACTGTGTAGTAAACAAACCAACACTGCATATTAGTATCTGCACATATACTTGACCATTACAATGTTAAAAGTGATCAACTATATAGTACTATAAAGAATGGTCAAACATTGGCCATTTGTCAAATATTAAAGAAAGAGGGAAAACAATTTGAAAATGTATCTGTGGAACAAACCGAGTGAAACTAAATGAAATGGCTCGACTTCTACAGTTCCAAATGATTGTCAGGGTGAGGGTCCCCAGTTCAAATATGAATATTTTGGTGGGTCGCGTCTGAAAAGTTTGAGAACCACTGACATATGGGACTGACCGACTTCAAATTCGGCGAGCACATCGCCAAGGACTTGAGAGAGTGGGTACTCAGACGAACTTAAGCCCCCGACACTTTGAAACCGACACATCGGATCGGCAGTGTGAAGGAGTTCATTAAATATTTGACCCACAGACAGACTTAACCACTTTCAACCTGGAGTCCATATTTTGGTAATTAAAAAATCTTTCAAAATGTTGCAAAAATCATATAATGAGGTATAAAACATGGCATTGATTTATGAAAAATAAAAAAGATTAAATACCGGTATGAATACAGATGAATACAAGGTTTCTGCCTGACAGTAATCTCTCAAGACAAAAACAAAAGATCCCAATTGGTCTCCGGTTCCAACTTGTGTTGCGGATTTTACCCCCCTGGGGTTTAAGAGGTTTTAAGGGCCCGGGTTATTTAATCCATTAATAAAATGTGCCCATCGTTTATAGCGCCCGGAGCACTTTTACCGACGGACCGGATGTTGTTGTGAATGTGTGTGTAGCAGCTAACAATAGCCACAACACTATCGATGCGATCGACAACAACAGGAGGTAAGATAAAATCTAACGAGACTAGCAACTGGACAGCGGGGGCCCGTCAAACACATATTATTTTCTTAGAATTGGACGGGATGATTTAGATCGCGAGTTATTAACCTTTTAAGATTTTAGTTGTCGTCGGCTAAACAGGCAGGGAACATTTTCGATGACGTTTCACTGTTGTGCAACACAAGGATTGCGCAACAAGCGCTCCTAGGCTGTAGAGCGATGCGACCGGTTTTGATATCACTAACTTGACGGAGATGAATCAATCTCCGTCTCGGGCACATTACCGTACTACGTACCATGACGGACATCTATGTCATGGGCCCCGAAACTGTTAATAATTGACACCCAGTGTCAATTATCTAATGTAATCCCGGGCGCTACACTTCCTCTGCCAACCTGGGGAGAGCAACGGACTGACCTCATGCTTCCTTCTATGCATGAGGAGTCCAAGCCACTTCTTTTCACCTGACAGGGGGGAGATTACACGGTTGAATGTAGCGTGTGGGAAAGGTTCAAGGTTTCTTTATTTTGTCTCCCAAGGGATAAATTTGTCTTGGACCCCAAGGACCCGCCCTGCAGCATACAGATACAATACAATACAGTACAATACAAAACAATACACAATACAAGACAACAAAGGCACACAGTGACCCGTACAACATTAAAAAACCACACACCAACATACCTAGTGCAAAAGAAGAACATCACCTCATAACCTTTGACCCCTACCCTGTCTGCCCTCTGCAATAGTCCAGCTGCTTAGCTCCAATATATAAAGGAATCGTTCAGTTTGTGATAAAAGCATGAAATCTGGTACACATATAGCCAAGGGCATCCCAAACATAATTGGATGTGGAGGCATCCTGAATTTTCAACATGGCACCCATGGCAGCCATTTTTCAAAATGCCACCATTGACATCCTATTATAAGGCAATATTTTCTAAATTTCCTTATGCTTTAAGTAGCATGTGACATATCAAACTAGGGGGTTTTCATGATGCTGAATCTATTCCAAGCATTAGTTTTGCATAAAAACACTCATTGGGCTAAATTTGGCAATAGCAACTTGCCCAACTGTGCTGATGTCAGCACATTTGGGCAAGTTGCTATGGCCAAATTTAGCCCAATTTGGCCAATTAGCCCAAACTAATGCTTGGAATGGATTTAGCATCATGAAAACCCCCTAGTTTGATATGTCACATGCTACTTAAAGCATAAGGAAATTTAGAAAATATTGCCTTATAGGATGTCAATGGTGGCATTTTGAAAAATGGCTGCCATGGGTGCCATGTTGAAAATTCAGGATGCCTCCACATCCAATTATGTTTGGGATGCCCTTGGCTATATGTGTACCAGATTTCATGCTTTTATCACAAACTGAACGATTCCTTTATATATTGGAGCTAAGCAGCCATTTAGAATTTGACCTCTCCCGGGCCTCAGAGGTCAAATCAGACTTGACTCCACATCTGAAAATACACCTCATGGTATCATCTAACTATGGTAAAAGTTTCATGCTTTTTTGAAAAAGTGCACAATTTTTTGGAAAACCGCTGTACTACAAGGACTCTGTTAAGGAGTGTGATTGACAGAGGGACAAAGGAATGCTTGTACCTATTATATTTGCACGCATGGACCTCGTACCTCCTACCTGATGGCATTAGCCGATATTCAGGGTATAGTACATGGGAGGGGTCAGACACAATTTTCTTAACCTGTCCAATGGTGGCCTGCTCAAAGATGACCTGGGGGGTGATCGGAGGTGTAGACATACCCATGATCTTTCCTGCCATTTTGGCTAATCTTAGGATCTCAGATTTGTATTTTACAGTTAGGTTTCCAAACCAACTTGACTACACACTGATTGGACTGTGAGCTGACACAGTCGTTTGTGTATAGGGTACACACAAGGGAGGAACTAACTGTCCCCTGGGGGGCCCCTGTACTGCTAACTGCCCTATCAGAGAGCGCCAAATTAAATCTCACCTGTTGTGGCTTGTTAGATAGAAAGGAGAAATACCATCAGAACTGGATTCACCTTCATCTCAGATAACTTACGAAGAAGAATGTCTGGATGGATTGTATTAAAGGCTGAGCTAAAATCAACAAAGAGAAGTCTTGCATATGTTTTTGCTCCCTCTAAGTGCTTCAATACACGGTGTGTTAGTGTGGAAATCGCATCACTAGTTCCCCGATTCCGTGCATAAGCAAATTTATGTGGATCTAGTGATCGCTCCGTTTCCTTTCGGAGCTCCTCAGTTAGGATTCTCTCCAGGGATTTGACCACATTGGAGGTTAATGCTACTGGCCGATAGTCATTGTTCTCTTGTGGACAGGGCTTCTTTGGGACTGGAACTATAATAGATTTTTTCCAGATTTCTGGCACAGTATAGGTGTCCAAGGATAGCTGAAATAGACGCTGCCATGCAGGAGTTAATTCCTCTGCACATGTTTTTAATAAAAAAGCACACATCCAGACCTGTTGCCTTGTTGGTCTGCATAGATTTAAACACCTTAGTTACAGAACCTGGGTCTATTGTTATCCCGACATCATTATATGGTAGAGCATTTAATACATCCCAGAATTCTCTGACAGTATCAGTCTCAAACCGCATGAAGAACTCATTTAGCTCATTTGCCCTTGCGCTCTTGCGTTGGAAGAACACGTTATTCCAACCAGTTCCTTTCTGCTCCATCAGGCGCCCAAGGGGAGGCAGTTTAGAGATCAGGATGACTGCATGTTTTTTGTGAGGGTACCTACCCTAGGGCAGGGGTTCTCAACATTTTGGCCTGGGGACCCCTGGAAATGGTTTGGCCATGTCTCGCGAGAAAGAAAAGGTCAGTGAGTGACCAGTATTTATGAAGTATTATAATACTTGATTTTATGAGTCATTATAAGAGGATTCATAATCTGTTATGATTGCATATAAGAACAATAATATAGTGTTATATAAGTGTTATTATAAGTATGCTTATAATGCATAATCCATTTTAGAGATTGGATGCATACTGTAGCAAGCATTACAACTAATTTGGCTGAGGACCCCCTTGAACCCCCTCGAGGACCCATGGGGGTTTTTGAGAACCACTGCATTAAGTGTGTCAGAGAAGACGGTTGACAGAAGGTTGGAAACACTTTTCTGGTACAGTATATTGACACAGAAGACGTGACATCATTCTGTAAGTAGATGCTGACCAGAAGTAATCTGAGATTAGTAGAATACGTCAGAACCAGCAGCGATGACCTTAACTGTCCACGTCACCGGGTCACGCAGGAAAGCCTAAACAAACCCAAACCTAAACCTAAATCTATAAAGTCAACAATATACTGTAAAAGAGTTTCCAGTCAGAGTAAAAGTCTTACCATCAAAGTGTTGTGTTCTTGTTATTTTGACAAAGGAATGCTACAAAGGAATGTAGGCACGTCCGGTCATTAAAAAAAACATTGCTTTTAAAAAATATATTAATTCAAACGTGTTGCGAGCTTGTACATCTCCTATTTTGTTTTTAAGAAACATCTATGTTTTACAATAAATAAATGCCCAAATTGCCCCCAGATTAAATGGTTAATTGATGGTAAATTATACCAGATACTGGTGTAAAAACAACATAATGATTGTATTGCACAATTGTATCTGATTGTATCTCACCCCAATGTCCTGAGACCGGAAAAGGAACTGACGGTTTAAGTTGGATCTTTCTATGGAGTCCATGTCGGTGATGATGACACGACCTCCTTCCCCAGCACCGAGGCCAATGGATGCAAAGTTCTTCAGAATCTCACAACCAATAGCACCAGCTCCAACCTGATGAGATGACAAGGAACAAGCATTGTGTCATGGTGGCCATTTTACTCACAGGCGCCGTTCACGCCTGAGAGACAGGAGGCACCGAGGAGACAGCTGTCTCTCAGGTGTGAACGGCGCCCAATTCCAATCACCTTCCTCAAGACCTGCACCCTCACTGACTTAAGTGACGTCAGATGTAGGCACTTGAGGGTGAGAGGCTGCAAGCCGAGGGTGAGAATCTGCAAGCCAAGGGCTCCAAATTGTAGTGAAAGGAATGACATAGCACTTTGAAGATGAGTCCGCCATTCATGACACTTTGCATCACTTTTAAAACCCTTACTGTGCTTATTTACAGTCAGTGCTTTAAACATATACAGAGGTAACACCGAAAAGGTGTAGGCTGAAGCCGAGGCTTTATTATGCCTACTTTATTTGAAGAGTAACTTTTTTAGTAACAAAACAAAACCACATAGAGCTTAGTTCAACAAAAATAAAATCAATATACATCAGCAGATTTTAGCATGAGACAAACCAGGAATACAGAAATATGCAATCATACATACACCCATGCATATTTTCGGCAAGTGTTTATGTAGGCCTACATGTTTTAATGTCCATCTCTGCTAGGCCTATTAATATATTTATTGTTGATCAATAATAAATGCACGTCTATTTTAGTATTGAAGCTGTTTTTTCAATAAGGGAGCAGATAGGAATTGGGCCTACTAATAAAGTGCCTGTCTAGTAAACAGGAGATCCTGGGTTCAAATCCCAGCAGTGCATGGTAGCTGCTGCCATTGGTCTAATAATAGTATCAAGCATATATGTTAACTATATTTTATTAAATCACGACTCCACCCAATGGCATTAAAGCTTGGAGCTCTGTGTTGCAATGGATAGTATTGGACTTCTAGGCATGTCAAAGGTTGTGGGTTTGAGTCCCACAAGTCCCAGTATTATGTGCTGGTGTGTTTTCTAAAATTCCCTATACAAACCTAAACGTTTTGTCACTGGAGAGTACAAACCTGACATTTTTTCTTTAAAAAAAACAAAATCAGGTACTAGTAGTCTCTGTGGCGCAATTGGTTAGCGCGCTCGGCTGTTAACCGAGAGGATGGTGGTTCAAGCCCACCCAGGGACGTGGCATTTATATTGTGTAGCCACAGACCAGCCCTGCACTCATAGAGCGGAGTAGAGTTATAATAGACCTGTTACTTGTTAACAAACATTCAGAGCCTGCAACCTCTCGTCTCTTTGGAGAATATTACGGAAAGGGTGCATAAAGGGTTGGGGTCTGAGCCCTCACTGACTTATCAATTCAGCCCTCAAGCCCCTGCAGACTTCACATGAACACGCACCTAAGTCAGTGAGGGCTCAGTGAGTTAATAAGGGAGCAGATTGGAATTGGGCCTATTAATAAAGTGCCTGTCTAGTAAAAGGGAGATCCTGGGTTTAAATCCCAGCAGTGCATGGTAGCTGCTGCCTTTGCTCTAATAATAGTATCAAGCATATATGTTAACTATATTTTATTAAATCACGACTCCACCCAATGGCATTAAAGCTTGGAGCTCTGTGTTGCAATGGATAGTATTGGACTTCTAGGCATGTCAAAGGTTGTGGGTTTGAGTCCCACAAGTCACAGTATTGTGCGCTGGTGTGTTTTCTAAAATTCCCTATACAAACCTAAACCTTTTTTCACTGGACAGTACAAACCAGACATTTTTTCTTTTCCTTTTTTAAATTCAGGTACTAACAGTCTCTGTGGCGCAATTGGTTAGCGCGCTCGGCTGTTAACCGAGAGGATGGTGGTTCAAGCCCACCCAGGGACGTTGCATTTAAATATTGTGTAGCTACAGACCAGCCCTGCACTCAGAGAGCGGAGTAGAGTTATAATAGACCAGTTACCTGTTAACAAACATTCAGAGCCTGCAACGGATAGTATTGGACTTCTAGGCATGTCAAAGGTTGTGGTTTTGAGTCCCACAAGTCCCAGTATTGTGCGCTGGTGTGTTTTCTAAAATTCCCTATACAAACCTAAACCTTTTGTCACTGGACAGTACAAACCAGACAATTTTTCTTTTCTTTTTTTAAATTCATGTACTAACAGTCTCTGTGGCGCAATTGGTTAGCGCGCTCGGCTGTTAACCGAGAGGATGGTGGTTCAAGCCCACCCAGGGACGTTGTATTTAAATATTGTGTAGCTACAGACCAGCCCTGCACTCAGAGAGCTGAGTAGAGTTATAATAGACCAGTTACTTGTTAACAAACATTCAGAGCCTGCAACAGATAGTATTGGACTTCTAGGCATGTCAAAGTTTGTGGGTTTGAGTCCCACAAGTCCCAGTATTGTGCGCTGGTGTGTTTTCTAAAATTCCCTATACAAACCTAAACCTTTTGTCACTGGACAGTACAAACCAGACATTTTTTCTTTTAAAAAATAAATTTAGGTACTAACAGTCTCTGTGGCGCAATTGGTTACCGCGCTCGGCTGTTAACCGAGAGGATGGTGGTTCAAGCCCACCCAGGGACGTTGCATTTAAATATTGTGTAGCTACAGACCAGCCCTGCACTCAGAGAGCTGAGTAGAGTTATAATAGACCAGTTACTTGTTAACAAACATTCAGAGCCTGCAACAGATAGTATTGGACTTCTAGACATGTCAAAGTTTGTGGGTTTGAGTCCCACAAGTCCCAGTATTGTGCGCTGGTGTGTTTTCTAAAATTCCCTATACAAACCTAAACCTTTTGTCACTGGACAGTACAAACCAGACATTTTTTCTTTTAAAAAATACATTTAGGTACTAACAGTCTCTGTGGCGCAATTGGTTACCGCGCTCGGCTGTTAACCGAGAGGATGGTGGTTCAAGCCCACCCAGGGACGTTGCATTTAAATATTGTGTAGCTACAGACCAGTCTCAGTATTGTGCGCTGGTGTGTTTTCTAAAATTCCCTATACAAACCTAAACCTTTTGTCACTGGACAGTACAAACCAGACAATTTTTCTTTTCTTTTTTTAAATTCATGTATTAACAGTCTCTGTGGCGCAATTGGTTAGCGCGCTCGGCTGTTAACCGAGAGGATGGTGGTTCAAGCCCACCCAGGGACGTTGCATTTAAATATTGTGTAGCTACAGACCAGCCCTGCACTCAGAGAGCGGAGTAGAGTTATAATAGACCAGTTACCTGTTAACAAACATTCAGAGCCTGCAACGGATAGTATTGGACTTCTAGCCATGTAAAAGGTTGTGGGTTTGAGTCCCAGTATTGTGCGCTGGTGTGTTTTCTAAAATTCCCTATACAAACCTAAACCTTTTGTCACTGGACAGTACAAACCAGACATTTTTTCTTTAAAGAAATAAATTCAGGTACTAACAGTCTCTGTGGCGCAATTGATTAGCGCGCTCGGCTGTTAACCGAGAGGATGGTGGTTCAAGCCCACCCAGGGACGTAGCATTTAAATATTGTGTAGCTACAGACCGTCTCAGTATTGTGCGCTGGTGTGTTTTCTAAAATTCCCTATACAAACCTAAACCGTTTGTCACTGGACAGTACAAACCAGACAATTTTTCTTTTCTTTTTTTAAATGTATGTACTAACAGTCTCTGTGGCGCAATTGGTTAGCGCGCTCGGCTGTTAACCGAGAGGATGGTGGTTCAAGCCCACCCAGGGACGTTGCATTTAAATATTGTGTAGCTACAGACCAGCCCTGCACTCAGAGAGCGGAGTAGAGTTATAATAGACCAGTTACTTGTTAACAAACATTCAGAGCCTGCAACGGATGGTATTGGACTTCTAGCCATGTAAAAGGTTGTGGGTTTGAGTCCCACAAGTCCCAGTATTGTGCGCTGGTGTGTTTTCTAAAATTCCCTATACAAACCTAAACCTTTTGTCACTGGACAGTACAAAACAGATTTTTTTTCTTGAAAGAAATAAATTCAGGTACTAACAGTCTCTGTGGCGCAATTGGTTAGCGCGCTCGGCTGTTAACCGAGAGGATGGTGGTTCAAGCCCACCCAGGGACGTTGCATTTAAATATTGTGTCGCTACAGACCAGTCTCAGTATTGTGCGCTGGTGTGTTTTCTAAAATTCCCTATACAAACCTAAACCTTTTGTCACTGGACAGTACAAACCAGACAATTTTTCTTTTCTCTTTTTAAATTCATGTACTAACAGTCTCTGTGGCGCAATTGGTTAGCGCGCTCGGCTGTTAACCAAGAGGATGGTGGTTCAAGCCCACCCAGGGACGTTGCATTTAAATATTGTGTAGCTACAGACCAGCCCTGCACTCAGAGAGCGGAGTAGAGTTATAATAGACCGGTTACTTGTTAACAAACATCAGAGCCTGCAACGGATAGTATTGGACTTCTAGTCATGTCAAAGGTTGTGGGTTTGAGTCCCACAAGTCCCAGTATTGTGCGCTGGTGTGTTTTCTAAAATTCCCTATACAAACCTAAACCTTTTGTCACTGGACAGTACAAACCAGACATTTTTTCTTAAAAAAAATTAATTCAGGTACTAACAGTCTCTGTGGCGCAATTGGTTAGCGCGCTCGGCTGTTAACCGAGAGGATGGTGGTTCAAGCCCACCCAGGGACGTTGCATTTAAATATTGTGTAGCTACAGACCAGTCTCAGTATTGTGCGCTGGTGTGTTTTCTAAAATTCCCTATACAAACCTAAACCTTTTGTCACTGGACAGTACAAACCAGACAATTTTTCTTTTCTTTTTTTAAATTTATGTACTAACAGTCTCTGTGGCGCAATTGGTTAGCGCGCTCGGCTGTTAACCGAGAGGATGGTGGTTCAAGCCCACCCAGGGACGTTGCATTTAAATATTGTGTAGCTACAGACCAGCCCTGCACTCAGAGAGCGGAGTAGAGTTATAATAGACCAGTTACCTGTTAACAAACATTCAGAGCCTGCAACGGATAGTATTGGACTTCTAGCCATGTAAAAGGTTGTGGGTTTGAGTCCCACAAGTCCCAGTATTGTGCGCTGGTGTGTTTTCTAAAATTCCCTATACAAACCTAAACCTTTTGTCACTGGACAGTACAAAACAGATTTTTTTTCTTTAAAGAAATAAATTCAGGTACTAACAGTCTCTGTGGCGCAATTGGTTAGCGCGCTCGGCTGTTAACCGAGAGGATGGTGGTTCAAGCCCACCCAGGGACGTTGCATTTAAATATTGTGTCGCTACAGACCAGTCTCAGTATTGTGCGCTGGTATGTTTTCTAAAATTCCCTATACAAACCTAAACCTTTTGTCACTGGACAGTACAAACCAGAATTATTTTCTTAAAAAAATTTAATTCAGGTACAAACAGTCTCTGTGGCGCAATTGGTTAGCGCGCTCGGCTGTTAACCGAGAGGATGGTGGTTCAAGCCCACCCAGGGACGTTGCATTTAAATATTGTGTCGCTACAGACCAGTCTCAGTATTGTGCGCTGGTGTGTTTTCTAAAATTCCCTATACAAACCTAAACCTTTTGTCACTGGACAGTACAAACCAGACAATTTTTCTTTTCTCTTTTTAAATTCATGTACTAACAGTCTCTGTGGCGCAATTGGTTAGCGCGCTCGGCTGTTAACCAAGAGGATGGTGGTTCAAGCCCACCAAGGGACGTAGCATTTAAATATTGTGTAGCTACAGACCAGCCCTGCACTCAGAGAGCGGAGTAGAGTTATAATAGACCGGTTACTTGTTAACAAACATCAGAGCCTGCAACGGATAGTATTGGACTTCTAGTCATGTCAAAGGTTGTGGGTTTGAGTCCCACAAGTCCCAGTATTGTGCGCTGGTGTGTTTTCTAAAATTCCCTATACAAACCTAAACCTTTTGTCACTGGACAGTACAAACCAGACATTTTTTCTTAAAAAATTTTTATTCAGGTACTAACAGTCTCTGTGGCGCAATTGGTTAGCGCGCTCGGCTGTTAACCGAGAGGATGGTGGTTCAAGCCCACCCAGGGACGTTGCATTTAAATATTGTGTAGCTACAGACCAGTCTCAGTATTGTGCGCAGGTGTGTTTTCTAAAATTCCCTATACAAACCTAAACCTTTTGTCACTGGACAGTACAAACCAGACAATTTTTCTTTTCTCTTTTTAAATTCATGTACTAACAGTCTCTGTGGCGCAATTGGTTAGCGCGCTCGGCTGTTAACCAAGAGGATGGTTGTTCAAGCCCACCCAGGGACGTTGCATTTAAATATTGTGTAGCTACAGACCAGCCCTGCACTCAGAGAGCGGAGTAGAGTTATAATAGACCGGTTACTTGTTAACAAACATCAGAGCCTTCAACCGATAGTATTGGGCTGCGTTCGAATTCATTCCCTATACTCCATATAGTGCACTGCTTTGGGGTTCCGCCATTTTGTTATAGTGTCCGAATATGTAGTGAGCATTATTGCACCCTAATGTAGTGGACTGAAGTATCCCACAATGCACCGGGAATTGTAGGGACCATCCGATGGTCACTACAAAAACACAGCGAAGCAAATCTGCCCCATAATGCATTGCGCAAGCTCGCTCTTGAGCACACATGCACGTGTTTGCGCGCACGTGCGCTGCTTCTGCATGCATGCGCTTATTGCGCTCCAACTCAGAAGAGGCAGAAGTTGAACCAGCGAAAGAAATCAACACAAATGTACTTTTTAAACTTTCGTTTCCCCTCTCTTTTCTTCCCTGGCGGATCTCGAAGCTACAGATCTCGAGACAAATGATCTGTGCATTTATTTGCAATTGTTTTGTTTTATTTATTTATAATAAAACAATTCATTTGCAATAGTATTACTAATCTGATTCATTGTATCACCCAGGCCCAGCGCATGACGTTAGGAGAGGAATGAGTTGCTTGCTGTAGAAGGCCTTATATTTCAATAGTTTTTGGATTAAGGTTGGTGAGGTTGTAAAGCTATGTGCTAAAGTCCAATATATATTTTGTACATGCATGTGAGACACATTAATTGTGTCTCCGAACATATGTTTTATTAATATTAATTAATTCCTGCCATTAAAAAATATATGTTATCTAACATTATTTCATTGAATTGCGCTAAATACATTAAAACTTCATTATGTAGGCAGTAATTTATTGGACTGCTGTTTCTGTTAACGTCCGTATTGTGAGCAGAGCTTGTAGATCAGCTACTTTTGGTAATTCTTTACCAAAAGTACCCGATCTACAAGCTCACAACACGGACGTCGCGTTGCTTATAGATCGGCTATTTTTGCCGTACCCCCCCCCCCCCCCCCCCCCCCCCCAGGATTAGCGAGCGGGGGTTCATAATCATGCTGCTGATATTTTTCATATTGTCTGGATAATGGATATAATATTAATTTATTGATAATAATCATAGGCCTATGTTATTTTAAAAGAATAACCTTTTTATCATAATTTCAGCAGCAGCGTTTTGACTGGTCTGTTGATTCTTCATATCCAAATGAGTGAAACGGCCGGGATGAATTGTTTATTTTTCATACAGTTCTTTATGAGGCGATCTGAAAAAACCCTATGGGGATTACAATGCAAATAAAAACTACATGAACCCACGGAGCTATAGCGCCCTCTACCGATATTGACGTCAGAGTCGGTGCTCCCCATACAGGGAGTATTGTCCGAATTAATCACTATTTGAGTCCACTGAGTCTGGGTCCCCGTATGGGGAGTAGGGAGTAGGGAACAACCCTAGCAATTCGAACGCAGCCTTGGACTTCTAGGCATGTCAAAGGTTGTGGGTTTGAGTCCCACAAGTCCCAGTATTGTGCGCTGGTGTGTTTTCTAAAATTCCCTATACAAACCTAAACCTTTTGTCACTGGACAGTACAAACCAGACATTTTTTCTTTAAAAAAATAAATTCAGGTACTAACAGTCTCTGTGGCGCAATTGGTTAGCGTGCTCGGCTGTTAACCGAGAGGATGGTGGTTCAAGCCCACCCAAGGACGTTGCATTTAAATATTGTGTAGCTACAGACCAGTCTCATTATTGTGCGCTGGTGTGTTTTCTAAAATTCCCTATACAAACCTAAACCTTTTGTCACTGGACAGTACAAACCAGACAATTTTTCTTTTCTTTTTTTAAATTCAGGTTAACAGTCTCTGTGGCGCAATTGGTTAGCGAGCTCGGCTGTTAACCGAGAGGATGGTGGTTCAAGCCCACCCAGGGACGTGGCATTTATATTGTGTAGCTACAGACCAGCCCTGCAGAGCGGAGTAGAGTTATAATAGACCAGTTACTTGTTAACAAACATTCAGAGCCTGCAACCTCTCGTCTCTTTGGAGAATATTACGGAAAGGGTTGGGGTCTGAGCCCTCACTGACTTACCAATTCAGCCCTCAAGCCCCTGCAGACTTCACATGAACACGCACCTAAGTCAGTGAGGGCTCAGTGAGTCAATAAGGCAGCAGATTGGAATTGGGCCTACTAATAAAGTGCCTGTCTAGTAAACAGGAGATCCTGGGTTCAAATCCCAGCAGTGCATGGTAGCCGCTGCCTTTGGTCTAATAATAGTATCAAGCATATATGTTAACTATATTTTATTAAATCACGACTCCATCCAATGGCATTAAAGCTTGGAGCTCTGTGTTGCAATGGATAGTATTGGACTTCTAGGCATGTCAAAGGTTGTGGGTTTGAGTCTCACAAGTCCCAGTATTGTGTGCTGGTGTGTTTTCTAAAATTCCCTATACAAACCTAAACCTTTTTTCAGAGAATATTTTGGAGAATATTATCAATATCATATGTCATTGGTTCTCAAACTTTTTTAATTTCAAGGACCCCCATAACTCTGAGAATGTACAAATGCTCTTTCATCATTCTCATCCCCCGAGAATGGTATAAGAGCTAAATGCATAATTTATCTGCTACAAAAAAGAAAAGAAAAAAAAAGAAAATTCATCAGTTCATGTCCCGCAATGACTACATACTCCCAAGTTAATAGAGCCAGAGGGTATTGCAAGTGACTGGCTCCCAAATCACTGGCAAAACACTAAAATTAATGATATTAACACTTATTGTGCCCAGGACGTCCCCACACGTCTTTATAATTACTCCCGTAGGAGGCCCATAGGACGTCTGGTATAAAATATGAAACTAGGGGGTTTTCATGATTCTGAATCCATTCCAAGCATTAGTTTTGCACAAAAAACACTCCTTGGGCGAAATACGTCCATAGCCGGTATCACAAATGTGATGAGGTAGCTATAGCTGTTTTTAGCCCAAGGAGTGTTTTTTGTGCAAAACGAATGCTTGGAATGGATTCAGAATCATGATACCCACCTAGTTTCATATGTCACATGCTACTTAAAGAATGATGAAATTTTGAATTTTTGCCTTATATAGGATGATATGGTCACATATTATGCTAATTACTCAACGTGCAACTTTTAGCAACCAAGCTGAATTTCATCCATTAGGCCTATAGATAACATTTCTATCATAAAGGTTTACATTAATCACCATTTCTGGGTTTATGGAATTTCCAGTAGAGGAAAATGTTACACTAGGAAATGCCACCTGAATTCCAATTGTTTCCTGTATGAGCTTTTATCAACACTAACTAACTGAATATAAACACCTGAACAAGTACTGATCAGAGGAAAACAGATCTTTACCATGCAGAGTGTGCCCCCTTCTGGGCAAAGACTAGAAATACACTCACCAGGAAATATTTCTGCCGCAGAAGTCTCTCCTGGAAGTCTGACCCGAAAACAGAGATCTGTCCATCATAGCGTGTGTCCTTCTGCAACAGAGACCATGGACAATGGATGAATCACATCAGAAGACTGAACACATGATATGGCTGTTTTTCACTACGAAGGGCATCCCAGTATCTTCCATATCCTGAAATCTTCCAGAACCCATTAAAGGACGATTTCAACCATTTTCGGGTAGGCAGGTTTCTGAAGTGCCCACACAGCCCTCCTCTGAGACACAGGCAGAGTAAAAGGAAATGGCATTTTATCATGAGCATTAGTGAGGACCAATTATATGAAGATAGGTTGAAAATGTGGTCTTGTAAAAAGTGAAAATTGCCATGAATCTACAAGCTCACACTGAACCATGAAACATTGTGAGCTTGTAGATCTTTTATTTTCAATATTTTAGAACAATTCGGAAAGTACACCTTCTGAGTTCAACTTCAGGGTTCCGAGAACTCAGGGTTAATACAAATTACTGAGCAGGGTTCAAATTAGGTTCTAAGAACGGAGCGAAAAAGAGCCAAGAGGGACCTGTAAGTTGTAACTGCTGTGTTACATGTTGGCAAACTGAAACAAAGTAAAACAAAAAAGATCAAATGCAGCAACAAAGTCTTACTAAAGAACAGCTGCTCTGTGTCAGTTGTTCTTTCATTCCTTCATGGTCTTCAGGGAGGCATTCCAGTGCATCAAAATACAGCCACTGCTTAAGAGGTGTGAACTTCCCACTGCAGGCCTACAGAGACACAATATGGAGACAATATTATTTACATTATTATATATTCTGAAGAAATGACTGTCACAGATGGTACATGCGCAGAGCAAGTTCAGTTCAGGCAGTTGCTATAGCTGATCATTGGTCGGTGTCAGCTCCATGCTTCTATTCTTATTTCTTATCCAATCACATACTCACTTCAATAATAGAGTTCCCCGTTTAAAAGAAAGTTTGCATTGCTCAAGTCATTACTGCTTGCTGTTTGCTGCTGCTTACTAAACTATGCTTACTGCTGTCTCTGTTGCTTTTTCAGTAAGATGGCTGCTCACCCTCCACCACCTGTTGTTTTGTATCCCCTTCCATGTACTATGGGACTCTTTGTAAGGCCCCGATTTGGTAGGGCACATCATGTGGGGTGAGTAATTGATAGAAAAAGTAATTTTGGTGTGAACTAAGTACATTTCCTTTTCTTTACTTAATAGTATTTTTGGATTTTTTTTTGGATAACATACCGGTACAATATTTCAAAGACAAATATTGCACTTGTGTCTCCAGCACAATTTACAATGTAGGCATTTAGCAGACGCTCTTTATCCAGAGTGACTTGGAGTAAGCAAGGTAAAAACATACTAGAGACAGTGTAGTGGTGCTTCAGTAATCTAGCGGTGAAGCGTTGGTGGTATTGTGGTGAGCAGAGCTGGCTTGATTAAACATGTAGCCCTGCTAGAATGAAGTGTAGTGTAACATTGCAGCTTTGGTTGCAATCAAATATACAGGAATTCGGTTAAAAAAACACATTTGTGTCATTTCCAACCTCTACTACACTATGAAATCATTGTTGTTGTAACTTTGAGTGTGTTATTGTATCCTCAATGTTATTATAACCATTTGTATGCTCTCAGAGTTATGGGGTTTGAGGCACTAATGCACATTAAACTGGGGCTCCCTGAAATTGAAAAGGTTTAGAACCACTGCCTTTCAGCTTACCTTCATAACTTCCTGCGCGGCCAGTCCTCCAATGAAGGCATTGACAGGAGCCAGGTCCCCCTGGGATGTGTAGGAGAAGCATCTCACCACATCCTCATCTTCCAACTGTGTCACCATGGACACCAGTAGATCAGCGTCGGACTGTTGACAGATGACAAAGCAAATAGAAAGATGGTGTATTGGCATAGCCTGGCTAATAATCCAGACTCATATCACACTGTCACAATTTTGTTTTGCCAACGGAGACCCCTACAGCTCAGCTTGTCACTAAGGGCGGCAGGGCCTTTGCAACCAGGGCCCCCATACTCTGGAATGCCCTACCTACTGACCTAAGATGCGCAAAATCATTATCCACATTTAAAACTCTGCTGAAAACCCACCTTTATCTTAAAGCCTTTTCCTAATTGTCATTATTGTATTATTATGTATGTTTTGTATTTTTATGCTGGCCATTGCATGGATTGATCTTTTATTGTTCTTTTGATGTAAAGCACTTTGTGACTTTGTCTAGAAAATGTGCTATATAAATAAATTCATTATCATTATCATTAACGGCAGATTCGTGTCTGGCTTATTAGCCAGGCTAGTATTGGCATTCCTTTCTTATAGATTTCCTTTCAAAATATGCCATGAATGAGCAGTAGGTATGAGCAGTAACTTCACTCTGGTGTGAACTAGCCTGGACTTCATCCGCCCCTATTGCATATACATTATGCACGCAACGCAGCGGAGTGGTATATTAGTATCGCAACGCGAGGCTAGGTGTGAACAACATGTTATATGAAATCAAGTTTACATTGTGCAGGAGGTAGAGCGGCTGCTTGTGAACCAGAAAGTTTCCAGTTCAATCCCAGGCTCATGTGAGAGCAAGACAGTGAACCCCTATTGCTCCCGGTGAGCAGGTCGTGCCTTACATGGTTTACTCCACCATCAGTGTGTGAATGGGTGAATGTAATGCTCATTTTAAAGCACCTTGGATAAAGGTGTTATATAAATGTACATTTTGTTTCATTATTTATTTATCCATGCAGGCATGACATCTCTCATCTCATCTACTGACCTCTGACCAAGGTTTAGGCAGTCGCTCTTGTTCCTTCACAAAGCCATGGAGAGCCTGAAAGGCCAAGTGCAAGTTTTGGTGCCTGGTTATCTTCCCATAGTCAGTCATCACAATCAGCTGGGGGTCTGATAAGGCCTGTTGGAGGGGTTTCTGTAATGCATTGAAAGTTGTAGTTACATCTCTTTTTGTCAGGTGAAATTTTGTCCCTTTTTGTCCCTGGAAATAAAAACGTCTGGGTTTCCAAGGCTAGGTGAAACCTGACTGATCATGAGAGCCCTTGAAATGTAGACCACATCGTCATCAGCTAGTGTTACTGACGTGGTGACGAGATTGCCTGCTTCTAGCCAATGGGACATCAAGCAACGGAAATGCTACCTCTGGGCAATGGGAAGGGGAGCCTTGATTATAGACCAGACCGCAAAAGAACAAGGGGGGGAAACAACGGAGACATCGCTTCTTTTTTTTTCCTCGAATCAGACTAATATGGGGGGAGAACACAAAGGAGAACACAAACGGCCGTGAGGCGCGAGGTTGTGACACAAAAACATACACGTTACTAGCAGCGCTTCTTTCACCTGACATTAGATCACAGATGGTTGAGCTAACCATCCGGGCCTGTAGTTACATCTCTTGACAATGGATGTTAAACAGGCGTTTACAGTTTACAGTACACTAAAGATAAAGACACTTGTACTTACAAATGTGAGTACTTCAGGCTGTTTAACTTCAGTTACTAAACCACCGTGTTCATAGGCAGAGAAACCTGAAGTGTCTCCAATGCTGAAGGAGTAAGCATCTGGTGATAAAACAGGACATTTAAATATGGTATAAGAGATTCACCTCATTATAATGTATTCTTTGATTGAACCAGTTAATAAAGAAACATACAGTACAGAGTGAGTACAGATACAGTAGGGTTCCTTTTTGACACATCTACTGTATAATAATAACTATTCATAAAGCACTTATCAAAGCAAGGTTACAAACACAATGAAAATCAAACAATACAATTCCAGAATTTAAAATCGTAGATCGTGGTCAATTTTTTATTTTTTTATGTGATCAAATAAATTTGAAGAAATTACTTAACCACTTAAACCCTATATACTCCGGGTGCCCCATAGCTCTATACCAGGCCCCCTCCAGGCTTCACACCAAGTCTCTTTGCCAGAAAATAGCCGATCTACAAATCTCAAACTAAATAATGACCAATGATGGACTGTCCTGTGCATCAGATCTTCTCTTTCTTGTCATCCTCCTCATGTTTTTATTGTTCAAACAATCCATAAGCCTATGATTTCGATCTAATAACCATTGATGAAGGCAAAAATATGATCTTTAGTACCTACCAATGACTTGGATCTCCAAAGGACCAGCATTGTTGAGCTCTGTCATACCATGGACTTCAGAGAAGGAGACTCTGAAGCCATCGTGAAAACCATGCTTCTGATCACAAAACACCACTCCAGAGACTGCCTAGAATGGAGAATGAAGAAAGTGTAGAGAAAAAAACACTTAATGTCATTTTAAGGTGGTGTTGCTCAAGCGACCTCACCCCCTATGTACGTGATTTGTATTACCTTAGTGATGTGACCTATCATGGCTGATACTGGCATTTCTCCATCAGAGTCCAAGACCTCGAAATGCTCTCCAAAGTCACAGAATAACTGACTACAGAAAGACCATAAGGTTTGTGTCTTAATTTATTCAGCACTTTGCTGGTATTAAATTAGTACATACAATGTCACATAAAGTAATCTTGAACCTTGAACTTGAACCTTGATTAGATTAATTTGACATGCTCTTCTTCCTTACCCACACAGTCCTTTGGTGTCTGCCACAATGAACTTGATTCCATTCGAATGACAAAATGAACCAAAGCGCATCTGATCATCCAGTGAAGAGTCAGTGAGAACTACCACCTGAAAAATGTAATTCAGCCTTTTAAAACAGCTGTGGTTTTTAACCTGTACAGGGAAAGAAATACGCCATAGGGTTTCATGCCAATGAAATTAATGTGATGGCTACTTTGCTTTCCCTTGAGTGTACTCAGAGTCAGAATAAGTCATTTATTTCAGTGAGCTTCCTCTAAATACTGTACCTGAAACCCAAGCAGCAGGTCTTCAGTGAGCGGACCAGAATTGGCAGAGACGTGAACGTGAGGGTTTAAGGCAGACAGCTGATCCAGGGAGCTCACAGCCCGGTTCTGACCCAAATGTGACTCATTCAGGAAAAACTGGAGTGGAAATCACAAGATATATGAACATCTGAAACCTGACATCCAAACATTGTGGAAACACCGTAATTTCAGTTGTTGATGACATACTTGAGAAGACAGGTCCAGCCAGGTGGTCAGACCTTCATCCTGGATGGTGACAGACTTGACTCCAGACAGGGTGACGTTCTTGGCTATCTCCACACCCAGACCCCTCATCCCTGCAATGAGGACATCAGTGGCCCCCATCCGACACATGGCTTCATGACCCAACACATACCTGGACACACATGGTTCAAAAAAACAAATAGGGGGGCACATTTTCTTAAGGATTTAAGCCCCATGTACTTTATTGTATGACATAGCAGCACTACAAGCTCACAGTCACAATATGATGCACTGTGAGGCTGTGAGCTTATAGATCTGCTATTTTGGCTATTTTAAAATAATACAAAATCCCGCCCCCTTTCATGACGACGAGAGCCCCGGAAGAAAATTCCCCATTCATTTTCCCCAAAGACTTTTCAAAAAGTATTTATTTAAAGACGTTTACGGCGCGGACAAAGCCATCTCGGCTCGTAACAAATCATGACAATAAAGAATAAACACAATTGGGCCGATCAAATAATTTGCAAGAAGAAAAACAAAACAAAGTGTTGTATCCTGCCTAGAGATGCTCCGATAATCGGCCAGTGATCGGTGATCACCCATATCGGCCAATATTTTCTCTGATCGGTAAGCATTTTTACCCTATCTGTGATCGGCAATTTACCCTATCTGGAGAAACTGATCTTTTACACCATTTAAGTGGTATAAATGTCAATAAGATATATAGTATAACATCATTCTGCATTTTTGTGACAGGCCTAAACATTCTCCCCTTCCTCCCCACACACAGGAACAGTTTTGACGTTGGTTTTGACATAATAATTTTGAAAATATTAAAATTTGCAACATTTCACAAGATCAGTATCGGTATCGGACATATCGGTATCGGCCAATCATGAGAAAAACAATCGGTGATCAGTATCGGTCCCAAAAAACCTGATCGGAGCATCCCTATTCCTGCCTTTTTTTCTTCTTTCTAATTATTTGATCGGCCCAAAACATTGTGTTTATTGTCATGATTTGTCACGAGCCGAGTTGGTGCTTTGTCCGCGGCGTAAATGTCACGCTGGGCAAGACTACGCTGTAGACGGTATCATTTGTTTTGGGCGGAAGTTGCGGGATCAGTTTACATTCTCTGTGTATGAAACAAGTGTTGTGATTGGTCGAAAGAAAATTGTATCCGGGGGAAATGCATCTGACGGATGTTCCGGGCTCCGGCCGACACTTCCGCCGATACCGTCTCTGCCTTAGGTTGTGACCAGGCTTTTCTCTTCGCAGATGAGTAAGCATGGGGCCGAGGCTAAGGCGGCCTGGGCCCAGGTTACATTTATGAATGAATCGTTCTACGAATCGTCCTACGTTATAGATATATTATTGCTCTATGGTGTAAACACAAACATTGGCTTGTGATTGGTTGATCACCCCATAGCAATGATGAGCAAAGTACATATTGAAGATAAAAGTGAGGGCAGAAAAGTGAAGACGGAAAAGTGAGGACGCAAATTGTGATTGGCCGGAATGAGATCATGTATGAGCAATCCTACTATAGTCTCTGCGTGCGTGCGTACGTACGTGTGTGCGTGTGTGTATGGTTGTAATGCACGTAACTCGAGAACCGTTTGACCCACCGACTTCACATTCGACACACGCGTTCCACACCCCCACAGTGAGTGCAGTGCCAGGTATCGAGTCGGTCAGACCCACGGTTCTCCAGAACCACTACAAAAGGCTCTGGTCAGGCTCTGCCAGTGGGCCTAATGAGGCCAACTCATTTCACCTGGGCCAGGCTGTGCCAGTGGGCCTAATGAGGCCAACTCCTTTCACCGTGCAATTTTCAGCCTCTGCCTCAGCCAATTGAGGCTCAACCAATCAGGCTCTGCCAGTGGGCCGAGTTGATTGCCAAGTACACTTTTCAGTTTGCACACACACACACACACACACACATAGGCACATACACAGATCTCCATGTGGGACACCGGCTGACAGTTAAAACGGGTGCTATGACAACGTATAGGTGTATGATGATAAGAGTGCCCCTCACTTCACAGTTCACACGGGTGTGATTTTTTTTAATGTATGGGAAATTGTGATTTCATCAAGCATAATATCAAACAGTCTTCCCCTAAAGGAAATGTATTTATTTCAGTCTGGCCAAAAGCAGGGATAACTAGCCATATGGAATTATGGATCCATTATGACAGTCATGTTTCAGGGCTAGGAAAACCAAACTTATCCCCACCGTTTATAAGATATAGGCTATGAATGACTAGCAGTGATGGAAAAGTAGAAGTAAACGTATTGGAAATACTCAAGTAAAGTACAAATGCCTCAAAATTGTACTTAAATAATTAGAAAGAACAAAAAAAAATCACACCCGTGTGAACTGAGTGGTGCAACTGTCCCCCCCCCCCCCCCCCCCCTCTCTCTCTCTCTCTCTCATTAGCAGGCAACAGTGCAGCACTATATCTCTCTCTCTGTTTCTGGCACAACAGCGCCCCTACTGGTACTCATAGTCACACACAAACATAGGTTAACACATAGGTTAACCTAGGACAAATAAAGAGGATGGTGCACGGAGGTGCGGCCCACTCTCCTGCGGGAGGTTTGCACATGCTCAGTGTAAACAGGAACTGCGATGATGGAGTGTTCCAGCAGAGGTGCTAGCGGTGCATGAAAGTTGCTGACCCTGAACTGAAATAATAAAAAGGATATCACAAAAAGAGAATAGTACAAAGTTGATTTTGTTTTTATTTTAAAAAGTATATCAATTTCATAACTGTGGAAAAAATGTTGTGTATAACAGACTGAAAGATAAAGGACAAGTACATTTACTAAATGTTAATGTTTTTGTATATTTTCTTTTGTGGATTTTCCATGTTCTTTAATTAGTACATGTGTCAAACTTTTATTTTTGTGAAATGACAAAGAAACATGGATACTGTTCATTCAAGTGCTGTGGATGATGAACATTTGAAAAGGGAAGGGTGACTGCTGTTTAATTCTCAACTGTTCTGGATCTCATTATTTACATGAAAGTTATGAGCTTTCTATCTAGCACCTCTGCTGGAACACTCCATCATCGCAGTTCCTGTTTACACTGAGCATGTGCAAACCTCCCGCAGGAGAGTGGGCCGCACCTCCGTGCACCATCCTCTTTATTCATTCTAGAGGTTAACACGGACATTGCTGTTCCTTGGAGTGGTTGCACCACTCAAAAAGGACAGGGTACAACACTTTTCTTTTTAGAGTTTTTCTTCTGTGACAAACAAATATCACTAATTCACGCTCACTGAATAATTAATTGTAGGCTACTTACAGTTGTCTGGGGTAAAAACATTGATTTAAGACATGTTTAGTGCCATGGTAGCACTTATATTCAACATGAATAAGTAGGCCTACTTAACCAAATTATCCCCACCGCTTATAAATGATATGGCCGGGGCCCTTGTTTACCTTTATTTGGGATATCCCAAATGCAAGGTAAACTATAGGGGAGTAAATGAAATGAGGTGAACACTACAGTAGCTCTGTTCCATAGCTAATGACTTCAATCATTCAATCATGCAGCAAATGGCATTTTGGACCAGAGCCCCGAGCAGGTGAACAGGTAGGCCTAGGCTACTGTAGGCCTTCTTCGGCATGGTCAATTAAAAACTAACCTCGCGTCACCAGGCTTTCCAATTATAAAAACAAATATTACTAATTCACGGCACGCTCACTGAATATTGAATAATGAATTGTAGGCTACTTACAGTTGTCGGGAGTAAAAACCCTCATCGATGCCATTGATTTCAGACATGTTTTGTGCTCTAGTCTAAAGAGACTTTCTGTGCTTGTTCGTTGGGTTACCGTTTAGCCCAAGCTGCGCGTTTAAAACATAAAACTAAACTAGCTAACATCAAGTGCAGTTAGTAGTGAGTAGCCTAGGCGTAAGTAGCGATACTTCTCTCTGTCGAGTAGACTGGACAATGGACATGACAGACTCTGGAGTTTGAATTTAATTAATTTTACTTTCGATTCTCAAGAAATCTCGGGGTCCATTTTTCCCACTAGAGGGCACCACACGACAAGAAATAAACAGTCCTAGTCACTGACTGCACTGCCACTTTTGGCAGTGCATATCCCAAATGCAAGGTAAACTAGGGGAGTAAATGAAATGAGGTGAACAGTAGCTCTGTTCCATAGCTAATGACTTCAATCATTCAATCATGCAGCAAATGGCATTTTGGACCAGAGCCCCGAGCAGGTGAACAGGTAGGCCTAGGCTACTGTAGGCCTTCTTCGGCATGGTCAATTAAAAACTAACCTCGCGTCACCAGGCTTTCCAATTATAAAAACAAATATTACTAATTCACGGCACGCTCACTGAATATTGAATAATGAATTGTAGACTACTTACAGTTGTCGGGAGTAAAAACCCTCATCGATGCCATTGATTTCAGACATGTTTTGTGCTCTAGTCTAAAGAGACTTTCTGTGCTTGTTCGTTGGGTTACCGTTTAGCCCAAGCTGCGCGTTTAAAACATAAAACTAAACTAGCTAACATCAAGTGCAGTTAGTAGTGAGTAGCCTAGGCGTAAGTAGCGATACTTCTCTCTGTCGAGTAGACTGGACAATGGACATGACAGACTCTGGAGTTTGAATTTAATTAATTTTACTTTCGATTCTCAAGAAATCTCGGGGTCCATTTGTCCCACTAGAGGGCACCACACGACAAGAAATAAACAGTCCTAGTCACTGACTGCACTGCCACTTTTGGCCTATTTGGCTGGACAGAACTTGCAGATAAGGGAAAGACATTTCCTTTGGAGATCAATAGCCTACTCGTCATTACAATATTATTAATTCATATTATTAATTAGACCTATTTATTAGACCTATTAGGGCTTAACATCATTCAGTAATTTATGTGATATAAAGATAATAAACTAATACGAAAATGTAAATGTGGTTATAGCCTACTAAAAATTAATTTTCATCTAAATAAACAATATAATTCAAATATATTATTTAGAATAGTATAATTAGTATAGTAGCCTATATAGGCCAGTATAATTTAACTCTGATTCTTTGTTACAACGTCAGGTTTGCATGTATGAAGGTTCTGCTTTGGTGTGACAGTTTGGTCGTGTCATGTGGTGTTCCACATGGTGGTCAAATGGTATGTAGGCTATATGATATCATGGCAGGCCTATTTCACAAATGCATAGTTAATGCTGCAAATTCATTGACACTGTAGTGTAAAAGCCTGGTTTAACTTTGTGAAAACCATTTTAATGCATAAGCTGTTCACATTTGGCTTTGACTTTTACATGACCACAAATTCCTGTCTTGACACATAAAAACTATCATGGTCTGCCTCCAAGGTAGATTCGGGCAGTTGTTTGAATATGATCTGGGGAATATCTGACCTTGGGAAAGTATTTTGGGAAGTAAATATAGTCCTGCTTATTTCCCCCTGTACAGTGTATTGCTTCTTAAAGTAAACACAACAGAAGTCTCGATATAACTGAATCTAGGCCTACATCTCACTTTTACTCCACTACATTTATTTGAAAAAATGAGTTACTAGACTTTTGATTATTACTACAAAAACATTAACCATCCATCCATCTTCAATCGCTTATCCGTAGTCAGGTCGCGGTGGCAACAGCACTCCAGAGTGCTCCAGATTTCCCTCTCCAGAGCAACATTATAGTGACTTCCTCCTGCAGGGATCCTGAGACGTTCCAAGGCCAGTGAGTCGATGTGTTTCCTCCAACCTGCGCCTTGGTCTGCCCCGGGGTCTCCTCTCACTGGGACATGCCTCGAGGACCTCCCTAGGGACACGCCCGAGAGGCATCCTAACCAGATGCCCGAACCACCTAAGCTGGCTCCTTTCCAGGCGAAGAAGCAGCGACTCTACTCTGAGTCTCTCTCGTGTGACTGAACATGACTAATATTAACCACATGAGCCCTATACACAGCCATTTGAAAATCCAGATTTACAAGCTCACATTACGTTGCGGTGTGATTTTCCATCACTAGTCATAAAATAAACAGGCCTAGCCCAAGGTCTTCAGAATAAATCGCTATTCTATAGGACTTTTTGTATTGGCCGCAGACCCCCATCTGAAAATATTTTGTGCCAGCTAGGGTCCTCCATAAGCGCAGATAAATGCATTGTGAGCTTGTAGATAGGCTATATATTTTAAAAAACGATGTACGTGTACGTAGTACCCTATAAAATAGGGTTTAAGGGTTTAACTATATAGTCTTTAGCTGGTGCCCACCCGAAACGCCTTCAAGGACCATTTTGTAAGAGAAGAGTGATTCAAAGTTGTGGTATGTGCTAGCCTATACATTTGTTAATATAATATAAGTGTTGTGTTAAATAGCCCTAAATTCATCATTGCTATATACTATATTTGTTCCCCCATCTCTCCAGCTCTTTATTCAAAGAACTCATACAGCCAGGAATTGTTGATGACACAAAGAAGTGAGGAGACAAAATTGGAACTGAAACATTGTAAAATTGAAGCTGATAGATGGGTATGCCTACTCTCTCCTGACTGGCTGAAATTGGCAACCCACTGAAAATAGCAAGAAAACCCATTTTAACCAAACAATATCAATTAATTTAAGTGTGAACAGGGTCAGACAGCCTTTGGTAGGATAGATAGGCCTATAACTACTACTACTAACTAGACTGATTACTGGACTTTGGATTTACGAGTAGATGTTTAACTTCTATTGCCTCATTATGTGAATGCAATTTTTTTTTAAAATAAACATCTCCCACGTGTGTATACCTATAGTGGCTACTTGCAGTTGACCTAGATTATAACTAGAAAAAGTGCCCTTCTGGGCACAGGTCTCCACCAGGAGGATAGGAGTGTGTGTGATGTTTGGCAAAATGTTTAGGAGTAATATAATCATGTTTTGTGTGTGTGTGTGTGTGTGTGTGTGTGTGTGAGAGACGCGGCTTGGCCTGTTGTAGCGCCACCATGAGGCTGATTTGAAAACTGTCAAGTGGCATTTCTTCCTCAGCCTAGTGGGAATATGCATGCACAGTTTCACCGCAATCGGACGCTGCATTGAGTAGTTGTGGCGATTTGTACAAAACGGGTACAAAGCGGGCTACTCCTGAAAAGTTTAGAAGCCCATCTTAGGCAATGAAGGTGGATTATGAGAAATCATACAAACCCGTCTTGATCACATGACTATGGAGAGCATGTGTACCGATTTGCGTGAAATTCGGATAAAATTTGAAGGAGTAATTTTAGAAAATGTGTTTTACATATGTCTGCCTCCTGGTGGCGCTATAAAGAGTAAATTTCAGGCAAAGGTTTTTCCTTGGCCTCTAGGGAGTGTGCATACAAAGTTTTAGACAGATCTGTGCATTTAGAGGTAAAAACACTTTCCGGCCAGTTATAGCACCACCATGAGGCTGAGTTGAAAATGTTCACGTGGCATTTCTTCCTCGGCCTAGTGGGAATGTGCATGCACATTTCACGAAAATCACACGATGTGTTCATGATTTGCAGCATCTTGTTTGAAACTGAGCACTCCTGCGAACTTTGGAAGCCAATCTTAGCCAATCAGGATGGAGTCTGAGAAATCTGAAAGACCCGTTTCGTTGAATGGCTCTAGAGAGACTGTGTACCAATTTGCGTGATGTTTGGACGAAATCTGTAGGTGTACTGTCCAAAAACTTGTTTTGCACAAAGCGGCCTCCTGGTGGCGCTATAACAGGCCGTTCTGGAAATTCTGGGGCAGAGGTTCATCGTTGGCATCCAGGGAGTGTGTGTGCGAAATTTGGCATCGACCGGGTTAACGGTGCCGGAGATTAGCTGTTCACAGACGGACGGACGGACACACGGACGGACGGAGTGCAAAAATACTCTCTCCCCATGCCTTCGGCCTGGTGGAGACAATTACTTTAAAAGGAGGCAGTCTGGCGATCAGAAAGCAAGCATTCCTTTCATACCACCGCGGCTAGGTTATGTATGAGTAGGCCTAGTACTCACTGAACTGTCCTCCTCTAGGCAATGCATTTTTGGCAAAAATCCTACAGGCGCACTGGCGCGGACACGGGCTACTTGGGTATTTATTTCCCCCATTTACATATACCTACTGGCGAGTCACTGCCGGTCACTGCAGCCTATAACTATATGAAATATATTAATAGTGAAGGAAAGGAAGGTATTTCGCAATTGTTTCCAGGCTTCCTTGTCGCGGACGGGGCGTGACAGACAGGAGTGAGTGAGTGAACCAAGGAGTAAATAATAAATTTGTGCCCAAGTGCCAGCCTACGCCCCGTGCCCACACAGGTGTGTGTCCCCCGCTTCAATAGGCTACAGTCCTGTGGGAGTTGGTTTGACACTCACAATCGCAGTTTGAGTCGTCTGGATATACGAATACGATTGATCAAAAGAAACCACGGTAAGATCACGATGTGCATTTGCGACTTCTATAACTTTGTGAGACTGTTCGCCGACTTACTAAATGTATATAAACAGTATAGTAGTCTAGTCTGTGTTTATTACTCCGAATTATTATTATTATAATAGTAATAATGACACAAATCATTCTGTATTTTGCCAGGAGTTCATGCAGGCTACGCTTTCTTCTAAAAAAGATATTTCTTAGTTCTCACTTAGCGTTGCATCAGACAGATTTTAATATATTTGGTGCTACAGGAAGTTGCTACACAGATACAAACTGACATTCACATCATGGCAGCTCTGGTCAGCGTTAAGGATTTCTCCTACATCATGCCAACAAACATATTATTGTGTAGGTGTACGCACTCACTCACACACAGACACACACAGACAGACACACACACACACACACACAGTCACACTGACTCACACACACACACACACACACACACACACACACACACACACACACACACACACACACACACACACAGTGTCATATACTTAAAGTAAAGTGTGGGACAGACAGACATATTAGTGAGAACATCACTGCCTTTACATTAGGCAAATTAAAATTATACGATGATAGAATGAGTCAATAATATAATTAGAAAACCTAACAAAGATAGAAGTAAATAATTTTATATTAAATACGTTGTACGTACGTCTCAATACATAGCCCACCTCTCTATAAGGCATTGGTTTTCAACCTTTTCTGGATCAGTGCCCACTTAAAATCACCTGACCGCTTAACAGACAGCCAGTGGTCAGATGTACAGGCTGCATGCATGTATTTTCAGAGCATGTTTATTTCTGTGATCAATCAATTGAATGTGTTCTGGCTTGGTCAATGGCGTTTTGCCAATTATTTGGGGGCCAATTTGCAATACCCTCACGGCCCACCAGTGGTCCCCCAGCCCACAGGTCAACTCAACTCGAAAGGGGAATTAACAAAGGTGATAGGACATGCACATCCACTCTAGCCCAGGTGCTGGACAAATATTATTAAGATTTGAGGTTTAAGAATCTTAACCAGTAAGACGCCCTGAGGGCGAGAAGAGACCTCGCCCTAAATAGGTTGCGTGCACGGCTGCGCAGCATCCCCCTGGGTGACGGCAGACTGCTGGGCGAGCACTGGCGCTTTGGCATGGGGAGTCAGATCAACATATGGAATGAATTCTGTACTGGCCATATGGAGTGTGTCTTATACAGGGTTTGATGAGGTCAGATCAACATATGGAATGTCAGAACAGGAAGGACGGGTGGGGAAGGATCAACATATGGAATGTCAGAGCAGGTCAGCTCCATATATATGGAGATCTAAGGGTTTGAGGTTTGAGGTCAGATGTAGAGTTGCTGGCCGGCTCCATATATGCAGATCTAGGTAATGGAGGTGTATTCTCCATGTATGGTTATCCAGGGTTAGATGAGGTCAGTGTCGTGATCTATATGGAGATGGCCATATATTTTGGCATGACGTGTTACGAGGAATGATGTCACGAGGCGTGGCGCGTGACACGTGACCATATGGAGGTGTGATGTCACCAGGCATGACCATATATGGAGGTGTGATGTCATGAGGCGTGACCATATATGGCGTGACTAACACGGATATGCAGGTTTTCATAGTTAATGTGACCTACGGTCGCAATAAACCAGTGGAGCTGAGTATCCTTACTAGTCTACTTGCCAGCCTATAGAGCCCCATTGTTAACCCGGACATGTTGAGTACGGCTAAAGTTTTATGCTAGAAATGTTGAGTATGGGTCCCCAGCATTTAGAAACTGCCGGATGCTAACTTGCATATGTTGGGCAATTTTCATAATTAGCTTAATTAATAAGCTGGGGTACCATTAACATCCTATATAAGGCAACATATATGCTTTATATATATGCTTTTAATATGCTTTAAGTAGCATGTGACAGGTCAAACTAGGGGGTAAAAATAAAATATTTGTATATATACAGTACCTACATAACCTTTCTTTCTTTCTTTCTTTCTTCTTTTTAAATATTTGCTTTCACCTAAGGATGTAATGATCATTAGACTTAGCAATAACCCCACCTATCTATGATTATGATTATGTGCAGCATGTAATTAGCATACAGATGTGAGGGGATATAATTTAACTGACTACATATTTTAAATATTAGAAAATCTCACACTTATGCACACTTAGGCACACATGCATAACTGATCACCCACCACTCATCACATGCACCAACTGTCAATATGAAGCTCCTGCATTCTGTGTCCCAATAACAAGCCCTCTTGCATAGTAACTTTTGATCTTGATCCAGAATCAAGGTTCAACTGGGCCTGCTTAGCATTTTCTTTTTATACATTACACATTGTCAGTGGTTCTCAAATGTTTTCATTTCAAGGACCCTCAAATGAATATGTCTTTTCTGATATTGCTGCTTTAGAATCACTGATATACATATGTCATGCAGTACAGATGTATGGAAGCATCTACATTTTATATGTCTTCTCTTTAACCCGTGGTGTCCATATTTTGGGCATGTCAATATAGGTGAAAAGTGTGAACAGATCACTAAAAGAAACTGCCATATTGACCTTAGCGAAACACCGGGAAAAGAGTCCACTCACAACACGTCGCTTCATGATGAATTGTAAGCTTTTAGAATAGATTGCCTATTTTATTGATAAATAATTAATAATAATAATAATAATATAGGCCTTAAAGCTCAATCCATAACTTTTATGTCATACCTGGGATGCTATCCAGGTTCCCTGCGCAAGTGTCACAATTTCTATTGCTATTAAAGGAAAGCTAATTTGAGGATTAATTGCGATTTGAGCTTCATGCAATACCTCTTGCCAACCTGTCGTGGTGCAGTCCTACCTGACCACAGTACATTTCTCAATAGAAGAGCAGCGAGACCAACTACAACCACCACAGTTGTGTTAATTATATTGATTTGTATTATAATACTATAATATACATATTACAGATTAATGGTCTTTTTTTTAAGTGATACATTTGTCACCTGTCTGACAACTAAGTGTGTCATTATTGTAGTAGTCAATGTGTTCATCTGTATCCTGTGTATGTGTTTCCTGGTTATGTGTCAACTTGATGCAGCATGTCATGTCTTGTCCACAGTGCATTCTATCTTCCCTCTGTGGTCTTCCTATTAGGCACAGCACTTAAAGTCTTTACTCCAAATCTCTGCTATGCTATATTCTGCTATATAAACACTTTGTTTCTATTTTGAATCCACGAAAACATACAGAAACAATGACACAGGAACGAAGACAGTCAATCATTATTACAATTAAGCTCAGAAAGCAAACAAGAATCCAAATGCTTCTATCATAGAGCTTTTTTCCTGCTTTACGCATTGTTGACTTATGGACTTATTCCCCTCTTTCCTCAGTTTAACAAGCTAAATTGTTTGCAGTGTGCATGTCAACTTTAAAAGCTTTAGAACCTCTGTGTTGAATCAGGAGTAATTCTTAACTACTACTCAGCCAGTCAAATGCCAACATTCCTCTCTCTCTCTCTCTTCCCACACAGAGATCCTGCTGGTCTCCAGAATGTGCTTGGTGCGACACGTCTCCTGTAGGTAACATTCACTCCCAGTGGACCGTTGTGTGGAGATGGTCCTGTGGCCCACTGTACTGACAATATGCTTGTGGATACAATCACACCCTGCTTTAGGTCTGTGCCCTGTGAAACCTCGCAGGCTGGAGGACTTCAGCGTGAATTACTCCCTACCCAATTTCCAAACAGAAACACCCATACAGAACATAGCAGTGAACTCATTCCATGGGGAGGTATACGTCGCATCACGTAATGTAATCGAGGCAGTGAATGGCGACCTGAAAAGACTGTGGGAGGTGCGCACGGGCCCTGTGGGCAGTGCGGAATGTACCACGTGTGGGGTGTGTGACGTGGAAACGGACCCCAAAGACCCGGTGGATACAGATAATAAGGTACTGATTCTGGACCCTGGATATTTGCCCTACCTGTACGTTTGTGGGAGTAATCAACATGGTCTCTGTTACTTCCTTAACTTTGAGAACTCACCTCCAACGCCTCAATGTTTATTCCGAAAAGAGGTGAACTCTCCAACGGACTGTCGTGACTGTGTGGCAAGCCCAAAGGGCACTAGGGTCAGCATCGTCGAAGACGGTCGGACCACACTTTTCTTTGTCGCTGCCTCTGTGGATGAGGATGTGGCGCAGAGGTACCCGAGGCGGTCGGTATCTGTGCTGAGGCCGCTTTCGACCGAGGATGGTTTCGAAATGGTCTCGAAAGGCCTGACGGTGCTCCCCGCACTGCAGGCGTCTTATCCCATCGATTATATCTACAGCTTCTCAACCGAGGAGTATGTCTACTTTCTGTCCCTTCAGAAGGAGGATCCCCTTAAGAACAGCCTGGCGTTTCAGACTCGTCTGGGACGGTTGCCGGTTAAAATCCCGGAACCGTGGATGTACCGGGAAGTGGTCCTGGAGTGCCGCTACGCACCTAAACGCAGGAGGCGGCAGAGGGAAGATTACAAGGACACTGTGTACAACGCCCTCCAGGCGGCATACTTCGGTCAAGCCGGGAGGGACTTGGCAAATGATCTGAGGATGACGGATGAGAATGAACCTGTACTGTATGGGGTGTTTGCAGAGATGGGTGAGGACGGACGTCCCCAAAGAAACTCAGCCCTGTGCGCCTTCCCCATGATGTATATAAACAAGGCGATCGATGATGGTCTGGAGGACTGTTGCAGAAAAGGACCAGAGCAGCTGTCCAGAGGACTATGTCACTTCTTCCACCCCTGTGAGATGTGCCCACATGAAGTGAGTAGAACCCGACCGATGACCGATTTGTTTATTACGATGTTGATCCTGATTTTGGAGAGTCCAAACACACCGATTGCAGATGTTTTGACAGATATCTGAATCTGAATCAGGGTCACAAATTATTGTTTTGTGTGCACGCTCCATCATTTTGTAGTTTTTCATGAGAAGAGAGGGTATAGTAAGAGAATAAAATAAAATAAAACCAGAATAGAAACAATAATCAAAAAGATATACAGACAGTATACAGGTATGTAGCAGCCAGGTATGTACTGTATATTGGAAATAATTAAATTGGAAACAATAACATTTTGATAGATACATGTTTAAGTATATTATTGGAAACTTCAATATATGAACATTAAACTTCAAATTTCAATACAACAATTATGTAAATCTGGAAATAAGTTCCTCTTATTTTGATACTGGGCTGTCATCATCATCAGAGTAGAGCACAAGTACAAAGGTCCTTCCTGGCACAGACAGGAAGCAAACTACCAAGTCAACAAACATAGTATAACTAACTAAGCCACAGTTATCATATAAAGCAATAAAAGCATTTGTTCTCAAAGTGGGGCCCAGGGACCCCTAGGGGTACTTGAGGGAATTCCAGGAGGTCCCTAGCTAAATTAGAGATAGTTAGGAACCAAATGGACCCTTATGGGTCGTGTCGATTTTGACAACCACTGATATGAAGGAGTTACAGTAAGTTAGACTGTATGGGAGTTCAGTATACAGTGCCATGGCAACAGTCAGTGTTCAGGAAATAAGGTGCGTGTGAAAGGGAGGGTCTGATGAGTCACATGTGACCTGAACATTGCCACACCAGTTTTCCACTCTGTGGAGTTTCAGGCATCAACCATTGATGAATGGCTTCTTTAAAAAAAAAAAAAGAGGGGTGGGAACTGTTTACATTCCTTGTCTCCAAATTATAATTGAAGATATGAGTGAGACTCACTGATTATCTCCCTGAATAAAGTCGAATGCATAGATAATTAATACTAAATACCTTTTCGCATATGAATACATACTAGGGAGGGGGGGCTTATCTGTTAGGTAGCCTGTATGTTCTCGCTTTTTGTGAGATGTAAGAAGGATCAGGCTCCAAGGAAAAAATGGTTTAATAGGAATCAGTGTGTTAGTGGAGTAGAGTGCAAACTACTGCAGTATAACGTTATCATTGCAGTCTAAGAACAACATGTTGGATGGTTTTGTTGGCTGTGCTACAGAACAGAAAGGTGTGGTTTTATCTTTATGCCTTCCAGTCTGTAAGTACAGCCATGTGTTCACTACACCTGGGGGGTTAACACACCAGAGTTATAAATCCTGACAATAAAAACATGGAGCTGTGTGTGTGTGTGTGTGTGTGTGTGTGTGTGTGTGTGTGTGTGTGTGTGTGTGTGTGTGTGTGTGTGTGTGTGTGTGTGTGTGTGTGTTATAGACTGTGCTGGGCTTTGCCTTTCACACATTTTATTGGAGTGCCTGGAAACGGATACATCAAAAGATAGGAGAGGGAAGAGTACATAAGGAGCAAGTCAATTTACAATATGTAAAAAGGAAGTGCAGATAATTTTTGTTTATTTTGCACATAAAACGAAATCATCAAAATACACAAGATAGGAGAGAGAAGAGTACATAAGGAGCAGAACATTCTAACAAGTCAATTTGCGGGGGGGCCTAAAAAACAAGGTGAAACTTTAAGGGGGTGTAAATTATATATATATTTTTTAATTGTTTATCTCTATATTTTGATGGTAATCATTGTATAGAGGGGTCTTCCCATCTCTCCAGCTCTTTAGTAAGACAAAATAAAATGTCATGTCTGTATACCAATTTCATTCGATTTTGAGAATATCGAGAAGTGATACAAGATAAACAAGTGAAACATAAAATTGGAAATGGCAACCCACCTGAAAACGTGACAATTTTGGCGAAGAGATTTGTCATAACGAGAAATATGTGCTTATATACGCTATATGCGCTTATATACGCTTATATACGCTTCTAGTATATAATAGTGAGGACCCTATTCTGGCCATGTCATAATATGGCCATGTCGAATATGCTGCAAAAAGTGCAGATATACAAGCTCACAACACTTTTTGGTTTGGGTTTGGATTTGGGTGTGTAGATGGGAAAAAAATGGAGGGAGCCTAGTAGACCGCTTTGGCACTTTGGTTAATGAAGTATCTAAGTGGTTAACCACGTTCCATTTTACTGGCCACTTTGCCAAGAATCTTCCCTCGTACATCATACGCTGTCACTCCGTGTGCAAACCATGGTGATAGAGCAATACCCCCAACATCTGCTTTGAATATTCACTTCAGGATAGTGTTGTGTTGAGAAGTCTCCTAGTTCACTGTTTGTCAACTTCAGGTCTAACGTGACAGAGATAAGAGATAAGACAAAATTGTATCTGAATAGCCTAATAATACACATAAAACTGGGGGTCCCTGAAATGAAAATGTTTGAGAATCATTGCCCTAGCTAACATATTGTTGCAATTCGGCGGAAACCTTGTATATCCATATTTAAACTAGTTATTTTGTAAATGAATGCCCTACTTAATCATACAAGAGTGCATGTCGCACAGAAGTAGTGAACATAGCCGATCCACACATATTTTCACTATTTAAAATAGTAGTACACTACAGACAGTAAGTGACTATATGACATTCCGGAGCCATAGTTTGTGTTTAATGACCTGGTTGCACTCTCATGGCTGGAGGCGTCAGACCAGGACACTTCCTCTGTAAATACTGCTTCCCGTACCCCCTAAACAACAATGCCTGTATTATCTTGCCAGTACATTATTGACAATTACATTCTTTGTATTGATGATAATTTCACTACACAGTAGTTTGTTTATTTGTGTTAATTACATTTTAATGAACACTCGTGATGTAATAGTGTAAGAACGGAATGTGAGTGTGTTTTTCTCTTGTGTTGCACAGCAACACAACAACACATGCAGGATCAAACCCACTCTGGTGTCGAAGCCCTGTTACAGAGTGGACCTCTTCAACAAGAAGATGACCGATGTTCTGTTCACCTCCGTCCTGGTCACCACCCTGGGCAGTGACACGCTGGCACACCTGGGCACCTCAGACGGCAGGATTCTGCAGGTAGCAACGTGGCAAGGGGAAAAACTAAAAGTGACACTTATGGGGTGGTCATTATGGGGTGGTGTGTTTGATCAAGTTCTTAATTGATCAATTAATTCTGTGTTAAAGCACATACAAAGCGGATTCTGCAAATATAGAACAAAATCATAGTCCTGTTATGTAAACATTTCAGATGGATGTATTATATTTAGATTGCAAAATGTGATGATTAAATGTCATACAAATAATTGTGATTTAACAAAAACACAGTTTTATTGCGTTTTTGGCATTGAACAATGGAACAAATTTATGTTTGTCTTTTAGGATTCATAATCAAAAATTACAAACAGCAGATATGACAAATATATTATACAAAGACATTTCATATTTAATAATCCTATACTTGTTTTGCAGAAAAAGCGTACACAGCACGCAATAAATAAAATATATGAACATTTTTCAACATAGAAACGATTATGATGCGTTTATCTCAAATAATTGTGATTACCTCAAATAATTGTGGTTAGGTGATTGTAGCCCCCTCCGGTAGATAGATACGATCACAAGGCGTTCTTTTGTTGTACAGACATTTATTAGCGTATGCCAAATGCCGTGAGAACTGAATAAACATAAAGACAATATACATTCAGTAAAGTATTCTCATAGAGAACAATAATGATGAACAAAACACAAGTTACAATAAACAAACAAATGTAACAAATATACCTCATTGGCCGCATCCACTTTGGGGGGAATAAACGGGGGAAATCTTCTCAGTATCAGTATCTTGACTTTAACTGATATAATTTGAGCTGGACTCTTAAAACAGCCGATCTACATATGGCAGCAGCAATGCACTTTAGCTGTTGCACGCTGAAGCTCTCTCTCAGAATGAACTGGCTCTGCCCTGCTCTGCTAATTAACAGTGATCGAAACCACCCTTGCTCATCAACAGATCAGGCTTCAGCTGTTCAGAGGTTACTGTGACCTTAATCAACCAATCAAACATAAACCACCTCAATACACATTGAAACAAAGTAGAAACACATAGAAACATGAAATTGACATGAAACAAAAACATTATGAACTTCTTAACTTTATGTACTTATTTATAAAATTGAACTTTTAATTCTGAAGGCAGCTTTTAATCCTGATTGCAGCTACACTCCCACCGAAATCACTTGGATTTCTTTAATGAACTTTACATTTTTATAATCACTTTTTAATGTAGTGTCATGTAGTGTGTTATGAGCTCTAGTGTATGGAGTGCAGAGGTAGAGGTTGCTTAGTCGGCTTCGTCGGCTTCAAGCAGGGTAACCGTCTTGTGGATAGGCCTCTCCAAGTAGACTGGCTTGGTGAGTCTCTTTCCTTGGCCATCCAGTGCTTAACTTCCAATCAGCAGTTGTAGCTTCCTCACACATCCATCTTCACCAAGGTGCACGTCCGTGACCTTGGCTAATTTCCACTCATTTCGTGGTGCAGTGTCGTCTTTCACGTCAAACCCTTAAGCTCCTTGACACGACGCATGAGTCTTGCAATGGCTTTGACTAAACTTGTCCAGCTGGAGAACTTCAGGAAACGATCAGGCAGTGAAACGTCTGTTGCCAAGGTCTTATGTACGATGGTCTTGCAAACTTCTGGGTCTTCAACTGCTATGTCTCCCACCTTAACATCTCTGCTGGGAAGCTCGTCACACCAGAGGAAATCTGGATAGTCTTGGTCTTCTGCTCTTACGTGGAATTGATGGAACATGCGTTCAATATCGCACATTATTGCTACTGGACCCTTGCGGAACCTACAGAGAACACCTATTAGGGAATTCGTCAGTTCTGGTCCGGTAAGCAGATGATCATTCAACGACACGCCTTGGAACTTTGCAGAGCAGTCGAACACAACCCTTATCTTTCCGGGTTTCTGAGGGTGATAGACCCCGTGGTGAGGGATGTACCAGACAGGACCTTTGTTAATTTCTTCTGCTGGAACCTTCTCAGCATCTCCGCGAGTGATTGTTCCACTCATGAAGGCAATGTAGTCTTTATGGTACTGCTTGTCTTTCTCGAATCTCCTTTTCAGACACCTGAGGCGGTGATTTGCACACACTCTATTGTCTGGTAGACTCGGTCTGTCTTCCTTAAATGGCAACGGCATTTCACAGTGACCGTTTGCCTTGATCTTGATTCCATCCTCCATCGTTGCGATGAAGCGTAGATCCTCTTGGGAGAAATGAGCATCCTCTGCCGTTCTCTCATTGAAGTCTGATTCAAGCACTCGTATCACGTCTGGTGGAGTGACTACTTCTCTGACTTGTGTTCGGCAGATGTATCGGACTTCACTTGTTTGATTAGCATGCGAGTGAAGATTCGGTGTCACTTCTTTGACAACAATCCTGTGGCTGCTTCCAATGACATCGCCATAGTCGACACAGGGATTGACACAGCCGACTATACTCCAGCCGAGGTCTGTTCTTTGGGCAAATGGCTCATTGTCCTTGCCTGACACCACTTCTCTGGGTAACAGGGCATGAGAACAATTATAGCCAATAAGCAGACCAATGTCGCAGTCGATTAACGGTGCGATCTCTTCAGCAAGGTACTCCAGGTGAGACCATGCTCTGGCGGTCTTGGGTGTAGGAATATGACTGAGATTGGCGGGAATGAACTCTCTTGAATAGGTGACTGGGAGAGGGATTTTCTTAGAAGAGTAAAACCCTCTGACTTGTAGCCCAGTTAACTTCTGACTTGGAATGATTGTGTTCTTGGATGACAATGTAGACAGTTTTAGCTGCACCGGAACCTTCTGTGTGTCCAGAGTGTCAGCTTTCTCTTGCAGGATGAAGGTGGTATCACTTTGGTTGTCCAGAAGTGCATATACAAGAACTTCATTCTCTGGTCTACTTGTAGTGGATAACCATACTGGAACAACTGTGGAAGTGCAAGCGTTACTCATATCCTGCACTACTCGGTGTGATGTTGCTTCACTTGCTGTTTCATCAGTCTTGTCCTTTGACCTTTCCTTGTTGTCATCCTTCTGATATTTCCTTCCGTCGTCCTTGGTACGGTCTTCATGTAAACAGGTAGGGTGCTTCCTTTTACATGTGTCACAGACACTCTTGTTGTCACAATTCTTAGACTGGTGACCTGATTTCATGCATCCAAAGCATAATCTGTTGGTCTGCACAAACTTGACTCGTTCTGCAACTGACTCGGCCATGAACTTTCGACATGTGTGAATGCCATGGTTTGACTTCTCACAAAAGACACATCCTTTAGCATCTGGTTTCTCTTCAGATGTGCTTGTAGTTGCTAGCACCTTTGCACCAACACTTTGTGTCTTTGGTGTTGTCTTCACCTTCTCAACATCACTCGACTTCAGAGCATGAAGAGAGGTCACTGGATTACAGGCTATCTTGGCTTCCCTTGTGACAAACTTAACAAATTTCCCGAAGCTAGGGAATTCCTGCCACTCTTCCAGATTTTCAACGACCTTTCTGTTCCAACTGGCTGTCAGCCAATCAGGAAGCTTGGTAAGTATTCGTTGGTTTTCAGCACAGTCATTTAAGACTTCTAGGCCTTTAATCTGTGACATTGCTGATTGACAGCCTTGCAGGAAGTCTGCAAACTCTCTCAGTTCCACGCTGTCTCTGGGTCCTATCTTCGGCCACGCGGTAAGTTTATCTCTGAAGGCTTTAGCTATCACAAATGAGCTTCCATATCTCTCTTCAAGTATGTCCCATGCTGAATGATAGGCTGCTTCTGTGCCTAACAGGAAATAACCTTCTATGGCTTTCTTTGCCGGTCCGCCGACATACTTGCGAAGATAGTATACCTTTTCATTTACTGGAATGCTCTTTCTGCCTATCAACGTTTGAAATGACATCTTCCAGTCCTTGTACCTTAGTGGGTCTCCACTGAAAACTGACGGCTCTGGTACAGGGAGTCGGCTTGCATTGATGGACTCGGCAATTGCTCTGGCGATTGCTGTAGCGCTATCCTCTTGCTGAGCACTAGCAGCAGGCTGGCTCATGGCTGCTTGTGTCATCTGCTGAGCATTAGCAGCAGGCTGGCCCCTTGTGGTTGCTTGGGTTATCATAGCCGATTGTGCATGTGAGACATGTTGTGGTGATGCCACATGTTGCACTGGCAGACCTTTTGACTTCAGTGCGGATCTCAGTTTCATAGATTTGCTGTCTTCGAGCAACTCTAATATCTCGTCATCTGAGCCCACTTCTTGTTCATACACTTGTAGTCGTGCCTTTGCAGCATTCATTTTCTTGACTGCCTCTAAGCGCTCTAATTGCCTGCGCTTCTCTTCTAGAGCACTTTGCCTTGCCGCATTTTCCGCTTCTTGCAGTGCAAACCTTTGCCTGTTCTCAGCTTCAATGGTTGCAAGCCTTTGCCTGTTCTCAGCTTCAATGGTTGCAAGCCTTTGCCTGTTCTCAGCTTCAAGGGTTTCAAGCTGTTGCTTCTCATATTCCATCACATCTAGGACTTCTAATGTGGCTTGATTTGCAGCTAGCTCTGCTGCAGCTTCTTGTATTTTTGCAGCGGACAGGTTTGAGTGCCTTGATCTTATGGTTGGCCTACTTGCAGACGCTGAACCTTGGCTGGCACTGAATGTGAACTTCGAGCTAGTCTCACTCAAGGCATCTTGCTCTCTGTCCTTGCGATTAGATGCACGCGTCAGGATCTTCTCTGACGCCGCTACACAAGTGTCAACGCGACGGCGGGTCTGACTTTCAGGGGTAATGTGTCGGCGTAAGTCAACATAAGCTTGTGTTACATCTTTCTCAGCACAGCTGATCTTGGTCATAATGCTTTCCAATATGTCATTGGATAGAGGTCCACTGAATGCTTGCTTAGCCTCCTTGGCAACAGATTTCCATTTTTCATAGGAAGTTGCAAAGTGATGCTGAATATTTCTTATTCTGTCATCTTCAAGGTTTTGACCCTTTTCAGTAAGCTTTCGGGTTCTCCGGCTTCTTCGCAGTTTCTCTGCATCATCTTCACTCTCTTCTGACACATTGTCGGCCTCTTCTAGTACCTCAATTCCTGTGTGTGTGCTAGTGTCTAAAGGTGCATTATCAGTGTTGGTAGACTGGTGCACTAACGCATCAACTGTAATGGTACCGTTTAAATCTGTTTCACTAGCTTCGTGCACAGACATCTTTAGTATTGTTTAAATTGACTGTAAGCTTTCCTATTTAGTAGCTTTAAAGCTTAAACAACACAAAAAACAACAGTTAAATTAACTGGCTTAAACTTAAATATTACTACGGTTTTGAAATGTAACACTTGTGCAATTACCTTGGATTTTAGTTTGACCAAACTGTTTTTATAAAAACCTTAAATGTATCAAACACCCTTAATGAACTTGTTTCACTTGCAATGAATTGGCATAAACCTTTTAACCAACAGTATATATTTTTAGAATGACGTAAATTATTTCACAGTCCTCATAAACTTTAAATGAAATAATCCAATGAAATGGATAACACTTCTTTTACCACTTAGTAACTTAATATCACTCTTGGTTGCAATATAGTCACTTAAATTATTTAGGAGTAAACCACTTATGATGAAATCAGAATATGTATAACACCAATATATTTTCACCCTTTGCACTTAGACTTTAAGTGTCATTTACACTTCAAACTTGCTTAATCGTAAAAGACTGTTGTGAATTCAATAACAACTTGAACATAGAAAGACATGTGCAAAATACCAGAACTTTCCCTTTAAGCACTTATAGAGTCCCTTTAAAGCAATGAGTAGGTTACTCCACTTATCAACATTTAACTTGTTTTAAATGTGTTACTTCTTGTTGGCATAACCATCCAAAGCTCCCGAACTCCACTTGCTGGGATCCCAGTGTAGGCACAGTCTTATCTGTTCGATGCTGGAAGTCACTGTAGGTGAACCATGGAAACTTGCTTGCAGCACGGTCGACGGTAGGCACAGACAGGCCCCTTCACCTCGTGTCGAGCAGGCTGAGTTCTCACTGTAGCCCCCTCCGGTAGATAGATACGATCACAAGGCGTTCTTTTGTTGTACAGACATTTATTAGCGTATGCCAAATGCCGTGAGAACTGAATAAACATAAAGACAATATACATTCAGTAAAGTATTCTCATAGAGAACAATAATGATGAACAAAACACAAGTTACAATAAACAAACAAATGTAACAAATATACCTCATTGGCCGCATCCACTTTGGGGGGAATAAACGGGGGAAATCTTCTCAGTATCAGTATCTTGACTTTAACTGATATAATTTGAGCTGGACTCTTAAAACAGCCGATCTACATATGGCAGCAGCAATGCACTTTAGCTGTTGCACGCTGAAGCTCTCTCTCAGAATGAACTGGCTCTGCCCTGCTCTGCTAATTAACAGTGATCGAAACCACCCTTGCTCATCAACAGATCAGGCTTCAGCTGTTCAGAGGTTACTGTGACCTTAATCAACCAATCAAACATAAACCACCTCAATACACATTGAAACAAAGTAGAAACACATAGAAACATGAAATTGACATGAAACAAAAACATTATGAACTTCTTAACTTTATGTACTTATTTATAAAATTGAACTTTTAATTCTGAAGGCAGCTTTTAATCCTGATTGCAGCTACAGTGATTATGTAACAATTGTGACAGGCCTGCCCTGGTTATATTACCCGGCCTTGATGGCAGTTCTCAAGCTCACCAAACTCCTTAGATCACCAATATTATAGACTATAATGTGTGTGATGAGAACGAGGAAGAGGAATCTGCTCTGTTTGAGTTTGTTTATGTACCAATGTTGTAGTTATAGTCAACCCAATGTTCTACCAAAGCGCAACATCACTTTAACATATGAATGTCTCTTTCTGTTCCACTCGTGTAGGTCATTCTGTCTCTCACCCGCATTACCATTTTTGCCAACTATTCCCTGGGAGAGGACCCGGTGAGCAGGGAAGCAGCTGTTCGTTCAGAGACGTCTCTTCTCTTTGTGGCTGGAAATAAGGTGCTTTTCTCAATAGCAACTATAACAGCTACAGTTGGCAACTGGTCTGAATCCGTGAGGATTCTTGATTGATTGATTGATTGATTGGTTGGTTTATTGATTGATTGATTGGTTGATTGATTGATTGATTGATTGATTGATTGACTGATTGATTGACTTTACCGGTAATACAAGTTTGTTAACAGTACAGTACAGACAAGGTTATACTAAAAGGATAACACAAAAAACGTCCGGGGCTTCTTTCCATTGTGGTCCATTTGTACTCAATTCATCCATAATACATACCTCAGTAGCATTAAATGGTATATTTTCAGAGGGAGGACTGGTGGGGGCGGGGGGCAGAAGATGCTACTACCAAGGTGTTCATAGGTCAGCCATTCCTTTAGGTTAGTTTTGAACTTTTGAGTTTGGGTAGAAGTCAATATTATTTTTTCTTTATTATTATTATTATTATTATTATTATTATTATGTCTAGCATAGAAACAAAACAATGTTTTCCCTTCAATTTCTCTCTGGCTGTTTCCCTCCTTGACTTTATCTCCCTCCATCATGGTCTAGGTGTACAGCGTGCCTCCTGCAGGTCCAGGATGTGCACACTTTGTGACATGTTACAGCTGTCTGAAGGCCCCGCGCTTCATGGAGTGTGGCTGGTGTGCAGGTGGCTGCTCCAGGCAACATGAGTGTACGTCGAGTGGAGTGGAGTGGAGTGACCAGACCTGCGCTCCTGTCCTCAGAGAGGTAGAGCACATAATGCTGCTCGTTTTTATGTCGCTGTCGGGTGGAAACCTTGTATGTCCAAAACCGTAACTTGCAATGGAAATTTGCAGAAATAGTGAGAATAGGTCACAATGCGACGCATTGTGAACTTGTAGATTTGCTATTCTTGCTACTTTTGCTTGACAATCTTAGGGCATTAAAGTATGAACAATCGTTGCCAAACCAAACCAAAACTGTTCCCATGGATGCAATGTAGTTATTATTTAGTTACAAGTCACAATAAAAAGATAATATGGAGGTCAGCTACAAGGCCACTGTTCTCACTGGTTGCTGTTGTCTCTGTTTAGTTTTTCCCGAAGACTGCACCTGTCGACGGCGAGACGGAACTGACTCTGTGTGGGTGGGAGTTTCAGTCTGAGCCACGGCCCCCCATCATCAACGACAAAACCCATGTGGTGAGAGTGGGACAAACCCCCTGTGCTGTCCTCCCTGCAAAGAGCAACAGTGAACAGTGAGTAACAAAGACACACACTTGTATTTGTATTACTATACCTGGTTAGGACGATTTTATGAATACCATTTTAAAACTTTGGGGGTAATTTTCACCCTAGCGTAACGCTGAAAATATTGCTGATCTACAACCTCATAACGCAAGATCGTGCGCATCCTATCCTACCTTGGTAACCCAGGGAAGGTGCAAATACAAATTCTACAAGTTTAAATGCTAGTATGGTCATTCATTACACCAATGTCTGCGTATGTTGAGGCTTTTTGGGGGTTTATTAAATTATCTACACTTTATATTACTACTTAGTAACTATTAGGCACTTGCTTACTTCTGTATTATAACTTGTATGAACTTATTGCACTATATGTTGTACATTGTTACCAGAGTGTGGTAGAGTCTGCCGCGCCACAATTTCACTGCTCATACACACATGTGACCAAAAACACATCTGAATGTGACCCATACACTGTAGGTTAGTGTGTAAGCTTCAACGGCAGGATACAGCACCAACCCATCCTCTCAACATCACTGTGGAAGTACATGAAGAGAAGGCAGACCATCACTATTCCATCCAAGGACAAGCACACATGCAAGGCTTCTTATTTGTGGTGCGGTACCCTTTTCTGAATGCTTGTGTGACATTGTTCTTTATTGATGGGTGGATGAGGAAACTAATCAATGTACTAACACTAAGTTTGACTGCATTCCATTCAGGAGCCTATCATAACAACAATCCATCCTCACTATGGACCTAGAATCGGGGGTACAATGGTCACGCTGACAGGAAATCATCTGAATTCGGGGGTGCAAAGAAGAGTTGTCATTGGTGGCCAAGACTGTGTTGTTCAAAGGTAAAGAGTAATAACACATTTACATTGGAAGTATAATGTGTTGTTGTTGCAATGAGGTCTCTGCGATGTCTTTAAGGGAAATGAGAATTAGGGGTAAACAATATTGGGAAAAATTGACATTGCAATGTTTTTGTATTGGTATATAAAAAGGTTACATAATGTCACCTGATATGATGCAGATCTGTATATATCCAGTTTAAGTCATGATTGATGCATTTATCTAGCCTGAACTGGAAAACATGATCATCCCGATCATGATCCGCATCAAAATAATCATGATATTTTTCATTTGGACTGTGCTGTTTATCTTAAAGATTAGACATGAAAAATGCAAACCTTGATTTTCTGAAAAGTGTTATAGGACAATAACTGTCCCAGTTTACCCTAGCTATCATTTGCCCTGTCACTATTGCATGTGTGTATATTGTTATATTGTGCAGCTCTGGTGGGGATACATCATCCATAGTGTGCCTCTCTCAACTTATGGAATCTGTGGGTGACAAAGCAGTGATGGTCCTCATTGACAGCTCTACAGTGGTCTACAATAAAACCTTTGTCTACAAAGAGAACCCTGTGATCACCCATGTCTCCCCTCTCTGCAGCTTCAGGCGGTAGGACAACAACAACCTTCATCTTCTATATTCCAATGCAAAGTCAGATTATCTTCCTATAAGTGTAACGTTCGCTTCATGACATGATTAAATAATTGTCTCCTTTGAGCGACACCATTGCAGTAAAATAAACGACTGCCTGCAAACAGAGTTACCATAATTCTGTTATTTGAAAGTTAATTTATCTGGTCAGTAAAACTTTAAATTAACTTTGAGATTTGGTCGTGTTGTCAGAAGCAACAGTGTTTTTGTGACATTAGTAAGGTGCATAAAGCTACAAGACAAGGCATAAAGTATAAAGTCGCAGCTCAGTAAGAGTCCAACTGTCAAGGTAAATTCATAGTTTTGTTGGCCTGATAAATGAACTACAACATTCTAGGTTATAATGAACCTTTTTGGACATAACTTGAAGTGTTTTCTTTATTCTCTCATAAAGTGGCTCCAGGCTGATGATTGAAGGCAGAAACCTAGACTCCGTGCACCACACTGTGGTCAAATACACATCCCTCAATCCCACCAATCAGGTACGGTATGCTATTGAAAAACAAGTGAAAAATAGTCAATCCTCAAGCTCACAATGTGCCGTATAGTGATGTATTGTGAGCTAGTAGATCGGCTCATTTTGCAAGGAAATTCAAAAATTCTATAAAAATATTATCATAGGGAACATTCTGACTTCATCCTGGTGTTTTGATATCCTGCTACACTATGATTAGTTCTGCTATTCTATGAAAAATAATTCTATAGTTCATTTCAGTTAAATTTAATTGAACAACTGTCTTATAACATCATTCTTATGTTCAGTGTGGTAGAAATAAAACTGTCTGTCTGTGAATCAATTAATGTCAATAATCTTGTCTTTTGGCATTGGCTTGTGATCGTGCCCAAGACTATTTGTTGTGATTATTTTCACTGTTTTCTAAACAGGTCACCCGGGTGTGCAGTCATACACTAAATGCTACCCACATGGAATGCTTAGCCCCTGTGTTTCCAGAAGATAAGTCAGACACAGGACTCATGTCCTTTGACATGGACGGAGCACTTAACCTCTGGAGGAAACGTTTTGACTACTACCCCGACTTCAAAGTCATTCCCTTTGAGAATGACAAAGTGTTGAAGCTCATCCCGGGAGTGAATGAAGTGTCACTGCATGTGCGTATGTTCCCCCAGTCCTTCATAATTTTCAACTCATTTATGCCTCTAGTTTAGGATTTAGGTTGTTCGTTTATTTTCCACACAGGCCAGGTTAACAGCAAATCTGCACAGTTTACATGCTGTAGCCAATATATATTTTTTATCTTTATTTAAAAAATGTTTCCCAATTTAGTCGTGTCACCAACTCCACCACATGTGTATAGTCACTGCTGACTCATGTGGGGAGGGTGTAGACTACGTGACTGCTGAGTTTCCAGCTGCTTCTTTTCACCTGACAGTGAGGTGTTTCACAGGGTGGACATAACGTTTGTGGAGGAACATGCTCTCCCTCCTCTCTAGTCACTCTCTCTAGTCGAGTGACAGGGATCACCCCCCCATGAACACGGCCAGTTGTGTTTGTTGGAACATCCGCCCAAGCCAGAGGCACGGTGGAGGACCCCCAAAATATTATCCTATACCACCCAACGACTACAATCCATGCAGTAAATGATGGTGAAAAATAGCACAGTTGTGCACTTATGATTAGAGATGTCCCGATACTGTATCGGTATCGGGAAAAGTCGGATCGGCCCTTATTTGTCATATCGGGTCATATCGGTATCGGTGGATATGCCAGTCTAACCAGCGATCCGACACAGGGGTAAGGGGTCGACACTATGACAGTCTAACCAGTGATCCCACACAGGGGTAAGGCGTTGACACTATGCCAGTCTAACCAGCGATCCGACACAGGGGTAAGGGGTTGACACTATGCCAGTCTAACCAGCGATCCGACACAGGGGTAAGGGGTCGACACTATGCCAGTCTAACCAGCGATCCGACACAGGGGTAAGGGGTCGACACTATGGCAGGTAAATAAAATGTTGGGGCACGTTGACGTTGAGTTTGCTTTGGAGTTGCCCAAAGTACACATTTGAGTGAGGAGTCAAATGTAATCACAACACGAGATATATATATATAGCTAGAGATGAGATCACAACACTGGTATCAGTATCGGCTAACACAGAAATTGAGTTATCGGGATCGGATCGGAAGCGAAAAAAGTGTATCGGGACATCCCTACTTATGATAGCACATTTTTAAAGGACCAGTACATCTTTTGTATCCATATATCGGTCCGACTCCTCGCTCATGTGATCTGATAACATCATAAGCAGAGATTTCAAGCTAATGGAAACTTACAGCCTTTCTCATCCAGAATTGTTAACATGCAAAATTAGTGTGCATGGTTGTTGCCTCATTGTTGTTGCAAATTGTTTGAAATCTCTACTGGTGATGTAAACGGAGATTGATGTAATCTGCAGATTAATGTAATCAGCAGATAGATTTCATCAGCAGATAGATTTCATCAGCAGATAGATTTCATCAGCAGATAGATTTCATCAGCGCACTTCTGAAACACAGAGTGAGAATACAGAAACGCTAAAATCCTAGTATAGTGAGAAGAACCCATATAAATATGGAGATGAAGTTGAAGTAAGGTGACTTGTTTCTTTGAGAAAGTGTATGACGCAATCACTCACTAAAGGGTGGAAATTATGTGTTTTTGTTAAATGTTTTTCAAACTGTGTTCCCTGCAGCATTTGGAGCTGAACGCAGTGAACTTGTGCATGAAGATCGTAATGACCATCGGTGGTGTGGACTGTAATGTCCAGGTTCTGCTGAATGAACTGACCTGCAGAATTCCAAAGGGTCTGGTTGTCCCCAGTGAGGGACTGCCTGTCAAGGTAATGATCTGTCCCGTCAATATCATGACTTCTGTGTAAAATGTACACAATAATGACTCTTCAATCATGACTTAAAGCTGGAATACATAACTTATACATCATTTATGTCCTCTCTGTGAGCGCCAAACATTCTACTGCTGAGAATTTGCTGCTGATAACAGAAAGCCTGTTTGGGGACAGGATATATTGCACGTTTGAGCTACATGTAATACCACTTGTCAACCAGCATCTACATTTCTCAAAATAAGAGCAAGTAGAGTAGATCAACTATTATTATTATATTAATAATCAATATCATATCTAATTCAACAGAAAAAAGTTATTTCAAAATAACTGATAGTGATTTAACATTCCCACCTATAATGACATGCCCAAGATAGCTGTCCAGCAATGGAGTTGCCAACCGCCCCTTGAAATACGGAATTGTCTTTGTGTTTGGAAACTAAAAGACATGTATGTCCCTTATTGAACTGATAAGGGACACATTTGTTCCTTATTTTTAGGAATCAATCAATGACACAGACACATCTTACATGTTCCAACTGCTCATATATACTATTATACAGGTTGTAGCCCCACCCTCTAGTCTAGACTTAGTAAACTGGACCTGAGTTTTCTCTGTTTGTGGACCGTTTTGTTTTTCTTGTCTATACAACAAATCTCTTTGCCAAATAATTGCCAATCTACAAGAATGCAATGTAATGCATTGTGTGCTTGTATATTGTATATTATATATTTTTGGCTATTGTTCCCCCCAGAATATGGCTGCTGGGGTCCAAGCTGGGGTGGTTAATATAAAATGCCAAAACTGTACATATATACAGTGATATCTTATCTTTTTCTGGGCATACCTTGTTTTCTGGGTGTCCCTTATTTTAATTTCAGGTAGTTGGCCCGGCGTACACCCTAGACACCAGGGTTAATGTGGTTAAACTGTTGTCATTCATGAAGTGTGATTGATCAAGTGCATTGCATTTCACGGCTGCAGGTGTGTGTTAACGGGGAGGTTCATGACGTTGGCACGGTGGTGTATGAAGACAACAGTCGCACCATTATTGCGGGCATCGCGCTGGGCATCATCTGTGCACTGGTAGTTGGTGCCGCCCTCGCATACATGGTCATGACTCATCTGAGGAGAAAGAAGAAAGGTACAAGAGGTACTTACTTGATATATTGTAGATTAGGGCTGGGCGAAATCTATATCATGATCATTTAAACCTTTTGCCTCGATTACAATTAATTAGCGATTAATAAAAAAAACATGCTAGTGTTAATAGCAGTTCGAGTTGAAATATGCCACGTTGTGAGCTTGTAGATCAGCAATTTTCAGCTATTTTATTTGTACATAATAAAGTAAAATGAAAAAATAAAAAATAAAAGTACAAAATGAATCAGAGTAATCGATTTAATTGATTATAACACATCTATTCAATTCGTTGATATGTAATACATTTTTAAAAAGATTATAAAAAATGCTTCTCGATTATTCGATTAACCTACATGAGCAAGATTAAGTTGGTTACTGGTTACTGGTTCTAAAATATTGATTTTGATATATTTTCAGCCCTACTGTAAATTGATCATATTCACAATCATATACTAGGTGTGGGGTTGTGTGATGTAAGAGCAAAATGGCCGCTGTGTGAACATGGCCAATTGGTGGTATAAATATGAGTTTGTTGTGCAATAACCTTTAAATGTGCTTTTTCAGCCAAAGTAGAGTACCGTTTGTCAAGACTGTCAAGTCGGAGGCAAATGGGCAGCAATCCTGAATTGTCTCCTGGTGATTACAGACGGGGTGAGATTTTATCATTGATAAATCTCTTTTATATCCATTCTTCCCCCAACCAATATAATCATTCATTCATCAGATCACTGATCCATCATTACAACTAATCAAACAACCTCAACTCTACTATACTGTATGTAGTTTTGTATGCCGTTTTCAGGAATATGTTCTGTCTCTCCCAAATAAAGTAATTAAAGTAAACAGACTAAACAACACAGCACCTAATAGTAAGAACAACTCTCTCAATGGGTTGGCTCCCTCTCTCTCTCTCTCTCTCTCTCTCTGCTTCCAATAATGCCTTCCTCCTCGCTCACACAGCATTCCTCTTGCTTGCAAAACGTAATGAAGTGGTTAAGCTCATTCTTCTGTTACGCAACTTGCAGTCACTTTTTAGCCGTAAACTTGAGGTAAAATGACCCACAAGACCTGTCTCTCTAGGTTATACTCGCTAATGTGTCCCCCAAGGCAGCTCTCTCTCTCTGGCTCTCTCTCACCCCACCGTCTGTAATGGGGAGGCTCTCTCTCATATGGAAATGCAACTGGTAACAAGCAAGCGTTGGTGGTATAGTGGTGAGCATAGCTGCCTTCCAAGCAGTTGACCCGGGTTCGATTCCCGGCCAATGCAAATTCTTTAGTGTTACCTCCAGCCCTGCTAGAATAAAGAACTCTGCAACTTCGTATATTATTCGTCAATTAGTGCCCTAAACAAACATTAAAGTCCATAGACTTGGCTAGCATACGATTTACGTCATAAGTTCTCTTAACCAGGGGTTCTCAACCTGGGGGTCGTGGCCTTTTGGGGGGGTCGCCAAATTATTTTGTGGGTCCCCAGATTAATAAAAAAAACCAAAGACATTTTCTTTTTTTTTGCAACTGAATGGCTGGAAAATGGAAATTAAGAGCGTAGTACACATAGCACATGCATAAACTTTCCTTAATGATTATGGTTTCAGTAGCCTATTTATTTATGATTTGTGATGTCAGAACAGGCCAGCTCCATACATTATATGGAGATCTAGGGGTGATCAGGTGTGACCAATTGGCTAATGTCCAGAGCCCGAGCAGAGGCTTTTGTGCTGGTTCTGGACAGCGGTGTATCCGACCGACTCAAGGCCGGGCACTGCACTCCCCGTGGTGGTGTGGAACACGTGTGTTTGAAGTCGGTGCGGCAAACGGTTCTTGGGTTACGTAGATTAATAATACAGACGTACACACAGAGTGCATTTATACATAGATAGATGTATTTTCTCTTTATTAAGGTTATTGTAGACATGGCCAAAGCATTTCCGGGGGTCCCCAGCCAAAAACGTTGAGAACCCCTGCTCTAAACAATAGACTTGGCTGCATGGCTCTAAAGTGCTCTAAACAAACATTAAAGTCCATAGATTTAAATAGCTCTAAAGTGCTCTCAAAATTGCTCTGAACAAAAACATTGTAATATCCTCAAAGTCTATAGTGTTGGATAGCAAATGATTTACGTCATACGTGCTCTAAACAAACTCCCATAGATTTGGCTGCCATATGACATAATCTTCAAAATCCATGCATTGGAGCATGGGCTAGCGCCCCTCAACAAATCACCCAGTGATTCTACTCATATCGATACGAAACTGACGTTGGAAAAGTACAAATTTGTCCAAAGATAGGAACTTTTTTTTCTCCAAACACAGACAATATAAAATGTAACTCAATATCGTAAACGACACAGAGTCACATACCTGACAAAATCACAGTTCTTTTATAAGATTTGCCTATGGGAAATCCAATACACAAAGTGTGAGGGGCGCTAATATATTAAAGTCTAACTCATGTTGATTAGGTGATGTAATGGTGATGTAAATCAAACGGTGACAAAACAAACATTAAATTCTCTTTATTGTTAATGGCATTTAATGTTTGTGTTAGGGACAAGATGACGTTAATTTTCCCTTCATTGTCAATGGCGTTTTTAAAACAAACATTGAACTAAAAACAAACATTAAATTATCTTTATTATTAATGGCATTTAATGTTTGTGTTAGGGACAAGATGATGTACATTTTCCCTTCATTGTCAATGGCGATTTTAAAACAAACATTGAACAAACATTAAACCTGTATAGACGAGGGGCTAGCGCCCCTCAAAAATAACACTGTATGTATAGATCTACAGTATGTAATGTACGTACCAAGATCAGTAAAAACTCCTCTCTCCCTCTCGCTCCTTCCCTCTCTCTCTCTCTCTCTCTCTCTCTCTGTCTCTCTCTCTATATATATATATTAGACCTGACTAACCAGACATCAGGCTCAGGGGGCATGTCGTTCCGTGGCTTGCTGTATGCAGCCAACTATGAACCTCTGGCCATCCCACTGCTGCCTCAGGAAAGCCTGAACCCTGATCTGCTGGAGGAGGTCAAAGATGTTCTCATACCTGCTGAGATGCTCCGAGTTCAGCACGACGAGATCATTGGCAAAGGTGGGCCTTAAGACCTGAGGCAGATTCTAAAAAATGACTTCTAAATCCTCTAAATGTATGTTTCTATATCAGTGGCGTATATTTGTTTCCAGGAACACACAGATTCAAAGATTTGCACAAATGTTCACGATTAAAATAAAATAGTAGATCTACACTGCTCTACAAAGCGCACAAAGACACACCGACTTATTAGTGTATCCCAAAGGTGAAATTAGCCTTTATGATTTTTGTGATTACCTCAAGAACATATTTACAATTAGTGTAATATCACTTATATCTCATTTGGCTGACCAGTTGAAACACTATTAAGCCCATTATCGGACATTTTCCCCCCGTAGTTACTGCATTTTGGTCAGTACAAGTTACTGTAATGACGCACAATGAACTTGTACATCTGCTATTTTCGAATAGCCAAAGAAGAAGTAGCTCAGCGATTTTCACTGTGATACAGATAAACATAAGCGTACAGTAAGTACTATGTTAGTTTCATTGATCAAAGCTGGAACCCAATCCCTGAAAACGCATGCAGCCCACCCATCTGACCTTGAAGTGGACAGTCAGATGTGTGTGCCGAGGGTATGCCTTTGATAGATGTTGCACTAACGTGGCAGTACTGTAGCTCAGGTGGTGGAGCACCCATCTTGGAATCAAAACGTTCCCAGTTTGATCCCCGGTTCCTCCTTTGTGTCGAAGTATCCTTGAGCAAGACACTGCTCTTGACGGGCAGGTTTGGTGCCTTCATGGTTCCCTCCGCCGTCAGCTGGTGTCATCCATTTCTTTCTTTTTACCAATTATATGTTAATTTGTTAATGTATTCATTCACTTAAAGCAACACGCTAATTGTTTGGTTACGTTTCTGTACACTTTCTTGCATAATATCTCACACCACACTTGTTGCGTCCATACAGGTCACTTTGGGACAGTCTACCACGGACACCTGATGGACTGCAATAATCAAGAGATCCACTGCGCTGTGAAATCACTGAACAGTGCGTGATTACCTGCTTAAGTCACCGTAACACAAGTTAAAACCTCTCTGTTTCAGACAGAGTGTGTATAATATCATTATTTGTTGTGTTCCCAGGAATCACAGACCTGGTGGAGGTGGAGCAGTTCCTCAGAGAGGGCATCATTATGAAAAGCTTCCATCACTCCAATGTTCTGTGTCTGCTGGGCATCATGCTGCCCAAGGAAGGGCTCCCCCTTGTGGTGCTTCCCTACATGAAGCATGGAGACATACGGCACTTCATCCGGTCTGAGAACAGGGTGAGTGAGTCAGCATTACTATGCAACTTATCTTGAACATTTGACCTGTTGGACCATTCAGAATGAGTCAGCATAATGTTCTAAGGTTTCTGTTGATCACGTTTCCCCTCTGGGAATTACCCATGTGGTTATTGACCAATGCAATTTCACTTATTCCACTCACAAAACTAAGTCACCTCCAAGATATATCACTGATATATCACTGAACACAGCAGTAACAAACAAACCAAGTAACCGAGAGAGAGAGAGAGAGAGAGAGAGAGAGAGAGGAATTGCGTTAATAAAACATCCACACAGAGGGGGAGACTATATGCCTCAATGAGGATGTTGATATTAGACCATTCCTGTGAATGAATGTCATGTCCCTAACAGTACGACGGTTGCTACAGTCTACACTAATATGTTTCATCTATTATCTGATATGTTTCTTATTATTTGCATAATGGTGTTGTGTTTTATAATAAGTGCCTCTAATAGATGGATATTCCACCTGAGTTCAAACAATTGTAGGTTTATGAGTTGTAAACTCATTATTTAATGGTCCTTGAAACATCACTTTTGTGCAGATTCAGAATAATTGTAATGGGATCAACTTGATATGCAGGTTTTTCATTTTCATGGTTTCACGTTTCTTCCACAGAACCCAACGGTAAAGGACTTGATCGGCTTTGGGCTACAGGTTGCCCAGGGGATGGAATATTTGGCCCAGAAGAAGTTTGTGCATAGAGACCTGGCAGCACGTAACTGCATGTGAGTGTGAATCACACACACTTTGAGAATGTTAGTCAAAGCTGACAAAGGCTTTTGTTGTCAAATCTGTCTGAATAGAAGAAGTATAGACTATATAACCGTATTATTTAGGTTGGTTTTATTTCAATTGATGCTAGTCCACTATGCAGTGATATCTTGTTTGACTTTTTGTCATGGTTTTATTTTGTAGATTGTATTTTCTCAACCACAAAGGTTACAGTACAGAATGTTTAGATAGAATGTTGTTTTGACAGATGCCAGGTTCATTGTTTAGCTGATATCCTTTCTTTTTTTTAGGCACTAGTAGTCCATTGTTAGCTCTGCATTCCATTTATGTGATTATTTACTTTGTTGTTTATCAACTACAGTAAATAATCACTTTGTTCTGCTTATTATGATCTCACTCTGGATAAGAGTTTCTGCTAAAAAACTAAATTACTAAATTGTAACTTGTAAGACAGGTGAGTGATTGGTGGTTCATTTCCTGTGACATACATGGATGGTTGTTGCAGGCTGGATGAGAACTTCACAGTGAAGGTTGCAGACTTTGGCATGGCGAGAGACGTCTTCGACAAGGAGTACTACAGCATTCAAGACCATAAGAAGGCGAAGCTCCCGGTCAAGTGGATGGCCATTGAGAGTCTGCAGATACAGAAGTTCACCACCAAGTCTGATGTGGTAGGTTTATGTAATCCACTTATATTAAATAATCTGTTCCCAAGCACGTTCTGTATTTAAATGATATACTCTACTGTTAACTCCCATCACAGTGGTCGTTTGGGGTGCTGATGTGGGAGCTTCTGACCAGAGGTGCGAGCCCCTATCCTAACGTGGACGCCTATGACATCACCCATTACCTGTTGAAGGGACGTCGCCTTCTGCAGCCCCAGTTCTGTCCACATGCTCTGTAAGAGCCACACACATGATGTCACTGCAGCATATCGTTGCTGTCGGGAGGAAACCTTGTATGTCCAAAACAGTTCCTTTTCAGGAAATGGAATCCAATGGAATGGATCCAATGTAGTTATCATTTGGTCATTAATTGAAAAGTATTACATATATATAAAACCCAAGACTTATAAACCCAAAACCCACAAGACTTAACCACTTACACTTAAAAAAAAAAAAAAAAAAAAGATCAACGAGCTCTCAAGATCATCTATTTTTGCTACCATTTGCAACACTGTTGTATGATGATGTACGTACGGCATTCATTTACAAAAAAGCATGAGTTGAAAAATGGAGATACAAGTTTTCTGCCTGACAGTGATGATAGACTACCCTGTTATTACTTCCTTCCTAGCTTATTCATTCATTCAAGGTACTGTAAGTGATATATTTTTGTCAAAATAAGTGTTAAACATTTCTATATTCTGATAATAGTAATCATTGCTATAGTGTTTGTTCAGCAACAGGAGTCTCCCATCTCTCCAGCTCTTTAGTGAACAGAGAATGCATTTTCAGGCATGGATACCAATTTTATCCAATCAGGAGAAAGAACTCATGCAGGATACATGATTAGGAAATTTGAAGTGATGACACAAAGAAATCAGCAGACACAAGTGGAACTGGAACACTATACATTTGATGCTGATAGATGGGTTCTCTCTCCCGAATGGATGAACTGGCAACCCAGATATTGAAGAGCTGGAAAGAAATGATTACCATGAGAATATAGAGCTTTATATTTTCCTTTAGTTTCACAAATTTTGTTTAGTAGTAATAGTTTTAACCAATACATTTGATCACTTACACCACCTTTAATTAATTGCATTAATCCACTCTTTACAATTAATTAATTAATCCACTCACTCACTCACTCACTCACTCACTCACTCTGTTTTCCACCAGGTACATGATCATGCTCCAGTGCTGGGACCCAGAGCCAGAGTGCAGACCTGACTTCCACAGCCTGGTGCAGGAGGTGCAGGAGATCCAGTCCTACCTGGAAGGGGAGCACTACATCAGCCTGAGCAGTGTCACCTACATCAACTTGGACCAGCCCAAACCCTACCCTGCCCTCACCGCCTCTGCAGACGAGGCAGAGGCCTCAGACACTGACTGACAGTCTTCTGCAGTGATGCTCAAGCTTCTTTTTTTTATTTCAAGGACCCCCAATTTGTGATGCATTAGACCACAGACCCTATCTCTGGGACGCCAATCTACACTGTAAAATCCTCAGTGTTAATTCAACTCTGAGAGTGTACAAATGGAACCGAATGGATCCATAGTGGGCGGCGGTGGCTCAGGGGTAGAGTGGCTGGTTGGAAACCGCAAGGTTGCCAGTTCGAACCTGGGCTCCCCCAGAGTTATTGTCGAAGTGTCCTTGAGCAAGACTCTGAACCCTGAATTGCTCCTGATGTGCTGGTTGTTGCCTTGCATGGTTTCTGCCGCCATTGGTGTATGAATGTGTATGTGTGAATGGGTGAATGTAATGCACATCTATGTAAAGTGCCTTGGATAAAGGTGCTATATAAATGCACCATTTATCCATAAGGGTAATTTTAACTCATTTGGTTACAAATGTAACCAAATGAGGGTCCAGTTGTGTGCTCTCAGAGTTACAGTATAGGGCCATAAGGGTCCATTTGGCTTCAGTTGTACACTCCCAGAGTTACAGGTCCTAACAGTCCATTTGGTGTTGAGAACCAGTGGTCATATAGTACATATCCAGGTGGCCTTCCAAAGCCACAAAGCACCATGGGATGTGGAGTCCTGAGACAGTCAAGAAGAGGCAAGAACGGTCATCAGAACAGACCTACCTGCATGAGGAGCTAAAAGCCTTTCTCTTTCTACGGATGTCTCTGTAGCAGATGTCTCAGTGGCTGAGCTCCTGAAGACTAGTGCTAGTGTCCTTTCCCATGCTGGAGACCCAGGATGGTGTTACATTGGTACCGTGACCCAAATTGGTTTTCCCGGGTTGAGAGGAAGGTCAAAGGGGTTGATTGTAGCAGTGGAGTTGCTTAGAGCCTCTGCCTGAAGACCAAACGTCTAACAGTGTGTGAGACCCGGATTCGTATCGAATCCCGGGCGTTACATTGGTGCCGTGACCCGGATTGCATTTCCAAAGTTGTGTGTGTGTGTGTGTGTGTGTGTGTGTGGGGGGGGGGGGGGGGGGGGGGGGGGGGGGGAGTTTGCAGAGTGGTTCAGAGCCTCTGCCTGCCCAGCCGAGGGCGATTTCCCGCCCCATGTGGGAGACACTGGTTCAAATGCCAGGTGTCCTCCCCAGATCTTGGCTAAGCCTGCTTTATAAACTGACTGACTTTGGAGAGTTTTATTTTTTTTGGTCTATGGCACAAACTATGGCACAAACTGATGAATGTCTGACATGTTGGTGTGTATAATTGTTCTTAATCTGAAGAATACAAGAGACCAGGTTGATATTTAAGGATCGAAAATGAGATGAGCGTTTCAGCAAACATACAAAGATATACTGTACAGGCTGCCAGGTGAATACACAAGACTTAGTCATCTCTATACCACTTACTCTCAGGGGTCTATCCTTCTTTTTGAGGGGTGCTAGCCCCTCCTATGTCCAGCTCTGAGTGTTTGTGTAAACACAACAACATTGAAGACAAAAGTGTGCAAACACAAACATTGAAGACAAAGGTGAGGACGCAAATTGTGATTGGCTGGAATGAGATGTATGATGTTAACTTGATAAGAGTGCCCCTCACTTCACACAGGTGTGATCTTTGTTATATTAAGTTATAGATGAAAGGTTTGGCCTGCTCTGACACCAAGCCATATATACATTTTATAATTAAAAGCTCTATTAGAACATTTACACACACACACACCTGTGTAACTGTAACTGAAGTCTGGTAACACAATCGCTGTATAACATAAAACCAACCTACATTAGCAGCCAAATTTATATTTTGTTGTGTGTCGATGTCATGAACCTACAAACTCACAACGCAACACCTTGTGAGCTTGTAGATCGGCTATTTTCAGCCAGTGACACCACTGTATGACAAAGCATTCAATTTAAAATTAATCAAACGAACAAGTAGGTTTTCCGATGCCTGGATGCACCACTAGAGGGAAACCAAGACATTGTTAAACAGAACAACAACAGGTTCATGTGGTGCTGCAGTAGTGCTCTGCACTCTGCACCACAGTATAAGCTAATGATGTGTGCACGTGTTACACACACAAACACACAGCAGCATACTATGCAGCAGTGACTCAATCTTTTTAATATCAAGGACCCTCATTTTGATATGCATTAGATCACCTGGCCACAGAAGCCCATTTGATACCCTTTTTCATAAATGTCATCTTTGGGACCCCAATCTACACTGTGTACATGTAATATAAATTGTCCACCCTTAGGTTTGATTTGTACACACTCAGAGTTACATAAAGGGTCCACTGTCCATGTTGAGAAGCAGTGCTGTACCATTTCTTATTTTTTACATTATTTAGATTTTTTTGTCAAATACAAGACACAACACAACAGTACAAGACATCAAATGACAGAAAAGTAAGCTTAACACTACATACTGTGCAAGAGACACAAAAAACAACAAAAACAAGGGGACGTATGGGTGGGATGACCATCAGAGAGCAGGGATAGTTATGAGTCTAATAGTGAAAGATGCACGGTTGCACCATAGCAGCCAGATATACAGAACACATACTCAACTATTGTCAAGCACTGCAAGGAATGGTATCCACATTTTTTTGGAACTTAGCTTGTGTACTGTGTACGTGTACGCCATGACGAATTTGTTCCAGCTTAGCAATGGAGAGTATCTCGTTGAGCCATCTCTTGAAACATGGAGAAGTTGGAGACTTCCAGTTCATCAGTATACATTTTTTTTGCAGCAACCATACCTGCCTTATTAGCCTTAAGGATCTGTCTTTGGTGGGAAGGAATTAATTAAGGGCCCCTGTCTCTTCAGAGCAACCAAATATTGCTAACAGGAACTGGCTGAATATCCTTTCCCAGTTGTCTGGAGAACCAGAATCAGAAATTGGTAATTACAGGACACTGCCAGAAATTATGTGACAGAACCAGTCAGAACCAGTGCTGTAGCATTTAAGCAGTAGCGCAGATGATTTAAAGAAAACACATTATTTAAATGTTTCTATTTTGAGTATGCATGGTGCTTGCTATTGGATTGGTTTGTGACACATTGTGAGCTTGTAGATCAGCTATTTTTGGCTAATGTTCCCCCCAGAATATGGATGCTGGGCATACATTACAGTATCAACATCAGATTCAAAGACCGGCTCTCTAGGGCTTATTGTACTGTGTGTGCACTGCTGTGCAGGGCTTTTTGTTATTTGAATGTGTTTAAAAAATGTGAAAAAACAAACAAACAAACAAAAACATTCACCGCTTCACCTATACTGTACAGTAGCTAACTGTTCCCAGGAAAAATCTATTATTAGGGTTCTGTTTTTCAGTCTTGGGTTTTATAAGCATTCCAGTTTCGCACTATCCTCACAATTGAGCTGATGTTACAGGAGTGTTGTTTGGATATGTAGTAATTACTGCACACAGGACAGCAGCCTCTAAAGATGTAACATAATAAAAGGTCTCCCTTGTCTCGTTTTCCTACATGTTGTATCCTCAGCCTTATTGAATACTGAAAGCATGATTGCTGCAGGTGATGTATCAGCCTGTTACTGATTATTATTAAAGACTGATGCTTTAATTAAACGCCTCAAAATCACACAAATCTTACCACACTCCTACCACACCACATCAAAATGCTATTCTGATTATGTTTATTACATATGGCGAGTTCACACTACAAAATCTTAGTGTTGAAAGCAAAGCCCCAAATAGGGGTTCTCTCCCTGAGGTTTTGCTCGATGTGATTGAATGGTTTGAGTTCGTAATTTCGGTCCATTGTGCCACATATGCTGCTCATGTTGTGATGCTGTAACCCATCGGCCTAAACATTCAACCTACTTTGTTATGAGATGCTTTTCTGCATGCCTTGGACTGGTTGTACTTGTAACACGTTATTTGAGTTACTGTTGCCCTTCTGTCAATTCGAACAAGTCTGGCCATTATTTTCGGACTTACCAGCAAAGCATTTTCGTACACAGAACTGCTGCTCACTGGGTCAGAGCAACAGTGTCAAAGGGCCCACCTGTATAGTATACCTCTAACGACATGAACCTCCCTATTCTGAGCATGAATAAGTGGAAATTCTGCAAATATAGCAGGAACCTGACCCCCAGGGGTCCCAGTTTTATGCTTTGGCTATTCGAAAATAGACGATATACAAACTCACAACCTTTAAATATATAATGTACCTGGGGAGCTTTGGAATAGGGAGAAAATATGACAGGCAGCAAACTTTGGCATGCTACTAGTCCTACATACTTACACCTAGAAACCCCATTCAAACCTATTTAGGTTCATCTTACGGTGGACATGTTTGCCTGAAAAGAAATCTTTGAAATGTTTCATAGGTTTAGAAATATGGTGCTTTAAAATTTGAGAAATTTATAATGGGGCTCAATGGCAGCTCTATGGCACGTCAAAAATTACTTTCACCTAGAAACTCTATTCACACATTTTATAATTCAGCTTACTGTGGAGACACATGCTGGAACTTTTTACTTTGAAATGATTTGTAGTTTCTGAGTTATTTAACTTAAACGCCCAATGCATTCTCAATGGCAATAGCACAAACTTTGGCATGCTACTAGTCCTACATACTTACACCTATAGAAACCCCATTCAAACCTATTTAGGTTCATCTTACGGTGGACATGTTTGCCTGAAATGGAATCTTTGAAATGTTTCATAGTTTTAGAAATATAGTGCTTTCAAATTTGATAAATTTATAATGGGGCTCATGGCACGTAAAAAATCACTTTCACCTAGAAACTCCATTCACACATTTTATAATTCAGCTTACTGTGAAGACAAATGCTGGAACTTTTTACTTTGAAATGATTTGTAGTTTCTGAGTTATTTAACTTAAACGCCCAATGCATTCTCAATGGCAATAGCACAAACTTTGGCATGCTACTAGTCCTACAATGTAGGACTTTCCCTGGACCTTCTAGCCGCTAGAAGGTCCAGGGAAAGGCCTACATACTCTCCAAGAGTTGGGAAAGAACATATCAAGAGAGTGGAGTGGTAGGCCCTTGGATTGACCAGTGGATGCAATGTACCCCACTTTGAGGTGTCACGTCTTAGGCCTAGATTTAGGGTAGGATTGAACCAGTCGCACTGTAGCCATACAAAGGCCTAGGGTTCCCAGATTGTAAAATGTTGTTCCTCCATCTTGGGAGAGTATGTAGGCCTTTCACTGGACCTCCTAGCCACTAAGATGACCACAGGCCCACCACTTAAAGACCACATGTTAGGGTGCCCAAATCTGAAGTTAGGTGGTCAAATTACCTGAAACTGAAGCAATTCAGTAAAGGTCAACGCTTCCTCATGGGGTCATTTTAGGACCTAGGACCTCCAGTAAAGGGTAAAATACTCTTCTCGGTTGTGGGAACAACATATCCAATGATGAGGACCCCATGCCCAAAGATGTCCCCCTTGCAACTGTTTCAACTTTGGGTCAGCCTACATGTAAAAGTGCCCAAAAAAAAGTGCTTGTAGATCTGCTATTTTTCAGTGGGGTACATTTAATCACTGGTCCTGGGTCAATCCAAGGGCCTACCACTCCACTCTCTTGATATGTTGTTCCCCAACTCTTGGAGAGTATTTAGGCCTGAGGTCCCAGCCCCTAAAATGACCCCAGGAGGAAGTGTTGACCTTTACTGAATTGCTTCAGTTTGAGTTCATTTGAGCACCTAAATTCAGATTTTTAAGTGGTGGGCCTCGGGTCATCCTAGGGGCTAGAACAGGGGTGCCCACACATTTATGACGTGAGATCTACTTTCAAAATGACCAGCTCAACAAGATCTACCCACTGAAAAAATAAGTGTACCATTGCTGAAAATAGTTTAAATATATAATGTACCTGGGGGGGCTTTGGAATAGGGAGAAAATATGACAGGCAGTTTGCTGTCATATTTCCTCCCCGTATTTAACTTAATTGTGACAAAGTTTGAATAACTAAGTGACGACAACAAATCTTGTCTCTTCAGATAGGGATCCATGGCCAAATAATACATCATGAATTTGGGATCCTTGACCTTGGCATGAAAAAAGTTTGTGAATCACTGCCATAGATGTGCAGATGAGGGGATGATAAAAGGCATGAAGGACAGGCATGGTGGGAGTAGCATTGATGCAGCTCTGAGCTCTGAGCCTCCCCAGACACAAGCAGCACACATTCTGAAAGACTCTGTCAGCTCACTAGAATGGAAAGTACACCCTCCTGCCCCATCTGTCTATCCAGTGCAATAGTCCCTATGAATAATTGAAAGACCCAAAGAAGGGATTGTGTGCGTGCGTGCGTGCGTGCGTGCGTGCGTGCGTGCGTGCGTGCGTGCGTCGTGCGTGCGTGCATTTTAAAATGGATTTCCTAGTTACAGGGAGCGATGCCCTTAGGGAACGATGCCCTTAGGGAATGATGCCCATTGGGAACGATGCTCTTTGGTAACGATGCCCGTTGGGGCCCCTCTGGTTATGCGATATCCGTTGTACCCTTTCTGTGTAAGCCATGCCAAAATATGGAGTATAGGCCAATCTACTGTATGACATCAGTACTATGACATCATATTGATGACGTCAGGGATCTCTATGTGGATTAGCAGATTAATCAAAATTTCTGGAGAAACCGCTGTTCGCGGTGAGCCACTGGGAACAAAGCCAGTTCAGACCAAAATAATTTCCATATTTTTAGTCACAGCTTTTTGAGTGGTGCAAACCACTCCAACAACCAACTTTGTTTGTATCTATGTTTGTGTACCTGTGTACGTGTCCGTGCAAAGGTGAGCATGGTTACTATGGTTAGTGTGTGACGTCACTGACATAGCTGATCAGACTATATAAGACCTTGCACCACTCAGTTCACACGGGTGTGATTTTTAAGTACTTATGCTTCATTAGACAGCAGTTACACCACAGAGAAAGGTCACCACCGGTAAGTAGTAAGTACTGTGTCTTTTGAGGTATTTTTCTCAAGTATTTCTCTCTCTCTGACCTGTTTGGTCCTCAACATGGCAGGTTTTACTACATTTGCAACCCATTTTCTTGAATATGTGGGACGTCACCGGTCACGAGGATGCTGACATATAAGCTGTTACTGCATTATTATAACATATTTAAAATCGTGTTTGAAATCCTACCAATGATGTCACTGGTAGCAGTGGTAGGCAGGTTTCTGAACGGTCCACAGCCCTCCTCTGAGACACAGAGTGAATAGACAGAAATGGTGGACGAATTATATGAAGGTAGGTTGAAATCGAAAATGGGTGAAGTGCTCCTTTCGACCATTGCACTTTGACTGGACCCCTCAATGGAATACTAGAGTGAACATCAAAGGCCTGTGCAGATGGTCATAATATGTTCATGTGCGTTAAGTTTACATGAAGGAGAATTATTTACAGACGCCGTAAATCAGTTTTCACGTGGCCTTACCACTGAAATCTCTCCAGTGTTGGCCAGTATCACTACAGCAATATTACTTTGTAACTAGTTAAGTAATATTACAATATTATTGATTTACTCACTAACTGAAACTGATCACAATTGCCAAAACAGTACTAATATTACAGTTAATCCAAGTAACTTTAACATTTGTCTTTGACAGAGAAGCTTAAAATGTATACTCCGTAGCAGGAGGTTGTCACATGCAGGGAAAAAAACAAACAAACAGATCAACAGTACAAGTTATCAACATGTTGAGATGCTATGCTTTTCTAGCTTGTAGATACAGTAATGTAACTAGTACTTGTAGTACCGGTATGTGAAAGTTGATGTGAAAAAGGAGTTGGAAAGACTTGACACTTCACAAGGCTTAGGTATAAATGGTTTATTCCAAAAAGTTGAATATCAAAGGAATGGGTAACGGGGGATATAGGAAGGGAGACGAATGGATATGAGGGAAGAGATGAGGGAATCAAGGGGTGGGTGTCACTTTGTTCTGTCTGCCTTTTAGGAAATTTAAAGTGAGTGTCGGTCTACGTGCACCTTAGTGAAAGGGTGTGTGCATTCTGAGTTGTATGGTTCAATAGAGAAGCCTGGATCTTGTCTGATCTTGCCTGGAGCCTGATCTTATTTGGAAAGTGCAGGTGAACGGGTTCCTGTGCATGAGAGTATAGCCTACATGTATGTGTGAGACAGTGTGTGTGTGTGTGTGTGTGTGTGTGTGTGTGTGTGTGTGTGTGTGTGTGTGTGTGTGCGCGCGCGCGCGTGCGTGCGTGCGTGCGTGCGTGCGTGCGTGCGTGCGTGTGTTCATTGATATCGCCCATGTGATCTGGGGTCCGGGGTCAAACATGTATGTGTGTGTGCATCTAACCTGAACATGCATGTACCATGTAATAATGTGTGTGTGTGTATGCTACAGATATAGTACATACTCCTGCTACCAAGTAATATGTTTTTTTGCCTAATTGTCTCATAATTCTATACCTTCCTGCAGGCTTTATTCAAATCATAGACGTAGCCCATATTTCAACAACCTTTCAGCTTCTAATGAGAGTGTGATTGTGATTGGAGATAGCTGGAACATGATTCATAAGATGCTGACACAACATTTGTGTGCACTGGAGGGAGCTTTTAGAATGGCAGAGCTTATTTCAGCCTACTCTGTGAATATCCTCTGGATATTATAGGGTTGTTAAAGTCCTACTATGTTATACAGTAGATGGAACACAATGATCTGAGTCTGAGAACAATGTATGTTGTGTTACATAACCTGATTATTAATCATGATATTCATACTTGATCTTATGGCGTGTCACCCGCCAATCTGCAAGCTCATATGGAAGCTCACAAGGTTGTAGTTTAGCTACAACACTGGTATAAAGCAGCCCCTCCTATATACAGGTTTAATATTGGTTTTTAGTTCAATGTTTGTTTTAAAAACGCCATTGACAATGAAGGGAAAAATGTACGTCATCTTGTCCCTAACACAAACATTAAATGCAATTAACAACTAGAACTGCACTCTGTCGAGTGCCTATAGCTTGAGCACCGGACAAACAACTTTACTTGTGTGCTCTGCTTGCTTTGTCACCGTTTGTTTTACATCACCATTACATCACCTAATCAACATGAGTTAGACTTTAATATATTAGCGCCCCTCACTTCACACGGGTTTGATTTTTATCTGTTTAGCCACTTTAAATCTATATACAAATTGGCTATCTGAAAATAGCTGAACTACAAGCTCACAACACTTTTTAACATTAACATTTTAAGAACACAAATCTTGTTTGGAGGTCCTTGGCACAGAATATTTTCAGTTTTGGTCGTCTGTGGCCAATTTCATTTGGGGGTCAATGGCATGAAAAAGTTTGATAACCACTGCAGTTGTGAATTTAATGGATGTTTTGTGAGGTTACAGTGACCTTTGAGCTTTGACAACCATGGCACCATGGAGTACTTCTAATTAGTTCATCCTTGAGTCCAATATAGACATTTGTGTCAAAGGTCATGAGATACCCTCAAGGCATTCGCGTTCAGAGAGGGGCAAGAGGTGGACTGATAACTTTACCCCTACCAAACTCCAATTATATGAAGAGGGCTGTATTTTATTGACCTTATGCACACCGCTGCCATCTTGCCAGCAAGGTGCTGCACCAACATTGCAGCTGTACGAAAAAAGCTTGAATTTCCCTCTTTCTATCTGCAAAGTGTTTGTTTCATAAAAATCCACTGTAAAGAGTTTGGAAGCGCTCGTTATCAATAAAGCATGCCTCCTGCATTATGTGAAAAAACAGGTGGTACGCATGGGCCGTTGAGTGATATTCAACGAGCACTTCTAAACTCCATCACCTGCAAGGAATTTCTTGACAGGAAGTAGCTCATAAAATGTCTACAGTGGATTTATGAAACAAACACTTTGCAGATAGAAAGAGGATTGCAGATAGAAAGAGGATAATTCAAGCTTTTCGTACAATTGCAATGTTGCTGGGTTTGACTTTGTTTAATAGAATCAGATATGATTTTTCTATTTGGATGAATGGGCTGTCAATGGTAAATTGCACCTACAGTAGTTAGCACCTTGCTGGCAAGATTGCAGCGGTGTGCATAAGGTCAATAGGGCAAATGTACAGTGCCCACTGAACAGTCTTTCAGGTGATGCTCATTACATCAAAGGAGAGGCTTGTTTTAAAAGGAAACTTAAGCTCTATATACAGTGCAATAAAAACTCAATACGATACATTATTTGATCTGGTTTTAAATCAGATTTATCTCCCCTCTCTTGTAACTAACTAACTGAGTGATATAATTCTATCTCATGTGATACCTATTTTATGTGGTCAGATGGACCCTTTTAAGTGTACCCTGATACATAAACGGTTGACAATCCACTGGTTATGATGTTCCCACTTGGCCACTTCCAACCTCAAAATGGCGTGTGGAAATATGGGACATGCATTATCCCAGTCAACAGCATGTTGACTTTATGTTATTGGATGTCTGTGGAAATTTACATTTTAAGGACATCTATCTTGAAAATAGTACATCTAACATTTGAATACTGCAGTTTATAGTACTAGAATTTCACTGACTGCTTTCTACCAGGGCGGCCAGCTTAGGGCCTAACATCACTGAGGGGAAAGAAAATGTATGAAAAGCATAATGTATGTATGCATTTAAATTAAATGAGGCTGAAGAAGTTTGATTTGTGAAGTTCTCAAAAATGTAGCCAATACGTCTGTGACTATCTGTGAACTGTGCACAACTTTCTAAGTGTCATTACCATGGAAACTAGCCATATAATGCTCAGGCATGAATATTCCTCTTTTTCACACAATCTGTGCAAGGCAGCCCTTAGTCATCTGTTTTACGCTTGATCTTTTTTCCTTCCTTTTTTGTTTTGTTTTTGTTTTTCTTACCTTTTTTGTTCTCTGAATAATTGATTCAACCCACTGTGTCCCTGCCTCCTTGGCTGCTGTCACAGGTTCTTCTGCTCTGTCCTATAATATCGTTACTCAAACAAGGTTATGTAAAGAAGGAAAGGGACAACATTTTGAATTTCAAGAACCCCCAGGTAAATATGTAGTAGGCCGTATGGACCCCCAAGTCCCCCATTTGATATTTTGAGGCTATATACAGGTTTAATTAATTATTAATTTACGTCATCTTGTCCCCAACACAAACATTAAATGCCATTAACAATAAAGAGAATTTAATGTTTGTGTTGGCACCGTTTGTTTTACATCACCATTACATCACCTAATCATAGCAACATGAGTTAGACTTTAATATATTAGCTCTTCACACGGATGTGATTCTTTTTTTATATCTGGGAGTAAAATCGTCAGTGTTATTATTATTTTCTAACTCTGAGAGTGTACAAAGGGAACCAAATGGACCTTTATGGGTCCATTTGGTTCCATTTGTATGCTGTCAGAGTTACAGACCCATTTGGACCGCTGGTGGTCCCTGTGTGACCTGAGATATCTTTGATGCCGTTCTCACAATCCTACTGAGGTGTTTCTGTCCTTTGGAAACATGAAACTAAAGGACAAAAAACCCTCAGTAGGATTGTGAGAACGGCATCAAAGATAGCCGGATTAAATTTCAGTAGCCTGGATCAAGTATTCCAAAGACAGGTGCTTAAGAAAGCCAAGTGCATTCGTATGGACAACTCACATCCCCTCAGCTCTGAATACAGGCTGCTCCCTTCTGGCCTCCGCCTAAAGGTCCCAGGGGCCACTAGTAACAGATATACATTTTCCTTTGTGCCTGTATCTATCCAGGCATTAAATGCTGATATGAGGAGGTAACTTTGTCGCTTCTTGTATTTTTGAGTGGTGTAAACCACTCCTACAACTGGCTTTGTTAGTTTACGTGTCTGTCTGTCTGTCCGTACCAAAAAAAATTAGCACGGTTGCTATGGTCACCCAGTTCACACGGGTGTGATTTCATTACGTCAGACATTACGTCAGACCACAGCTGATCAGTCTATATAAGACCTTACACCACTCAGTTCACACGGGTGTGATTTTTAATATACAACTGTTCTTGCAAGTGATGATGAATTCCAATGCTACACTGATAACTGATATCCTGTTTTATTGTTTTATGTGTGCCATGTGTCTTTACTGTATTCTATGTGATTTATGTTGTCTGCCTGTTATGATGCTTTGCTGTACAACAAATCGCCCCTCAGGGACAAACTAATAAATTAACCTGAACCTGAACCTGGGGGGGCAGCGGACTGACCTCATGCTTCCTTTCTATGCATGGCGCGTGGAAGGAACACGTTATTCCAACCAGTTCCTTTCCCCTCCAGCAGGCGCAGGATTACTGTATGTTTTTTGTGAGGGTACCTACCCTAGGGGACACGGGGAGAACATGCAAACTCCACACAGAAAGGCCCTTTCGCCAACCCCGCCTCAGTATGGGCACTGATGGCGCGGAGGAGAGAACACACCCCCAGTGCCCACAGCGGGAATCGAACCCAGGACCTTCTAGCTGTGAGGCGACAGCACTACCGACTGTGCCCCCCTATATATATATTACTGTCTTAATGTGCTGTTGTGTTAATGCAATGCTTCTCCCTTTGTATATGTACTGTATATGTCTGAGTGTATTTAGTAACATAGTGTTCTTGAACGTCTCCCTGATCGCCTGATGAGCACCGGCTGTGCTAATGACTTGGGGCGGGCCTAAGGAAGTTTGAATGGACAAGCGCCATACTTAAGAGAGACAGCAGACAGAGAGGTCATGTGTTGAGAAGCGGCTCTGTGGGAGTGAGACGGCTGAGGGCTGGGAAGCAGAGACAGGATTTTGACGACGGTTTCCATGCCATCCAGTCGAGCTTGGAGCCAGGACAGCTCGAGCGCAGTGACGGCTCCAGAAAATTGTGACTGGGGGTGCTATGGGGGGGCTGGCTATTTAGAGGGGGGGCTAATGAATCTTGGTTTACATAGAAGTCAGTCAATTGGGCTTGTTTTGAGGGGGGGCTAAGCCTCCACCAGAGGGGGCTTAAGCCCCCCCTTGCCCCCCCCTGGAGCCGTCCCTGCTCGAGCGTGACCGTGTATTAGAGTAGTGAGGAAAACCCAGTGAGACAGATAAGTGACACGTCATTCGGTGACAGACATTGTTATGGAGAGAAACCAGGGACGGACCAGGAGAAGACGGTTTCCACGCCATCCAGTCGAGTTGGGACCGGGACAACTCAAGCGTGACCGTATGATAGAATAGTGAGTGTAATAAGTGAGCAAGATATTAAATGGTGCAGACGGAGGCGACCCTTGGAGAGACGAGAGAGTTGGAGAGAGGAGCGGTACTGCAAACCAGACACAGAAGGATAGCCTGGGTTGTCTGTAAGTATTCGATCTACGCAGTACTTGGCTATCTAGTATCTACCCAGCATCGTCGATAGTATAGAGTGCACTTTTGTGGAACAGTTGAACTGGTGTACGTTTATTGTGTGTTACAGTAAAAAGAAACAGACGAGAAGCGCAACAACTGCTTAAACCCCTGACGTCTCAGCACTTTAATGTGAATGTACCTCTGAGCTAATTCCCATTGTACAGTGATTGTAGTTTGCACAAGGATCTGAACGAAGTTTTAAAAGGAAGTTATTGTTTGTTTTCTTTCCTTTTTCGTTAATTTGTTATTTTAGGATTCAGTTTAGTTTGGTTATATAGGAACATTTTAGGTTAGGGCTTTTAGCATTTATAAATAAAGATTGTATTTTGTATGGCCATTTTAGAGTGCCCCTTTGTATTAGTGTAATAAAATCAATTGAGCTTTTGTGCTCTCCTTTACAACTGTTTCCGCCTCAGTCCTTTTCCCTGGTATTTAATGTTTTATGCTCTTTTACCTGGACAAAAACACAAACCTGTGTGTGTATACCTTGTATTTAAAGTGAGTGTGTTTAATGGAGTTCTTGATCTCCAAATATAAATCAAGTGGCATAGTCGCAGCAGCAGTAACAAACAACTTTTATTGGGTTCACAGAAATATGCACTCGCACTTTTAAAACCGTGCACTTTAATTATATATGAATGTGTTCTCAAGAGTTGGTCAGAAAAAGATAAAGGTTTCTATGACTCATCCGGCCACCGGTTACACCTGGAGCCAACGTTGAAACCGTTATTTACTTTAGGCCTATACAGTATAATGTACATTTATGGAAGTGTGGGGAAACGCATACAAAACCTTTAAAAAAGAGCCATAAGAATGGTAAACAAAACTACATACAGAGAACTCTTTATCAAGTTAAAAGCACTATAATTCAAAGATCTTGTTGACCTCAATACAGTTAAAATAATGTACAAAGCAAAAAAAGTATTGTTACCGAACAATATCCAAAAGCTGTTCCAAATGAGAGTCAAAACAATTTTAGAGGAGTGTATATGTTTAAACAACAGTTCGTGAAGACCAATGCAGTCGCATTTTGAGGGAGGCTGGACAAGTGGAAGAACACAAATGGAGAGAGGTGTCACTTGTATACAGTATGTGTTCCCTGGAAGGTCACACAAATGGACATGTGTTACCTTCCCTGCTCTCTAACTGATTGTGTCCATTGATGGCACGGTATTGAAAAGCAAACCCAATTTACAAAGCGTTGGAAATGCTTCTCAGACCCAACCAAGGCCATGCAAGGCACAACAAGGCTGACTCCACTTATTCATGAGAGCACTCATCGCCCTGCATTTTATCATTCAGTGCCCCAGCGTCAGTGGTGGAAGAAGTATTCTGCTATTTTACTAAGTAAAAGTAGCAATACCACTATACAGTAAAATACTGAAAGGCCTGTATTCAAAATTGGACTCTGTTCTCTGTGTGTGCATAGTATCTCGAGAAACGTCTGACCACCAACTCGGTGTGTGTGTCACCGACATCGAGTCGGTCGTATAGCGGTGGACCGATATGGCTAAATATACTCTATAGTCCTATATGGAGATCCAGTTGTCCAGTACCACTGATCTGACACTATGCCCATATACTGTATACATCTCGCTAAATCTGTCAAGACTTTTTGTGTGTGTGTGTGTGTGTGTGTGTGTGTGTGTGTGTGTGTGTGTGTGTGTGTGTGTGTGTGTGTGTGTGTGTGTGTGTGTGTGTGTGTGTGTGTGTGTGTGTGTGTGTGTGTGTGTGTGTGTGTGTGTGTGTGTGTGTGTGTGTGTGTGTGTGTGTGTGTGTGTGTGTGTGTGTGTGTGTGTGTGTGTGTGTGTGTGTCCAATGAAAGATGCTTGTACATATGTCACGTCCGACCAACTGTCTGTGTGATGATCCATGCTGGGACTTACTTATCCATTTGCTGTTAAAACGTAAAATGCAATGACGTGACATGATATGTACAAGCATATCTCCTGTCAGTGGCATCACGCCATCTGCTGGGCCATTTGTGCCATATCTATGATTTGTCATGTCCAACTTCCTGGTCTCAACTGCGCATGTTTCTTTCCTTCCATGGAGCACCATGTGAGCAACATGGCGTCGCCCGTACGGTCTTCGCGTCTCGTCCTCTTTAGACAGTCCTTGGAGGTGAGGGGAGGAGGAGGCGGAGCACAGATCGGTGAACCAATAGGATCCACCGGCTGTTTTTGCCGGCAAATTTGAATCTGCCTCTCTAGACCAGAAATCACACTGCCTGTAGCCTCTGAACAGGCTTAGGCCTCATTCACATGCAAGAGACACTTGTGTCCTGTGTGCCGCACGGCTCGCAATGCATTTCCAATGGGAGTCACGTGGTTTGATGACACAACCTTGTTGCATGGTGGGGGAGGAGGGCAGAAGACAGCCATGCAACAAGGTTGTGTCATCAAACCACGTGACTCCCATTAGAAATGCATTGCGAGAAGACACAGGACACAAGTGTCTCTTGCGTGTGCCTTATATGTGAATGAGTCACCAGCAGTGGCCGGGTCAGGTTGCTGCCAGCGGGTGGAAAGCACTGGCCGAGACTCGATTGTCTCGTTGTATGGATCATGACTGTGTTAGTGTGTAGGCAACCAGACTAGTGATTGTAACACTTTTTATTCATCATAATTGCAGTGATAAGACCGCAATGAAGCGTCGGGGACGTCATCGACCCGGTTGTAATTTCTGACGAACTAAACTTTTCCGCGCTGTGGTGTGGAAGGAGGGCTCCTTCCACACCACCCGCATCCCTCGGCTAACTCGGCTAGCCGAGTTAGGAGATTCCTGCAACGATGCACAGACACGTACATAGATGGATAAATAATGACAACGCGTCTTTGCATTGTTTCATCTGCCCGTCTCAATTCACCGTTAGTACTGTAATATGTTTACCTGATGATGATGACGGCTAGCCGTCATCATCATCAGATGACGGCTAGCCGTCATCATCACAAATTAAGCTTTCTTTTGAGGTATGCGGTGTGATTCTCGCTATAAGAGAACGTTTGCTGTTGGCCTTGGAAAAGGGTGCTCCTCTCAATGCTTTCCTTCAGCACCCTATGTCACCCTATGCCTGAAATGGCTAGCAAAGCAGTGTGTTAAGTATGGTGGATCTCAACCTGTGTTTCTGCCATTGCATGGCAGGCACCCAGAATTAAGTATGGCGGATTTAAAGCTGTGTTTCTGCCATTGCATGGCAAGCACCCAGAATAAAAAAGTACACAAACCCATAGACTTAGCGCCCTCTAGCGATATTGACGTCAGACTTCGGTGCTTTATTTGAAATAGGGCTTAAGTGTTTAACCATGTTTTGCATTAATCTAAATCTGTAACATTTTAGATTAAGTAACTAGTAAAGTTGTCAAATAAAAGTAAAAATTACAATATTTGTAGTGGAGAAGCAGCATAAACTAGAAAAGTCGCAATTTAGAAAAGTTGCTAAGTGTGGTTGCCGCAATTGCTTACATAGGCCCCTCCCTGCACTAACTAGCCAATTACAATGTCAAGTCACCCCTGTGATCATGTGTAAGTGATTCGGAGGGGATTTATCCCCCAAAAATCATGTTTTTGCAACAAACGGTTACATGTTTCGCATTTGCGGCGCCCCCTACAGATGTTTGGACGTTTGGTTCATGATTTGTGGCATTTTTTGTAAAATACTCCCACTAAGCCGATTACAGCCTAACGATAATGATAAGCACTATCAAAACACCTGTGGTGTTTTAATCGGATAGGTCCAGAGATCATGTGTACCGATTTTTGTGAGATTTGGACAAAATCTGTAGGAGGAGCAAAAAGTGTGTTTTGGAGAAAATTCTAAATGGCGGACAATCTATCCTGACGCAAATGGGCGTGGCCTATATGGGGAGATGCGTCATGACCATAGGTCATGACCCAAGGAATCCAGGGAAAAGGATTTTACGATCTACGGTTCAAGAGTTGTTCAAGAGTTATAAGCCAAGTGTTACAATTACAATAGTCTGGTTCAACCACACTAACTAAAACTTCAACAAAGTATTAAACAAATGCAAACACCCAAGTAAAAACAATATACCTCAAATGTTTTGTTAAGTGCAATACTTTTAGAATTTACTTAGTTACGTTCCATTCCAAGAGCACTTCTCACTGCCTTGTGTTTTATCATTCAGTGCCCCAGAGTGCTAAATAGTTGAAAGAGGTGCAGACTGCCTGCAGCAACAGCTAGAGTGCATGTAAGATTTACTACACAGAAATCTACAGTATCTATGTTTATATATAGTTTGTATTTCATTGAACACACACTCACTGTTACCTAATGTTGTCTTTTAATTAGCTGACTGAATAACATGTATTTCTTTCTTTCTTTCTTTCTTGAGCGCTGTTCTGTGGAGAATTGCTTTAATCAACATAATGTATTATATTTATATAACACAGATCTCTCACTATTGTCTGAATCTTTCTTTAACAATATTACTTCCACAAAGCATGCCATTATGTTTTGAGCCTATAGGTGGCTCTTCCTCTGACATTTTCAATTCAACCATGTCTATGATGCAGCATTCCTTGTGTACATTGCTTGCAAACAAAACAATGCACATACTGTACAACTACACCATACAGTTATGCTCCAGTGGTCCTCAACTGTTTCTGGCTCAGGGCCCACTTCTAAATCTCAATGATCCATCAATCGATTATGTTCTGGTTCATATCAATGGAACTAACATACGGTAGTATACTTTATGTTCCACTTCCAATGTAACGGTATCACAATAAAAACCTTTTCCCCCAGGGTTTTAAAGAAAAATACCATATATATATATATGACACACACACACACACACATTACATTACGTATGTATGTATGTATGTATGTATGTATGTATGTATGTATGTATGTATGTATGTATGTATGTATGTATGTATGTATGTATGTATGTATGTATGTATGTATGTATGCATACATACATACATACATACATACATACATACATACATACACACAGGTACACTTGCAATACCCTGATGGCCCACATGGTTGGGGCTCACTGGTGTACTTCAGTTTCAAACAACTTTACTTTATAAATCCCACCAGTGGCAATTAGTTTTGGGCAGCTTGTTATATATGAGAGAACTTGGGGTGCTTCCTGTGTCATTAAGGCCAACAGTGCGTGTAGGAGGGTTCTTATAAAAAAAGGACAAGATTCATAGTTTATGCTTCATCTTAACCACTTAAATCCTGTACAGTTCACTGACTAGGGCTCATTCTTTCCCCCCTCCCCACCAAATCCCAGACAGCCCAGAATAGGGATGCTCTAGTTTAAGTGCTCCAAAAAATATAACATTTGAAACATGAAAGTGTGTTGAGAGAAACTGAAAACATCTTGGTCGTGCCAGTCTGTAACGATGTATGTGGTTATTTGCTTATTTCATTACTTAATTTACAAGAAGTCTACACAATTAGTAGAAGAATTGTTATTTTGATTTTGCCTGTTATCTCTCCTATGGTACCACATCAATACAGCATGGAATTGTGGACTAAATCTTATCCAACGATAAAATATTCTAAGTTTTGGGTCTGAGAGGCTAAATCTCATCAAATGGTGGTCCATGGCTCAACTGCCGAATAAGTAACGGGCCTTGGTATGAAAAGGGTTGAAAACCACTGCATGCATTCCGGTTTAACTGGGGGTCAATATGGATGTTTCTTTCAGTTTTCAAATGCCTTTAATGTTGTATTTATTTATAAATAAAAGCAAAAGGTTGTAAACGAACCCTCTGAACATATAGTATATTTATTTTATTTTGTTTGACTAATTGGTTTCTCTTTTACATCACAAACAAAACATCAATTACAAAGATGTGTGCAGGTGTGTAGTTGTCTTAAAATAGATAACAGTCACTCAATTATTTACACGTAACTGTCAAAAATGTCAGCTTGAATTCAGCTTGGGAGAAAGAGCAGGAAAGAGACATTTGTTCACTTCCAGAGGGCGATCAATCCAGGCTGCTCGCAGTGTTCATCCGTCAAGGTCTTGCCTTAGGGTTGGGGTTAGTGTCTCTAGCGGCTAGGGGCACTAACCCCAACCCTAAGGCAAGGCTAGCGTGTCTATTGGGCATGTCATAAAAGACATAATATGCGAACATTCTCCAAAAAATAGCAGATCTACAAGTTTGCAACTAGATTTGGTGTAGGGAAAAATGAGAGGGCCAAGGATAGAGCCCTGGTCGGTCTCTTTATACTGTAGATAAGAAACCCAACAATGACATCCAGAGCCTTATGTCATGTTCACATTTAGTCATGCCGTTCTGGAACATAGATCATCAGTCTTTTTAGGGCCTGTCAGTTTGCACTCTTCAGACATTCTCCATGGACATTTACCACTGCACAAGGAAGAACATTAGATTGTCAGTGCATTGTTGGAAACAGAACATTGTGGGGGCATTTGACAAGGTGTTATATATTAATTCTATTCAGATTCCCTGAGTTCCTCTGCTGGACACGGACACTTCTTTTCAGTAGCAAAGCAGTAGAATTAGCAAGGCTAATCAGTGAATACAACCTGAAGACATGGATTTTCAGAAAACCTTCAGGAAAAGATGGAAGGCACATCTGTATGGGCACAAAAGGGACACAGACAGACAGATGGTTAAAATGGGTGCTATGACAACAGCTATAACGGCTGGTTATTGCATACTAGGGTGGGGTATGCATTCCCGATTTTCATTGTTCCCAACTTGCATTGCTCCCAGGTAGGCCGGTGCCCGACAGGCACAGGTCTAGTACAATACAATACGGTAAAATCCTTAGAGTTTATTAAACTGATTATGTAGTGTATTTGTGTAAGAGTTTTGAATATCTATCTTATCTATCTATAAATGCACCACGTCTCTGTCTGTACGTGTATACGGCTGTAATGACAGTACCTGACACAGGGACAACAGGTACAACACAGGTACACCCGGCTATGGATCTTCAACTTCCATCGTTACCGACTCTGTGCTCTACAGCCGAGCACCTGTCTAGTTTCTTTAATAACAGCAGTCTTTCCAGTAGATGTATCTAGTCTATGAAATATTAAAGTTGTTGTTTTGTTGTTGTTGTTTTCCTTTTTTTCCCTTTTTTGTTTTGAAAGATGTGCCTTGTTTTTTTCCAACTTTGTGAAATAATACTTTTTGAGAACATGGGAACTTTTACAAAGTGGGTGCCTGTAGTTGTGTCACAAGTGGTTTATGAAACACAAATATCAAATCCCATCGGTTCAAGTGAAGGGTTACAATAGGGGTGGAACAGAGCTTATCGACTTGATCAATTATTTAAAGATAATTGATAATCTATGATTTAATTAAATGATTGCTTAACAATCAATCCCTACTTTGAGAATGTCATTCTAGGTCAAAGGGTAAAAAGAAATGGCCAAAAATAGATCTGCTACTTTTGCTATTTTTGCACAACCAATTGTGCAACCAAATATAAAAGAATGCTTAACTGGTTAATTGACTTGTTGATAGGCTATATAAATAGTATTTTAAAATAAAAAAACCCAACAACAAACAAAAAACACTTCTCGATTGTTTGATAAATTGAAAAAGTAATCAATATAATTATTTCACAGAAGATAATCAATGGTTAAAAGTGCAGACAGTGAATGTTTTATTACGTCTGCACGCACGCACGCACGCACGTACGCACGCACTCGTGTTTGTCCTCCAGAAGCCCTGTTTGTGGCTTCTAAGCCTGTTGCTATGGTAACTGTGACTTCACGCTCTGGTGTGTACTGTGTAGGAAGGCGGGGTGATGTGTTTGGAAAAAAAAGAAAAGACAAACTGCTGCGAATGCATGTTTTTTAAATCTGCTTCATTCAGGTTTTAATTTGTGTTAAAGGAGCATTCAGTGATTTGGGTGATTTGGAAAAAAACCCGGTCCACCCGGTAACAAGATGTGCACATGCACACGCTCTACAGTGGGGGAAGTACAACAGACCAACAGCACGTTAGCCTCGGTCCCAGGCTCACTTAACTGCGAAAAAGAAGAGCCTGGTCACAACCTAAGGCAGAGAAGCTATCGAAATGCGGGACTTCCCCCCCCCCCCCCCCGGAAGTTAACGTTTTTTGACCAATCGCAGCGTTGTGTTCCCGAAAATGTATTCCCGCTGAAATGATCATTGGGTGGGGACTAGTAAACACAGCCGCACCGCGTGACGTAGTTATTTTACACGCAACACTTCCGCCACTTCCGCTGATAGTCTTTTCAGCGTAGGTCTTGCCCAGGGTGACAGCACGTGCACCAATCATGATTGGAGGAAGGCACCTCTCATCCTGATTGGATGAAAGCTTTGCCACCCAAAGCCCAAACCGAAACTAGGGTTTTTTGACCCCAGGGGCTCACTGGGGACAGGGAGGAACTCCTTATATGGTCAGCACACTTTATAGTAGGGAGGATTATCCAAAAAATAAGAAAAAATAAGTGATAGTTGAATTAAGTGAAATCACTGAATGTACCTTTAACATTGTTATTATTATTGTTATTATTATTTCTTTACATTTGTATTGTAAAATAATTTTGTGTGCTAAAACCTCCAGAGAAAGTTTGTTTTATCATTAAATAAACATACAAGCCTTGAGACTGGGAGGCTGGGAGAACCACATTTTTGTTTGTGTATAGACAATAAAATACAATTATTGTTTATTTAGATTTGTTTTATTTTAATTCATTGGTGCAGAGGTGTGGCATTATTAATCACCATGATAACCACCACAGGTGGCGGTTACAAATTTATACTTGGCAGAGGGTGATGCAATGGTGGTGCAAAATTTTCATGTGTAATGTTTCTATTCTTACTGTCACTGTGTCTAGTACAAAGAAATGCAATGTCTACGCATAGTTGAGTGTTCTGTGTTTACTTCCCCATATGGAACCTCTCCCTCCGCTATACTGTAGCTCCGAGAAGAGGTCCCACCCACTTAGTCAATCGACAAGTGGGTATGACTTTAGTGCATGATTAATTCAATGTCCAGACCTGCATCATTTTGGATATGTCAATACATTGATTTAACATATACGTTCTTTCCAGCATTTAAAACCATAGATAAACAATGTAGTATCCTGAGGAATGGTTTCACCCATATAATTGTTTAGCCCAGACTCATGTTAATGACATCATGTGAGATGCGGCAGTATGGGTCCCATGTGGAACCTCTCCCTCGGCTATATTGTAGCTCCGAGATGAGGTCCCACCCACTTAAGGAAGCTCCGTCCGCAATTATTTGGGGGCCAACTTGCAATATCCTCACAACTCACAGGTTAGGACTAGGAGTCAATGTAGCTACATGAGAAAATATGTCAATCTCCCTACAAACAAAGCTAAAAGTTTGATTGCAATGGTTCTGCATTAGCAGGTGACTATACTTTTGTGTGTGCGTCTGTGCTGTGCGTGCAATGCTGAGTGCGTGCGTGGGTGAGTGTGTGCATGAGTGTGTTCAGCGTGCTTGAATGTGCACACATGCGTGAGTGCGTGTACACTACTAGCAGCACAGCATACAAATTCTGAATGAGCACAGGGGAACCGAATTGCTCTGACTAGCACAGGTGCTGACGAACAACATTAATTAAAGCCTTTAAACCCTTTAAATGTCATCAACTGTGTACTTGCTGTGAGCTAAAAACACACCAATGCCTCTCTGATGGAACACTGAAGCTCTTTCGGAGCAATCACTGATAATTGGCACCGGAGCCCAACAGTGGTATCAACGATATCACAGCACTTTAAGTGCTAAGAATTTAAGAAGAAGGCTTTGTAGTTAGCTGGATCGAAAAATAAGTGCAAAAAATATCTATGAATTCCCCGGCCGGGTCATACCAAAGAGTAACTAGAAAAAGTGCCCTTCTGGGCACAGGTCTCCACCAGGAGGATAGGACTGTGTGAGATGTTTGGCAAAATGTTTTTGAGGCATTTTGTTCCAAAAATGTGTTTTGCAAAAATCAACCTGTTGGTGGTGCTATAACAGGCCAATGTGAAAAGGGTGGGATATATTCCTCAGCCTAGTAAGAAAATGTGTGAAAGATTTCACGTGAATTGCATGCTGCAATTCACAAAAATGGGACCCAATGCCTGCTGCTTGGTATTCAGCATCAAGGGTTGGATTGGGTATAGGTCTGTGCGACATACTAGCGTCAGGGGTGCATTTGTACATCAAGGCTGGGGGATCAAGCCGCCTCACGCTACAGAAACAGGACATAGGCTCCTGCCCTATGGGACATGGCTCGGCAAGGCTTTCTTACCATCCATAATGCATGTGATTTTACGTGTTCGTTTACAGTGTGCATTAATTCGCTCCCTCACCAGCCAGTTTCTGGAGATCCATATGGTTTTTGTTTTGGATGGCGGCTGGGGTGAGCCGGAACTATTAGACAACTCTGATGGTGTTAAGTTGTCCTTGCCCGCCCCGTATACAGCAGGGAGCCCGCTGGTCTGCCGCACCCAGACACACCCACAGCAGATGGTAATCGGAAGTCTGGCCACCTCAATGTTAAATTGTCTATTTTCCCCAAAATGTAAAAGCATAAAGAATACATACAGAATATAGTATATCGTCTTTGCTTTGAATATACATGATTTGAACATGCTTGAATATTTGCCATTTAAGGCCTAATGTACAGATAATGGAGCACCAAAGTCTGATGTCAATATCGATAGTGCATGGGCGCTAAGACCACGGGTTCATGTACTTTTTTATTTGCATTGTAATCCCCATAGAGGGATTTTAGATCGCCTCATATAAGAACTGTGTTTGAAAAATAAACAAATCATCCGGCCGTTTCACTCATATGGATATGAAGAATCAACTGACTGAGAGAAAACGCTAATGTTACTGCTGCTGAATTAGTTACATTTTCGCTAGAAACAGACTGTTTAAGTGACTGACTGTCGTAAACGATACAGAGACACCTCCCCGACAATATCGCCAGGACAGTTTGTTTATTTTTGGACCACAATTCTTATATGAGACGAGTCTAAGATGACCCCATGTTATTCTGCATAGAGAAATTACTTCCCTGAACCAGGGAATGAGCGGCTCTCTATTGCTACAAATTGCAACAAAACTGTGAATGGCCAGTCATTATTGCCATAAACAATAACTTGAAAGGTATAATATAATGATGTATCATGCATGTTCAAATCATGTATTCTTTACTTTTGTGCCCAGGCTCCTCTGGTGCCAACTCTTCCTGTATCACAGGGGTTCTCAACGTTTTTGGCCGGGGACCCCTGGAAATGCTTTGGCAATGTCTCTGGACCCCCGCCCCGCCCCCTCCCGACCCCCAATATAAATTGACTGCTACAATAACCTTAACCCATTTTGGGCGGGAACCCCTTTTGGTGTTTTAAGCATTATGTTATAATTTAGCTATTGAAAAATAGCAGATCTACAAGCTCATAGCGCGCCACCGAGTGGCGCGCTATGAACTTGTAGGTCTGCTATTTTTGAAAAACCGTGAAAATTTTTTTTTTTAATATTTTGGGGACCCCCCAAAATAATTTGGCGACCCCCCGAGGGGTCGCGACCCACGGGTTGAGAACCCCTGCTGTATCAGACCACAAATCCGGTTGGGGGCAGGTTGAGTGCTCTGACATGTCATGACTCATGAGAGTGCATCGGAGAAAGTACAAAATGAGCGACCAACCTCAAGGTCTTGGAGTCTGTTGGGCTGAGAGGGCCAAATTGCCTCAAAGTCAAATTGCCTCAAAATTGGACTCAAGTACAGCCGACAGACAGACAGACAGACAGACAGACAGACAGACAGACTTCTAAAAGGCTTGCCACGCTCCCTAGGAGCACGTACACCATAAAAAAACAAGTATAAGTCGCTCCCTTCTCCTTCCATATCATCATTATCACTGGTCTGTGTCAGGCGTTGTGCACTTGGAGCCCCGTGAGAAATTAAAAATGGATCGGTCAAGAAGTCTTCTGGGTGGGATAAAAAAAAAACCTGAGGCGATGAATGAAAGCAAAGGTAAAATCACTGCCTTGATGATAAAAACCTTGCCTTATAGGCTTACTGTCAGTCTTCTCAAGGTGCCAGCTTTTTCTCACTTTCCCTACCAATTCTGTGTACATTTCTGTTCTGTACACCCCCCCCCCCCCCCGCCATCTTTGTCCATAGTCTGTAAAACTGTGTCTTTAGTCTGTTAAATTTTGTGCCAAAAGCCTGTCCATAAAAATTGGTCCAGCGTCCTGTTCACAGATAAAGGTCAGTGCATAAAATGTTCATGTTGCCTACAGTATGTATAATAATGTATTAAGCCCCAAGAGACCACGGTTTACAGTGAACAGTAAAATCACTATACCAGGGTCTCTTGTAGTTTATTGCTTTTATAAAATGGTTACCAAATTATGGCAACATGAAAAGACACATCCCAATTAAAATATTTGTTCCCTCAAGTAGGCTACAGTAGCTACTATAAATGTACTTTGTTACTGTCCACCACTGCAATCTGGATAGGCCAAACATGTCATGAACTGTATACTTTTATTGTGTAGTTATGTTCCTAATGTTTCATGTCTGCTCTAATGTTTGCTACCTGTCTTGTCTGTAATAGGCCTATCTCACAGCCCGTTTTTCACGCCCACTTCCGGTAAATAGTGGTGACTTTAACATGGGCATTTACACGTTTTTTTCTCTGGAGAATCTAAGTACATTTTCTAATGTAAAAATGTGACAGACCAATATTATTATGAAGCAAACAAGATGGTAAATCAGGTCGAGCAGATAGAACAAACCTTACCTTGAGAAAACAAAAGTTGTAGACTTCTTAAATAACCTCTTTTAACATGTAGCGTCTATGGAGTGACGTCACGCTATCACCACTAACCCCGAAAGGGGGCGTATTTAGGGGGGGCGGGGAAATTCTGTGAGATAGGCTTATTGCAATTGTATTTCACCTGTGTCCAGTTCAGTCTCAGCCAATCATGTGTTGTTTGTAGTTATGTTTCACCTGTGTCTAGTTAGTCTGTGTCTATTTAAGCCTCCTTGTGTTCAGTGTTACCTTGCCAGTTTATAATTCTTGGAACACGTGTTCCTGCCTGTGTATGTCCTGTCAGATGTTAAGAAATACTGGAATTGATCTGCTTGCCTGCCGTGTTCTGCTTCTGGGTCCTCACCTGACATGCATTGTGACAAAAAATGGTATTTGGGCTGCCTGTCTGAACACATAGCCTTATGGTGAAGTCGCAGCTGCTACTATCTGCGACTGCTATCTGTGAAGATTTGTTTAATTGCTGATGTTAGAAATGGGTAAAGTGTCATTATTCAGACGCATTTTTTTTCAGGCGCATTATTCCGACAGCGTGTTGGTTCCGACTGATGGATCTGGTAGATCTGCTAGTTTGGTGTTTTTTGTGGACTGGTGTCAATATGTTCCCTTTTGGCCCAGACCGTGTTCTCCTTATCCTATTTATGTCATGTCACCCTCCACAGGCCTAATCATCTCAGACCTATATTATCCGTTATATTATTATATCATATTATATTATGGGTTGCCTGACGCCAAGTTAAGATTTACTGTCTGCCTGTAGCCACAAAAGTTAGCTGGCATATTGAGAGGTCTATTTGGATAAACACTGCATGTATTTGACCTTGATGCCTAGTGAGAAAAGAGATAGCGGCTCAGGGAGTATTTCTCTCTGGTAAGAGTTCACAGCTAGCCGGGAAGAGATGTTATCTTCAGGTTGCCATAGCAACGCCAGCCTCAGTGCTTTCCCGGCCTATGGCTCTCAATGACGGAATTAAGGAAGCTGTCCCAATATCAGTCTCATCAGCTATGTGCTGGTCCAATGGGCGCTCGACACCTATGTGCCAGCGTGGCATAGTGGAAATTAACTGCGTATTGAGCCAATGAAATGTGTATCAACAATAATTATTCTACAGTATTAATGCCTGGCACATGATGTGTCTGGCAGAGAGAACCCTGTGCAGTTTTGAGTTTTTTGTAATTTGGCTGTGTGTGGATCTGTCCTGTCTCTCTGATCTGAAAATGAATAGACATTAATCATATACTGCTGACTGGACAATCCTTCTTCCTGGTGGTTTCATCTTTTAATTGGGTACAAGGTATTTTTCGAAAAGAGTATTTCCTGCTTAAAGTAATCCTGCTAATTGTTAACTTGGTCATAGGCTCTCTGCCTAGTTGTGGTGCTGAGTAGGTATCAGTACTTTTAAAATACTTTCTTAGAAGTATTTTTATAGTTATAGCCCTGTGTGGCTCAGTAATTCAGTATCATACAGTCCTTTATATCTTTGGTGAATCATTAACTGTCCCTTTTGCACTTTATATGCAACAAATGGGTTTTATCTTAATTATAAATCCATCAAATTGGTCCTCTTCGAACCGGCTTTTTCGAGTATAAGTCTAATTTATTTAATTAGCCTCTCCGACAAAAGGAACCTGCCCCCATCCCCATTTTCATTTTTTTTCTGCCGGAAGAACAAAGTCCATAGTCATATTTTTGGAGCAGTGGTTTTGTCGATACATGTTCAGTTCTGGAACCGATCCTCCCCATTTTTGGGAACATACAAGCCGCGGATCTGTGGACGAACGAACGAAGCATGAGTTATACAGCTTGCCTTGGCCGGTCCTCCACAGAACCCCCCCACCTTCCTCTCCGGCTTCGATGCCCTCTGTCTGGGTCCGGTCTGCCTACGTGATTCTCCCAGCTTGCCTTTCTCAAGTTAAGTAATTTGTCTTTCTGTAATCTTTCTTAGATTATACTGTTATTATAATTTATTGCCATACATTCATGTCTGGGACTTAATCCCTGAACATGTCTCAGTCACATTACTCTTCCTCCACTTTAGATTTTCAGGATGTAGCGCAACCATGCATGGGCACAACTTCCTCACCCTTTCATTTTATCTATCTGCTTCGATTTCTTATCTATTTATAGTATTTATGTCTTTCAGCATACGGTTATCATTCGTAGGACACCCTTGTTGTCCTACGAGAGTAGAAAGGTTCTTTTTATACCGTAAAAGGTCTGTGAGCCCTTTCACCATTACATTACACATGATTATTTTTTATCACCCCTTTTTACATTGTTTTTAGAGTGTGTAGGCTTCTTATCTAAGGAATTTAGTCTCTCACTCCCTCTCTGGGACTGAGTGCGTGCGTGTGATAACGCATGGCTCCTTCTCTCCTTTTTCTCTATCTGCCTGTGGGCCTCTCTGTCTGTCTGCGTGCGTGTTCGTGCGTAGGTGTGTATATCACTGTCTTATGTTGGAATGGATGTGTGTGTTGTCCCGTAGAACAGTTATTCTTCTTTTAATAGTTGAATGATGTGTGTGTGTGTAACGTACCATTTGTTCAATGTCACCTAGTATATTGTATATAATTTTATTTGTATTTAGAGTGACTGAGTGAGTACGTTTGTCCTGTGGGCGGATATGTTGCCCTTGTCTATGTATGTGTGTGCATGCGTTCGTGCGTGTGTGCGTGCATATGTGTTTGTCCGTGTTCATGCGTATGTGTGTAGGTGAAACACTTATTTTGGAAGAGTATGACAGGATAATATTAGGGATGCGTGACGACTATTTACTATTGATTTATTTATCTGTCAGGCTCCGTGTTCCGCCATTTATCATCATTTCATACACTTTATAATTGCCTAGTGGCCGTGCCATGGTTTTTCATTTTTAGATAGGACCCCTTGACCATTTAAAGGCCCATTATCATGACAATTTATTATTGATTTCAACCAATCCCCTTATTGATTTAAATTCATTTATTATTTTGTATTATTTAATTTCATTTATTTTTGAGTGGTGTCAACCATTCATTCCCAAGACATTTTAAATTCCCTATTATTATAATACTTATTATTTTATTTTTATTTGTACTCTACTCTCTCTTTTTCTCTGCCTGGAACGAGTTCTGCAGGCTCCTACAGGTAGAACTTGTGATCTCACAATTTCTTTTTTGGCGTCTTATACGTGACATTAGCTACGTCATTAATAGCGTATTTGATAAGTACATTAGCATACATGTGTTTTTTTAGGAGTGATGACCTACATTTTGTTTATTTCTGTCCGTGTTTGCAATGCCATGCCATATTATGCATGATAGTCTTAAAGTCCAGTGCAAATACAGGGCAAAATAGACTTGTGCGTTTATTCTGTCATCATCAAGCTGTGTTTCCTGTGTTAACGGATTAATCACTGCACCATTATTATAGAAAACAATTAAATAGAAAAAAAATAGAATACTTTGTTTTCTTCTTGAGATATCTTTCTCTCTCTCCCTGTCTCTACGTAACCTCCCTCCAGTTGTTTATCTCTGTGTAAATGCGTACGTAGAACGCTGGGTCTCTCTCTCTCTATCTCTCTCTCCTTGACCTGTCTCTCTAAGTACTCTCCCTCCATATAAATGTGTAAATACGTACTGTAAGAACGGTCAGGAGAAGTACAAATATTAATATTATTTTTTATTATTATTTTAATTTTAATTTTTTAAACCATACCCTGTCTACCTACACGCCCTACTTTCACCATAGCTGTGTAACATGCGCGGTTGGTAGAACAGTCATTTAAAAAAAAAATTAAACTATACCCTGTGGATGTTTACCCTGTTGATGAATTGTTTATAATTGTTGTTTCATTTCATTCACCAGTTTGTTTTTCTCTTTCTGTTTTTATCTCACAGATACGGATTTCTGGTGGTTTCGTGGGTGGGAACAAACCCAGGATAGAGGAATCTATAGGTCAACAAAAGTGATGGAGAATAGAGTGAAGGAATGGTGTTGTCGACCTCGAGATTCCTTTCCCTTTGTTTATTAGGGTTTGGCCCCTAGACCCCGAACCACTCAGGGACAGTATTAGGCCCGACCCCCTAGAACAGTATAGGCCTTATGCCATCTGCCCATAGATTTCCCATCGGGAACAAATTAGAATTCCACTCATGTTTCACCATACACATAATTGTTTTATGTTTTTTTCTTCCATGTTTTTCTTCCATGTCCATAAGACACTGTATTTTGCTAAAACGCTGTTACCCCTCCCTACCTAGTATTAGGATTCATTTGATCATTCCTTCGCCCCTCAATTAATTAATATGGTATTTTGACTATTCATTTTCCAGATCCCAGATCTGCTTCATTATATAGATTATGTAAACTGAATTATCCCATCTTTGGACAATCTAAATTTCCTTCCATTAGGATTCATTATCCCACCTCATCATATTTTTATTATTTTTGATTTGATTCATATTTTACCTCTGAATTTGGAATATCCCTCCATTGTAAACATTTAACCTTTATGATCCCCGAACCACCCCTTGACCTTACATTGAGTTTGACTTGATTAGGCATATATATCCTCCCCTGAATAGACTTGATTCTATATTTGGCCTTCATGGTACTAATGGACTCGCCAGGAAGCGACACGACATCATCAATTACCCTGTCCCCCCCTCTCCAAGCTCTGCCTGGTATAAGAACTGTTAGGTGCATCTCCGGCCGTTTTCTCCCGTTTGAATCACAGAGATCAAGTATCTGTCAATGAGAAAGTATAGGCTGAGATTGTCACCTATGGGTCACCTGTTATGTCACCCATCCGGGGGGCGGGGCGAAGATTCGGCTCCGACAACGAGCCAAACCATCCAGTGTCTGCTCTGATGAGCTACTAAGAACATTGTCAAACTCTGACACTAAACGTCGGCGTAGGAACGCTGCAACATTGCTGAGTTCTTTGAGAACCCCGAAGACCGAAGATCGAGAGAGAAAAGTCATTCTGTCTCTCTCCCACAGTACCATCTAATTAAGGAGTGATTGTTTGCCTAGTCTTAAGTCAAAACTATTTTTTATTTTTCATTGTTCCTGGTTCCACTGTTTCCAATCTGGTTCTAGTCCCCTCCTGATCCTTAGTATAGAGTGAATTTTATTTCTCATCTCCCAATTGACCCTTATATTATTTTAATTTAATTCCCTGAAGATTGATTATTGATTATTGATCACATTTGACACTTCATCCACAAAACGTGATGGAGTTGATGGATCTGGTAGATCTGCTAGTTTGGTGTTTTTTGTGGACTGGTGTCAATATGTTCCCTTTTGGCCCAGACCGTGTTCTCCTTATCCTATTTATGTCATGTCACCCTCCACAGGCCTAATCATCTCAGACCTATATTATCCGTTATATTATTATATCATATTATATTATGGGTTGCCTGACGCCAAGTTAAGATTTACTGTCTGCCTGTAGCCACAAAAGTTAGCTGGCATATTGAGAGGTCTATTTGGATAAACACTGCATGTATTTGACCTTGATGCCTAGTGAGAAAAGAGATAGCGGCTCAGGGAGTATTTCTCTCTGGTTCACAGCTAGCCGGGAAGAGATGTTATCTTCAGGTTGCCATAGCAACGCCAGCCTCAGTGCTTTCCCGGCCTATGGCTCTCAATGACGGAATTAAGGAAGCTGTCCCAATATCAGTCTCATCAGCTATGTGCTGGTCCAATGGGCGCTCGACACCTATGTGCCAGCGTGGCATAGTGGAAATTAACTGCGTATTGAGCCAATGAAATGTGTATCAACAATAATTATTCTACAGTATTAATGCCTGGCACATGATGTGTCCGGCAGAGAGAACCCTGTGCAGTTTGTCGCACAGGGTGAGAGTTTTTTGTAATTTGGCTGTGTGTGGATCTGTCCTGTCTCTCTGATCTGAAAATGAATAGACATTAATCATATACTGCTGACTGGACAATCCTTCTTCCTGGTGGTTTCATCTTTTAATTGGGTACAAGGTATTTTTCTAAAAGAGTATTTCCTGCTTAAAGTAATCCTGCTAATTGTTAACTTGGTCATAGGCTCTCTGCCTAGTTGTGGTGCTGAGTAGGTATCAGTACTTTTAAAATACTTTCTTAGAAGTATTTTTATAGTTATAGCCCTGTGTGGCTCAGTAATTCAGTATCATACAGTCCTTTATATCTTTGGTGAATCATTAACTGTCCCTTTTGCACTTTATATGCAACAAATGGGTTTTATCTTAATTATAAATCCATCACCGACTCGCCCCATTACTAACCCTGTCCCTAACCGCACGTGAAGCCATGTTGTCGGACTAATGCGCCATCTGAATTATTTCAGTCGCGTTGGGCTACTGGCAATGGAATTAGAAAGTGCAGTTAGCTGCCAAGGTCTCCACTGCTGCTGGTACGAAGCAGCTGCCTTTAACTAGCCTGCCGCTTCCGCTGCAGATACCATGACTGTTATTTAATTTTGGTTTCTATGACAACCAAGTTGACACATCTTTTTGTGCGCATAGTTACAGCACAGGAGGAGAAATGTCCTTGAGAAGATTACAATGTCGCCTATGTATTGTATAAGAGGTCTCTATTTTCTAGAACACTGTTCCTAAAACATTTTCGTGTCAAAGACTCCAAATTTATATGAATTTTGGCTCTTGGACCCCCGCATAAAACATGATGTGCCAACGATGGACCCCATAAGAGAAGATTTGTGCTAAATTTCTTTCAAACTTATTCAAAAACGTTCCACAATGCTCAACATTTTTCACAATTTCTGTGTGACTCCTATTTTCATTTCATATAAAAGAAAACATAGTCCTGTAAAAGCGAACAAAGAAATCAAATGTAATCTCCTCACTATATACAGCAGTTACTGTACATGTAATTAAAACTGTTACAGTATGAAGATTTAAATTAGGACTCAGTCGTCAGAGGAGTGCTACGTTGCCAACATGAATGGACGTGTGTGATGCTTAATTAATGCTCTGTCGTACGGCGGACAAAAATAGCCGATCAACAAGATGTGACGCGTTTTTCAATGCTTTATACTTAGACTCCACTACATCTCAGAGGCAAATATTTTACTTTTTACTCCACTAAAATTTTTTGACAGCTTTAGTTACTTATTGAAAAATAGCTGAACTACAAGCTCACAATGCATCGCACAGAGACGTGTAATATGAGCTTATAGAGACGTTTGAATACAGAACGTTTACTTTTAACTGAGTATTTCTACATTGTGGTATTGCTACTTTTACATAAAAGTAGCAAATCTGAGTAGCCTACTTCTTCCACCACTGGTTGGTTGTGTGCTATTCAGCGTGTGACACCGCTGTACGATGAAGTAGGCTATAAACCAGTCTTGATTAAAAAAAGCTGGATTCATTGGTTGCAGCCATGGTAACATAAGGAAGAGCCTCGACTGGTTTGAGACCAGTGTGGCGAGCCACAGGCACGTCAGGCAGGCTGCCTGTGTGTGACGCACACTCTGCTTTCATCATGGGTGCTACTGCGACAGCACAGACCGTCTGCTCGTGGATAATTAAAGCCCATATAAATAGTGGTGGGCAAAGTACTCAACCCTAGTAGCCTATTGAGTCAAAGTATAGATACTCCTGGTCAAATATTACTCATTAAGTGGCTCAGTTAAATTTGCAGTTGAGTTGCTGTACTGGAGTAGGCAATTAAAATACTAGTAGTATTCAAGTATTCAAGCGAGTAGGGGTCGGAGAGACTTATTGTTGGTATCAGCTGAGAACGTGAGAGTCTATCCCTGCTTCAATGTGCTAGACCCTTGGGAGATGGATTGCACCTACTCCCAGTACTTGCACCCAAGCCGTGCTACTCACACACTCAGTTGTCGATGCCCACGATCAAACGCATGACCTTATACCTGTAGGTCCAAAGGCGAGAGCTCTACCGACAGAGCTGGCTTTGAAAATTGTGCATTGTGAACAACTTCTTGTACTGTAAGTTTTATTGCCAATACACTTGTACTTTTAATCAATAAAATCGACGACGACAGCCCTCCATATTTGCGCAGCCACGACCCCCACCAGTGTTGGCTACCGCTCTGTAGTGTAGCCTGATTTACAGTATACTTTGTCTTATGCTGGAAATATGTGTCATGATGTAATGCATTGTGAGATTCTAGATCTTTTTTCATGCAAAACCTTTTTGCTAAAAATATGATAATGACGTTTAGAAGATTTAGAACACTTTCCTGGGGGTCTTTATGTGTGTAATATGTGGTTTTAGATATTTTAGATTTTAGCAGTGATCCCAGTGTCTCTGATGTCATCGACACTGGGCTCACTTCCTTCCTGGACTACAATTCTCATAATGCTTTGGTGCACTGCTCCTCCTTGTGGATAGGGGGAGGGCTGTCTTAAGCCAAATTCCAATACCCAAAATCTCGGCCACTCGGTCACTCGGGGTCATTCCAGCTTGACCCGGAAATGATTAACGTTCCAATTGTTAATGTGCTCCATCGAGGAGGCGAGTGGAGTCGAGTGGAGGAGCCGAGTGGGCTCTCCGAGAGCTCATAGAGCGAGTGTACATCAGGTACAGGCTCGGTGGTGTTCTGTCTCCTCGTGGCAGATTTCCGCATCACGTGTACACGGGTTTTTCCTTCTCAGTGACATAAGTCCTCCTCCTCCATGTGTGGCACAGAAAACACTGCTTAAGTTGAAACCCGATACTAGCTATGCCACCCCCCCAATCCACTAGCGTGCTGCGTCTGACCCAACACACACATGCACGCACAGACACACACACATTAAACTAAAAAGTGTTGCTATTTGTTGAAGAGACACATTTTCGCTGAATTAATAGAGCTTCAGAATAGCCTACATATGTGAAAGTGAAAGGACCACAACAAGCCACTGGCTTTATTGCGTTGTATGATATAAGCATAATAAAAGTAGGCTATATAAATATAGGCTATATTGTGCGCACTTCATCTGCCTCAAAAGCTAGTTAATTGTCTCCACCAGGCCGAAGGCATGGGGAGAGAGTATGTTTTGCACTCCGTCCGTCCGTCCGTGTGTCCGTGTGTCCGTCCGTGTGTCCGTCCGTCTGTGAACAGCTAATCTCCGGCACCGTTAACCCGGTCGATGTCAAATTTTGCACACACACTCCCTGGATGCCAACGATGAACCTCTGCCCCACAATTTCCAGAACGGCCTGTTATAGCGCCACCAGGAGGCCGCTTTGTGCAAAACAAGGTTTTGGACAGTACACCTACAGATTTTGTCCAAACATCACGCAAATTGGTACACAGTCTCTCTGGAGCCATTCAACGAAACGGGTCTTTCAGATTTCTCAGACTCCATCCTGATTGGCTAAGATTGGCTTCCAAAGTTTGCAGGAGTGCTCAGTTTCAAACAAAATGCTGCAAATCATGGACACATCGTGTGATTTCCGTGAAATTGTGCATGCACATTCCCACTAGGCCGAGGAAGAAATGCCACGTGAACATTTCCAACTCAGCCTCATGGTGGCGCTATAACTCGCCGAAAATTGTTTTTACCTCTAACTGCACGGATCTGTGGATAACTTTGTATGCCAACTCCCTAGAGGCCAAGGAAAAACCTTTGCCTGGAATTTTTCACATCTGCTCTTTATAGCGCCACCAGGAGGCCGACATATGTAAAACACATTTTCTAATATTACTCCTTCAGATTTTATCCAAATTTCACGCAAATCGGAACACATGCTCTCCATAGTCATGTGATCAAGACGCGTTTGTTTGATTTCTCATAATCCACCTTCATTGACTACGATTGGCTTCTAAACCTTTCAGGAGTAGCCCGCTTTGTACCCGTTTTGTACAAATTGCCACAATTACTCAACGCAGCGTCCGATTGCGGTGAAACTGTGCATGCATATTCCCACTAGGCTGAGGAAGAAATGCCACTTGACAGTTTTCAAATCAGCCTCATGGTGGCGCTACAACAGGCCAAGCCGCGTCTCACACACACACACACACACACACACACACACACACACACACACACACACACACACACACACACACCCACACCCACACACACAAAACATCCTCCTGGTGGAGACCTGTGCCCAGAAGGGCACTTTTTCTAGTTTCTCTCTGTGCATGCCTGAATGCACAGACTGCTAAGAATGACGGTGACAAAAATGTATTTTTCATATGTGGACTGAACTGAATATGTAAGTCAGAGAGACGTTATTTGCAAAGACCGTAGGAGGAGGGACTGTCGGAGGAGGGGGGTGATTTATACGAGCAAAAAGGAACGCGGGCTGCGGGCAGGTTAGGAATTCCCTTCACAATCATATAATACATAAGTTTGCGCATCCTGGCGCTTATTCACTATTTCAGGAATAAATAGCCAGGCACATGTTACCATACACATTGGCCTCGGTTACATGAACAAAACTAGAAAAAGTGTGTGTGTGATATGATGTTTGGCAAAATGTTTAGGAGCAATATAAACGTGTGTGTGTGTGTGTGTGTGTGTGTGTGTGTGTGTGTGTGTGTGTGTGTGTGTGTGTGTGACGCGGCTTGGCCTGTTGTAGTGCCACCATGAGGCTGATTTGAAAACTGTCAAGTGGCATTTCTTCCAAAGCCTAGTGGGAATATGCATGCACAGTTTCACCACAATCGGACGCTGCGTTGAGTAGTAAAACGGGTACAAAGCGGGCTACTCCTGAAAAGTTTAGAAGCCAATCGTAGCCAATGAGGGTGGATTATGAGAAATCAAACAAACCCGTCTTGATCACATGACTATGAAGAGCATGTGTACCGATGTGCGTGAAATTTGGATAAAATCTGAAGGAGTAATATTAAAAAATGTGTTTTACATATGTCGGCCTCCTGGTGGCGCTATAAAGAGCAGATGTGAAACATTCCAGGCAAAGGTTTTTCCTTGGCCTCTAGGGAATTGGCAAACAAAGTTATCCACAGATCCGTGCAGTTAGAGGTAAAAACACTTTTCGGCCAGTTATAGCGCCACCATGAGGCTGAGTTGAAAATGTTCATGTGGCATTTCTTCCTCAGCCTAGTGGGAATGTGCGTGCACAATTTCACGGAAATCACACGATGTGTTCATGATTTGCAGCATTTTGTTTGAAACTGAGCACTCCTGCGAACTTTGGAAGCCAATCTTAGCCAATCAGGATGGAGTCTGAGAAATCTGAAAGACCCGTTTCGTTGAATGGCTCTAGAGAGACTGTGTACCAATTTGCGTGATGTTTGGACAAAATCTGTAGGTGTACTGTCCAAAAACTTGTTTTGCACAAAGCGGCCTCCTGGTGGCTCTGTAACAGGCCGTTCTGGAAATTTTGGGGCAGAGGTTCATCGTTGGCATCCAGGGAGTGTGTGTGCAAAATTTGAATTTGAATTTATACACGTCATAAGTGATCACGGAATGTGCCGTCGCTTTGAAATGACAGCGTAGTACATTCCAATTATAAAGGCAAATCCACTCCACCACTCTGTCCTCGCATCGAATCCTCTCCTCCTCGCTGGGGTCGGAGCTAAGGAGCGAGTGGAGGACGCGAGGGGAGTGAGCGAGTGTGAAAGTTGCGGTATTGGAATTTGGCTTTACTGAGACAACACAGTCCAGGAAGTAAGTGAGCCCAGTGTCCATGACATCAGAGACACTGGGCGAATTCTTCTAAATGTCATACTCATTAACATATATTTTTTTGCAAAAAGGGGGAAGTTTCCCTTTAAGGGCCATTGTGTGTTTCTTGGCCAATACATTTTTACCATCCAAAAATAAAACACAGGAAGGTTGAGGGTTTAATTAACAAAAAAAATAAAATGATGTAGGAGTGCAAGAACTTATAGAGACACTTTTGTGTCTAGTCTGTTTTTTTCTTGTTTTTTTCTCCAATATAGAAAGAAATCAGACTCTGTGTTCAAGGGTCCTTGAAGGGGTTCTAGGGGGTCCCTATCAAAATGTGTTAAAGTTTAACCATATTTTATACTTTGTATATTAAAAAGAACCAGTTTGCAAGCAACTTGTAAATCTGGTACTTTTCAACATTTTGGAAAAATTCTAATTCAAATATGTGACCATAACACATGGGAATGTTTGAGAACCACTGCAGTAAGTGCCTTGCAAAGATAACTTCAACTTCTACTTTATTTGTCCCTGAAGGACAGTTGGATTTGCAGCACAGCTAGCCTTCTTTACACATTTCTTGTCTCCCTTTCCAAAGCACAAGGTTGTATGGTAATCCATTATCATTTTGATGTATGACATGACAGTGTGGTATGTTTTTCGGTGGAAAGCTTCACTGTTATACAAAGTGGCATGAAAAATCACAGGGACGAATCGAATGACGATTCAAGGAAAATTAAATCACAGGGATGATGATACAAGTCATGGTAATAATTGTATATATTAAAGATCACACCTGTGTGAACTGAGGGGCGCTCTTATACGTCATCATACATCATCTCAATCTCAACCAATGGCACATCTCCCACTCAATCACAATTTGCGTCCTCTCGTCTTCAAGCTTCCATGTTTGTGTTTACACACTTTTGTCTTCAATGTTTGTGTTTACACACTCTTGTCTTCAATGTTTGTTTTTACACAATGTTTGTGTTTACACACTTTTAATGTTTGTGTTTACACAAACACATGAAGCTGGACACAGGAGGGGCTAGCGCCCCTCAAAAGGCCAGTCACTCAACTCACTCCTAGGACATCGCTATGTAAATGACATGACATCAGCTTGTAACTGAAATTTGTTCTGTTCGCAGATGACTCAGCACTGCTGGTCTCGGACAGGAACAAACTGCAGGTTGAAAAGGCCCTCAGCTCTGAACTTGGTAGAATCGGCACCTGGCTCGCTGATAACAAACTATCTTTACACCTGGGAAAAACTGAATCTATTCTATTTGGATCAAATAGTAATCTCAGCAAGGCAGATGGCTTCTTGGTTAGAGTGGATGACAATATTATCACACGAAAAGATGAAATTACCTACCTAGGTTCCATCCTGGAGGCAAATCTTTCCGGTGATAAAATAGCCACCAACGTAATCAAAAAGGTCAACCAAAGAACAAGATTCCTATACAGGATCTCCCCACTGGTCAACAAAAACACCTTGAAGACCCTAACAGGAGCCCTCGTACAAGGTTTCTTCGACTATGCTTGCACCTCCTGCTACCACAGCACCTCTAAGGCCCTTAAAACAAGGCTCCAGACTTCCCAAAACAAACTGGTCAGGCTACTACTTGGCCTCACTCCCCGAACCCACCTCACCCCTGCCCACTTTGACTGGAATGGCTTAGGGACAGAGTACAGCACCTTGCAATGGGTCTGGTCCACAAGATTCGCTACACCACCAAGATACCCATGTACCTGTTTAAATACTTCCTTAATGTCAACGAAGTCCACACCCACAACACCAGAGGGAGTTCAACAAACCATGTGCAACCCAGATTCGGCACAAACAAGGGACTAAATTAATTTCGCTCCTATGCCACCAAAATGTGGAATGCCCTACCAACAGTCATTAAGACATGCGAATCCCTTGAGTCCTTCAAAACTGCTCTCAAAGGGCACCTACGGACGGCTGCAATTCGAAACTGGCCCCCGTAAAATCTGAATCCTGCACCCACCCCTGTTCCCCCTCACTGTATATGTTTCTTTTCCCTTTTTACCTCCTATGATGATTTCCTTTTGACTATATTGAAAATGGTGGGCCCTATTGTAAACAAGTGTAATGCTTTATGTTTATGGTGTCGTCCACTCACTGTTAACAGTTTTTGTATTGAGTTGTACTTGAAATGTACTGTAATTCTGCAAACACCTTTAATAAATCAATCAATCAATCAATCAATCAAAAATAGTTGTGTAAAAGGTGTGATATTCAGAGGCAGAATGTGGAGAGCCGAGGCTATGAGCACTGAGGTGGCATAGGTAAAGGTATAGGTGGGAGCTCAGCAGGCTGAAGGTGCTCCACAACCAGTTGGGGAAAATTAGTAAGAACAGGCACTAGGCACTGTAGGCAGTACTGTACCTAAGTGAGGTTTTATTTTTTTCTCCACTCTAAAACATGATCATCAGGTCTTATAGTTATATAAGGAGGAAGAAGATAATGGGGGAGGGGTTAGGCGAGGGGCTGATAGTGTGATGTCACTATATCACAGTTTTTTTCATTGGCACGTTTGACTGTCAAGGTTTCAGCCTCCAGGAAGAAACCCTAAATACAAAGGGAAGACATCATTGCACATAACAACCACACCAAGGGGTCTAATGAAACCTCTTAAAGGGTAAGACCGCTTTTTGAGAGGTTTGGGTTGTTTATGGGCAAACTATTCCATTCCACGAGTTATTTCGCTCCGTTGTGTTGTTTATTAGCAATTTAAGAAATAAAAAATAGTCGCTCATTGACTTCCATTGTAACGGAGAAACAGCTCTCAAAGTCACTCTTTTAGCACATGGACAAAAGCTGATTCTGACAGTCAGGAAAACTCATGCGGTTTTATTTTTGTCTTTTAAGATAGATTTATAAAGTTTGTTGCGTTCGTTTATATGCTCAAAGAGAGAGCTGTTTCCCCGTTACAATGGAAGTCAATGGACCCTATTTTGTATTTCTTAAATTGCTAATAAACAACACAAGGGAGCGAAATAATTCATGGAATGGACTAGTTTGCTCATAATAAGGTAAGAAAACAACCCAAACCTCTAAAAAGGTGGTCTTACCCTTTAAACACATGAAACATTGGAAAAAGTACAAAAATCACGGCACTCCATCTTTAAGTATATAAAAATGTTGATACAGTACTTCAATACATCGCAGATAGAGGCAAATATTTTACTTACTCCTGTACAATTATTTAACAATTATTTGACAGCTAACTAAGTTGGTTTATGTGTGGAAACGTATTGATGTTATTATTACATTAGCTAATATACTGTAGGCATATATAGCTGTGGACCCCCATCTGAAAAGGATTGTGCCAGGGACCCCCAGAGAATATTGTGTTGTTAAAAGCTTTCAAAAATAAATGTTAAAACATTTTCACAATTCTATTTTTCAAGAATAGTCTATCTACAAGCTCACAACACGTCGCATTGTGAGCTTACCCTCATACCCCCTGGTGCCCCTCAAGGACCCCAGGGGATCCCTGGACCCCACTTTGAGAACCATGCACGGATATAGGCCAATGTTATGAAAGTCTGCTGCAGATAATTGCAGCAGAAAAGAAAAATGCAATTCATTATAATTGCAGAGTTGAATGTGGGCACTTATGTCCCCATCAGTCACCTGCTTTGAAGGCTGAATTGGCCCTTTGGAGGTACCTATATATAAAATGGAATGGTCCCTCAGGCGAGGAAGCCGGGCAGCTAGGGTCACATGTACTCATCATACGGGCTGGGATATGGCACCTGTCAATGGGGAGGTGCCACTACGTCATCCCCGGTGGGGAGCTCCCGGTGGGGCGGCAGTGTACGTGGCTCAGGGGTAGAGTAGTCTATCTTTTTTTGCCTATGGGTTCTCAGATTGGGGGTAGAGTGGCCGGTAGAGTGGCCAGATGGGAACCGCGAGGTTCCCAGTTTGATCCCAGCCTCCCCCAGAGTTAGTGTCGAAGTGTCCTTGAGCAAGACTCTGAACCCCTATTTGCTCCCGATGAGCAGATTGGTGCCTTGCATGGTTTCCTCCGCCATTGTGTATGAATGTGTCTGTGAATGGGTGAATGTAATGCACAATCGATGTGAAGTACCATAAATAAAGGCATAAATGCACCATTTAGCTCCTCACTGGCAGGTGAGCCAGTAGGATACAACAGCAGTTTCAAGCAGTGGGAGGAATTAATTGACATTTGGGAGTGGGTATTATATTTAAACTAGGGCTAGAGCTGACAATGTCTAATTGTCCACATAAATGGCCAGTGATGAATAGAAACATACAGCAACTGTTAAAGGTCACTCCACACCAAGAAGACTTGTCCAGACTAGTCAAAGACTGCTTAACTGTCCGATTGCAACAGACTGGCATTTTTTTATCAGCACAAAAAAGTCTGCCGACGACGAAACATTATTTTCCCCGATGCAAATTGCAGAAAGCAGCCACCAGCACTGGTTTGCACTGCACAGTGCAAACACTCTCGACATCGGCAACCGACCGGACATGTTCGGTTCTTCATCAACGGGTTCCAACGCGTCGGTAAGCCGATATGGACGGCAAGCGACTGGAGCTTCTCGTCGGGAGTCTCCTCCAGACAGTCTCGCGACTGGCGACAGCCGACCGTCGGGGCAGTGTGGACTGTGGAGCTGGCTTAAGTCGAAGTCTGATGTCTTCTGTGAAATCAGCGAAGTTGTGGAGATTTCATTAAAATTAGGCATAAATGCAGGTTCTATATAGGACCATATATTGTCCTTATAAGCACAATATTCCACAACACTACTTGAACACCACAATTCACTAAGAGGATTATCTTTCACATTCAAATTGTGCTTCAGAGTAGATTGCTCATTAAAAAGTTACAATGCTGTCTTCACTTTCTAATCTTTTGCGACAGAGGCTGAGGTTAGGCAATTGTTTCTAATGGTAGCTGAATGAGCCACGTCTCTGTCTGTGTGCGTGTGTGTGTGTGTGTGTGTGTGTACGGTTTTAATGCACGTAACTCGAGAACCGTTTGCCCCAGCGACTTCAAATTCGACACACACGTACCACACCCCCACAGGGAGTGCAGTGCCCGGTATCGAGTCGGTCGGACCCACGGTTGTCCACAAACACCACAAAAGGCTCTGGTCAGGCTCTGCCAGTGGGCCTATTAGCCCAAGTGCCCTCACCTGTGCAATTTCCAGCGTCTACCTCAGCCAATTGATTGCCATGGCAACCCCACACCTGCCAATTGATTACTTAACCAGTCCACTTTTCACAAGGTGTGATAGATCTGGTAGATCTGCTATTTTGGTATTTTTTGTGGACTTGTGTCAATGTTTCCTTTTGGCCCAGACCGTGTTCTCCTTATCCTATTTATGTCATGTCACCCTCCACAGGCCTAATCATCTCAGACCTATATTATTATATCATATTATATTATGGGTTGCCTGACGCCAAGTTAAGATTTACTGTCTGCCTGTAGCCACCAAAAGTCACCATACTGTAGTGTGCTGTTTTGATTTAGTTTACATGCAGCTGCTTCGATATCAGTGTGGCCTTGGGGGCCTAGTGAGAGAGAGAGCATTTCTCTCTGTAAAGAGTTCACAGCTAGCCGGGAAAGAAATGTTATCTTCAGGTTGCCATAGCAACGCCAGCCTCAGTGCTTTCCCGGTCTATGCCCTCCATGACGGAATTAAGGAAGCTGTCCCGATATCAGTCTCATCAGCTATGTGCTGGTCCAATGAGCAGTGCCAGCGTGGCATAGTGGAAATTAACTGTGTACTCAGCCAATGAAATGTGTATCAACAATTGTATTCTACAGTATTAATGCCTTTGAAATGAATTGTTCGTGAGAGAGAACCCTGTGCAGTTTGTCGCACAGGGTGAGAGTTTTTTGTAATTTGGCTGTGTGTGGATCTGTCCTGTCTCTCTGATCGGAAAATGAATAGACACTAAACCATAATCTGCTGACTGGACAATCCTTCTTCTGGTGGACTCATCTTTTTATTGGTTACTAAAGGTATTTTTCTAAAAGAGTATTTCCTGCTTAAAGTAATCCTGTTAAAGCTAATGGTTAACTTGGTCATAGGCTCTCTGCCTAGTGTTGTGGTGCTGAGTATTTCTGTGTACTCTTTGAGTACTTTCTCAAGAGTAGTTTTATAGTTTTAGCCCTGTGTGGCTCAGTAATTCAGTATAATACAGTCCTTTATATCTTTGGTCCCTTCTGCATTTTATATGCAACAAATGGGTTTTATCTTAATTATAAATCCATCAAATTTGATTTCAACCAATCCCCTTATTGATTTCATTCATTTATTATTTTGTTATTATTTCATTTCATTTATTTTTTGAGTGGTGTCAACCATTCTTTCCCAAGACATTTTATTCCTGTTATTTTAGATTTTTTTTTGTGGAATTTTTTGGTTTGAACTTTTTGCTCTATCTCTCTGAGACCTGATGTGTACAAATCATGGTCAATTTCGGTCTATCTTGACCTTGGCTAACCTGCGTGTGGCGATTAGCTACGTCAAATAACGCGCAGGGGACATTGTGCGACCCAGGGGGGTCGTACTAGGCACCGGACTACATGGGAAGGGGGTCTTGATTTAAGTTAAATCCCAGAGTGGTACAGATACAAGTTCTCTGTATTCACCAATTTGATGGATTTATAATTGTTGTTTCATTTCATTCACCAGTTGTTTTTTGTCTTTCTGTTTTTATCTCACAGATACGGATCTCTGGTGGTTTCGTGGTCAGGAACAAACCCGGGACAGAGTAATCTAGAGGTCAACAAAAAGTGATGGAGAATAGAGTGAAGGAAGGGTGTTGTCGACCTCGAGATCCCTTTTCCCTTAAGTTTACTAGGGTTTGGCCCCTAGACCCCGAACCACTCAGAGACAGTATTAGGCCCGACCCCCCAGAACAGTAGGCCTTATGCCATCTGCCCATAGATTTCCCATCGGGAACAAATTAGTATTCCACTCATGTTTCACCATACACATAATTGTTTTATGTTTTTCTTTTCTAAGACACTGTATTTTGCTAAAACGCTGTTACCCCTCCCTACCTAGTGTTAGGATTCATTTGATCATTCCTTCTCCCCTCAATTAATTAATATGGTATTTTGACTATTCATTTTCCAGATCCCAGATCTGCTTCATTATATAGATTATGTAAACTGAATTATCCCATCTTTGGACAATCTAAATTTCCTTCCATTAGGATTCATTATCCCACCTCATCATATTTTTATTATTTTAAATTTGATTCATATTTTACCTCTGAATTTGGAATATCCCTCCATTGTAAACATTTAACCTTTATTATCCCCGAACCACCCCTTGACCTTACATTGAGATATTTAGAATAGGGACACCTTCCCCTTCCATTTCATTTTATTATTTTGTTTTCATCACCATGAGTTTGACTTGATTAGGCATATATCCTCCCCTGAATAGACTTGATTCTATATTTGACCTTTATGGTACTAATGGACTCACCCGGAAGCTGCTACGATCGGCGCAGGAGCGCAACAAACATAACACCATCGATTACCCTATCCCCCTTTCCAAGCTCTGCTTGGTATAAGAACTGTTAGGTGCATCTCCGGCCGTTTTCTCCCGTTTGAATCACAGAGATCAAGTATCTGTCAATGAGAAAGTGTAGGCTGAGATTGTCACCTATGGGTCACCTGTTATGTCACCCATCCTGGGGACGGGGCGAAGATTCGGCTCCGACAACGAGCAAAAGAAGAACCATCCAGTGTCTGCTCTGATGAGCCACAAAGAACTTTGTTGTCAAATGACACTTTCGACGGCGTAGGAACGCTGCAACATTGCTGAGTTCCTTGGGAACCCCGAAGACCGAAGACTTCGAGAGAGAAAAGTAATTCTGTCTCTCTCCCACAGTACCATCTAAATAAGGAGTGATTGTTTGCCTAGTCTTAAGTCAAAACTATTTTTTATTTTTCATTGTTCCTGGTTCCACGGTTTCCATTCTGGTTCTATTCCCCTCCTGATCCTTAATATAGAGTTAATTTTTATTTCTCATCTCCCAATTGACCCTTATATTATTTTAATTTAATTCCCGGATTATTGATTATTGATTATTGATCACATTTGACACTTCATCCACAAAACGTGATGGAGTTGATAGATCTGGTAGATCTGCTATTTTGGTATTTTTTGTGGACTTGTGTCAATGTTTCCTTTTGGCCCAGACCGTGTTCTCCTTATCCTATTTATGTCATGTCACCCTCCACAGGCCTAATCATCTCAGACCTATATTATTATATCATATTATATTATGGGTTGCCTGACGCCAAGTTAAGATTTACTGTCTGCCTGTAGCCACCAAAAGTCACCATACTGTAGTGTGCTGTTTTGATTTAGTTTACATGCAGCTGCTTCGATATCAGTGTGGCCTTGGGGGCCTAGTGAGAGAGAGAGCATTTCTCTCTGTAAAGAGTTCACAGCTAGCCGGGAAAGAAATGTTATCTTCAGGTTGCCATAGCAACGCCAGCCTCAGTGCTTTCCCGGTCTATGCCCTCCATGACGGAATTAAGGAAGCTGTCCCGATATCAGTCTCATCAGCTATGTGCTGGTCCAATGAGCAGTGCCAGCGTGGCATAGTGGAAATTAACTGTGTACTCAGCCAATGAAATGTGTATCAACAATTGTATTCTACAGTATTAATGCCTTTGAAATGAATTGTTCGTGAGAGAGAACCCTGTGCAGTTTGTCGCACAGGGTGAGAGTTTTTTGTAATTTGGCTGTGTGTGGATCTGTCCTGTCTCTCTGATCGGAAAATGAATAGACACTAAACCATAATCTGCTGACTGGACAATCCTTCTTCTGGTGGACTCATCTTTTTATTGGTTACTAAAGGTATTTTTCTAAAAGAGTATTTCCTGCTTAAAGTAATCCTGTTAAAGCTAATGGTTAACTTGGTCATACGCTCTCTGCCTAGTGTTGTGGTGCTGAGTATTTCTGTGTACTCTTTGAGTACTTTCTCAAGAGTAGTTTTATAGTTTTAGCCCTGTGTGGCTCAGTAATTCAGTATAATACAGTCCTTTATATCTTTGGTCCCTTCTGCATTTTATATGCAACAAATGGGTTTTATCTTAATTATAAATCCATCAAGGTGCGTTTCCATATAGCCGTTTTTTTGCGCATTAAGGCTCTTGCGCAAAATCTCCTGGATGGAAACACATCAACATGCGAATAAGTCTCCATTTTGCGCAAAAACACATTTTCGCTTGGAGGTTGCGGATTTAGGCTTTTTCGAAAAAAGGGAAATGCGCAAATAGTGTATGGAAACACTTGCGGAAAAGGTTTTTAATTAGAAAGCATTGAACTCGCATTATATCGCTTTTGAACAGTTGGAAAATAAAATAAAACAACGATGGGGAGGCAGTGGAGTGAACGGTGCATCGGATGGTGGACAGAGAGGGAGATCCCATATGAAGTCTGAATCCTCCCGAGTTGATCGGGGCGCTCCGATCATTTTGATATCTGGATCGCTACTGTATGGATGCAAGACACACACACACACACACACACACACACACGTGGACTACGAGTAGTGTAGTAGACTAAACTTTTATATAACCTAGTTGCTTGGGTCCCTACTCCCTGCAGGCTATTCGATTTCGATCCATGCATATGCTTCATCTATTCTTATATATTTATATTCATTGCATAAGATAAGCAACCTAAACGTGTAGGCTATAGGCTATATAGCCGATGAAACAAGTTATTCACAACTGTTTGCAGCTGCAATCAATCAATTTACAGTATAAACGACCAGTATGCTCCAATCGAGTCCCGTGACATAAGGCTACATGTGCCCCGAATATATTAAGACAAGCGTTACACAACAAATCGTTCTTTGTACGTTCTTTGACTGTAGGTGTCGTCAATACTGTGAAAGCAGCAGACGGTCGGTCAGCCGCTGACCAGGGATCAGATTACAGCGCAGTATATGGGGTCCCGTCCATTAAACTGAGAGCACACATACAGCGCATCAAATCAATGGTGTGAACATCGATTAGGACTACTTTACATGAGCCTCACTTTACTGGCAAAACAGTGCAACCTACTGCACATTTCATGAACTTATTGCATATGCGCATTTTATCAGTTTAATGGAAACACCGACAATTCGCTTTTCTTTTTCCGACTTAATGAACATACGCTTCCTTTTTTCGCAAAGGCTTAATGGAACCGCACCTACAGTCAGTTAGAGACACAGGCAGACAGACAGATACGGAGATCTCCATGACAGACAGATACAGAGATCTCCATGTGGGACACAGACAGACAGTTAAAATGGGGTGCTATGACAATGCGTATTGCATACTACAGAGATCTCCATATACAGTATGGGCACAAAAGGGACACAGACAGATAGTTAAAACAGGTGCTATCACAAGTTGACAACGGGTATTATTAGGTTCCCAAGTTGCATCGTTCTCAAGTAGGCCGGTGGCTGATGGGCACGTACAGGTCTAGTTAAAAAAAAGACGTAAACATAATCAGATGAAAGTAGATGATACTTAAATTCAGATCACAAAAACCTGCATGTTCCTCAACTCGAGAATTTATATATAATTTATATAATTAAACAGACAACTTTGATGATGAATAGAATGGGATATGTAAGGGGGAGAGAGGATTACGAAATGCAGTGCAGACCTGAAAGGGGAGGAGTTTGGCTAGAGTTGTTGTCTGTGAGTAGGAGGAGTTGAGTCTGGTTACCATGGCGATTGATCAAGAGTTTTTACCTGAATGAGTCAACCAGGAATCAGAGATAGAAGAGTAAAGAAATAGAGAGAAAGCAGAACGATTTTATTGTTTAAAGGCGTACTCGTCCTCCTGAACTTATGTTGTGCCAAGTGCCAACTCCTTTTAAATGGCTATGAATACCAAATAAGTAATATTTTAAACATCATGTTTTACACAATGTGTTCATGCATTTGAAGCGCATAGCAAAACAATTATGAATATATTCTTCAGTGCTCTTTCCCTGACTTTTAACTACTGTAGTGTACACTATAGTGTACACTACAGTATACAGTATGTGATCAAATAAAGTAATGCTATCCAAAATGTGTTCTCTCCATCTGCATCTTTTGCTATATAGAAGAGAAGGAGTTCCACTTTGCATCAATCAATAGGCTAAACGCCAAGGTCTGCTGTATCTCATGGGCAGGACACATCAGCAGACAAAAGGAATTTGACACTATCTGAGGCTTCAGATAGTGACAATCATGTTTGCTGGTGGCACTATAGGCTAGCTCTGGTCCATAGCTCTAATGCGTTGCATTCAGAGCTATGTTGCTCTCGACTTCCGCCGCTCGCATGAATGCAGACCAGCCTCTCGTCTTTAGCGTTTTTGCTATTCACCAAAACAAAGGCGGGTCATTAGAAAGCCTACTTTCCTTAGTGGGAGCACTCTGAGCCCCCCACCACACGTATAAACGGTACTTTTTGGCTAGAAAGGGATTTCTTTTCACCGGAGGAAAAATATTCTCTATGAGGCAATTATCTGGGCAATATCGGTAGAGGGCGCAGTGGAGTAACTAAAAGTATTTTTTTTCCGGTGGAAACAAAATCCCCTTTTGGCCAAAAAGTACCGTTTATACGTGTGGTGGGGGGCTCAGAGTGCTCCCACTAAGGAAAGTAGGCTTTCTAATGACACAACCCGCCTTTGTTTTGGTGAGTAGCAAAAACCATTATTTTTATTTACGCTAAAGACGAGAGGCTGGCCTGGTCTGCATTCATGCGAGCGGCGGAAGTCGAGAGTAACATAGCTCTAAATGCAACGCATTAGAGCTATGGACCAAAGCTAACTATAGGCTATACCAGTGATTCCCAACCTTTGGAATTTAGGTTTGATAGCCTTAGGACAGGGACCCCGATTATTATCTCAGATATCCCTGATCTATGACTGCAAAATCCTCAGTGTAAATTTAACTCTGAGAGTGTACGATTGAAACCGAAGTACCGAACGGTCCATTCGGTCCTTTTATACTCTCAGAGTTACATACCCGTAAAGGCTCCATTTGCAACAAATTGCTCCCCGAACGCAACATCGAGAGTGCTGTACTACAAAACAGGGAAAGTGACATCAACGGTTTCAAGAGGTGAGAGGAAGTTGAAGTCTCTTGGGACCATGAGCAGAGTAAATCTTAATTTATACTGGCCCTCGCTGAAAGGAGCAGACGGTGTCACTTTTGGCAAGCAACACTGCCATACTACTGAGTATTCAATTAAATATATATATTTTTTTATTATACTGCCAAATCACAACAAGCTGTCTCAACACCTAAAATTAGCAAAATTTTGGCGACAATAGCGAGGAAAACATCCCCTTAACTGGAACCTCGAGCACAGCCAGGTTCTGGGTGGGGGCGGCCATCTGCCTCAACCGTGTATAAATTAAGTTTCAAGTGGTATTATGTAATTTTTGTGTGTGAATACAATTACATTTTTATCCAATCTGTATAACGTGACCAGAAGACATGTGACAAGGACAAGAACAAAAGGAAGGGAAAGTAGACTACACTCTAAAAACATGCATGGCGAAACGCGTCGTGCAAATAAAGCAGCAATGAAGCATTAAATCTTGTCCACAAGCATCTTTTTGGAGTGTGCTGCCCCTTCCTTTCCTAAGGGAAGTTTTTCTTTGGTTTGCACACACACACACGCGCGCACGCACGCACGCACGCACGCACGCACGCACGCACGCACGCACGCACACATACACACACACACACACGCACGCACACGCACACACACAGTATTCAGATCAGTGAACCACACTGTTCTCAACCAGTTTGGTTCACTGATCCCAAAGAACCACTGTAGAACCCGGACGTGCTAGCACTTCAGTAATTTTGTTGAGGTGCTAAATAGCACCACAGCATTCCCAAAGAACCACTGAAGCACCGATTTGTTTTCCAGAGTGGAATAACCACTAAAGCCCTATTAATAAATATAGTGAAAATAGCAGATGTGCAGGCTCACAACGTGTCATGATGGGACTATCTATTTTCACTATTATTTATATTTTTTTAAATGCTGGAAAATCTTTGATTTTGGGGGAAAATATCGAAATGTTATAATAGAGCAATGCATTGCTACTAAAAAAAAGCCTTTTAAAAGCAAGAACTCCAGTAGGCTACTTTACTTCAAGTATACATTGACGTAAGCACTGCATAGTACTTTGCCCACCATGATTAACACCAGGCCACATGCACAAACACATGCTGATAATCAAAGCTCTATTCAAATATTGAATCTGCGGTCTATATTCACCAAGGAGTTCACAATTGAAATCCCAATGGACCATAAAGTAATTCCTTTGGATTATCCTGTGAGAATACCACCGGATTTCTGTTGTATGACTGTACATGAAGTGATCTCTATGGGTGCCCTTCTAGAGAAGAATAAATGCTGTGTCCTCTAGGGTGCCCTTCCAATTGGCAAAATGCAATGGGTATTAAATAAGCAGTGCCGAGCCCTGCATGTAAAGGATGCCCTTCCAATGTACAAAAATGTACAGTACTATAATATGGTAATATGGTACTGTCGCTAACTTTATATTATACAGTTAGTGAAAGGAGGGACCTTTTCCTCTACTCCAAGATGAGGCTGGAGGGGCTTTGTCAGTCCTCTGTGCTGTTTGCTATGAGAATGTAGGCTATAATAAGGAAGTTAAGGAACGCAAAGGGCAATGGTAACTAATAGGGGTGTAACGATACATTTTAACAGGATAGTATCACGATACATGGTTGACGATACTATACATGGACGATATTGGTTCATTATGGCGATACGATACGATTCAATGATTTAAAATCTCATACAGATTTTAAAAACGATACAGTAACTATTTAGAAAAGACATGAAATCTGTGTGAAACAGGTGGATGGAGCAGGTTATTTTATTTTTTTAAGATATTTTGGATTTTTCTGCCTTTATTGATAGGATGAAAGTAGTCTGACAGGAAATGGGGAGAGAGATGGGGGGAAGGCGCGGCAAAAGCCGTCAGGATCGGGAGTCGATATCTTATCGATAGACCAAGTGTAGCGATATTGAATGGAAAAGTAATTAAACCCATTTTTTGTTTTTTCAATTGCTAAATAGTCCTTAGTATTAATACAATTGATTATTTGCATTGCAAAACGATTCGATATACCGATTATTTTCATTTAAAAATGATATGATACGATACAAACAATATTTTGAGTTTTCATTTCGATATACTTCGATTCTTGAAATTAAAATCAATTTGTCGATGCAGTTATTATATCGTTACACCACTATAGTAACGTATGCATCACAAAGAAGTTCAGGAGGTACCTCCAAGACGTACGAGCCAGAGCCCAGAAGAGGTGCCGATGTAGCATCAGACCACCATCTTCTGGTTGCCAAAGTTCAACTGAAGCTACGGAAAAACTGGATAGGGGAGAAGAGCCAGCGACAAAGATTCAACACAGCCTTACTAAGAGACCCAACAACAGCAGAGAAATTTTACTCACTTTAAAGAATAAGTTCCAGGCCCTGCAAGAGCTAGATGGAGAGGGGGGAGACATTGACGGGAGGTGGAAGGCGGTAAAGGAAGGATGCCGATGTGAAAATATTGTCACAGAACTCAAGGTGTTATTTCTATGTTCTTCCGACCACCAGCAATTTTCACGTTATGCGGCCCAGTGGTTCCCAAACTGTGGTGCGTGCACCTTCTAGGGGGTGCGCGTCATGAAAAGGCTAATGGTGGTGCTATAGTTTTATTTTAAATATATTAACATATTATGCCAATATATGGCAAGTATATGCAGAATATAGCCTATGCTGCATATGTAGGCCTATGCCATATTCAGGTTGCATATAGGCTATGTGGATAAATATAGGAAATGTATGTCTCTATAGCTTATGCAATTTATATTTCCATGTGGGGGGGTGCGTCAGCTAGGTCAGGAGGTAACAGGGGGTGCATGGCCAAAAACGTTTGGGAACCGCTGCGGGCTTAACCTATAGTGCAGGTGTCTATATTTTGTCAATTTTTTTAGCATGTTTTAGCAAAAGGCAATAAAAGAAAATATATTTTTCATGTTTTCAAAGATAGCCGACCTATACAAACTGATCTACCATAATGTGGAAGGCAGGCTGAGGCTCAGATATTCTGCTGCCATTGACATATCGCTGACCCAAATCAAGGTCAAACTCCATTTATGAGCAAACAAAAAAATAAAATAAAATGTCTACTCTGATTACAAGTAACACTCTAACTTTATCCCCCATTTTCAATTTACAGCCCATTCCCACTGTGTGTGTGTGTGTGTGTGTGTGTGTGTGTGTGTGTGTGTGTGTGTGTGTGTGTGTGTGTGTGTGTGTGTGTGTGTGTGTGTGTGTGCGTGCGTGCGAACACCAAATCCTTGCAGATGGGGGTCCGGGGCCTTTGGCGGTCCATGGCATGAAAATGTATGTTTTTGAGAACCACATCTGGAAGATTTAGCCTATACCTCTTATAAATTATGTTTATCCTACTGAAATGCCATGGCAATGGTAGGTATTGGTCACAGACCGTCACACACAATACAATAAACATAAATCATTATCATAGCAGCCTATACGCACGCGCGCGCTCTTTCTCTGCAATGTAGCTCAATATACTCACACGCACGAAGTATTTAAGCATTTCTCACGCCCCCCGCGTCATAACCCGCATTACCATCAAGCGTCCCCCCGCACAGTAGACTGAGTTGGTAGGATATAAATGCGCGAGGATCTACAGTCAATCTGCCAAAGAAGCCAATATAAACTCACTGGGAATTCAAAGTCAGACAAAGGAAAGGTCACACTGATTTAGGAAAACACCCGAAATTGTGGATATTTAAATAGGCTGATAATTTGTTGAAGGTAAGTGGAAGATTTGCATAATCTTTAATTGTCACATGTCTGTCAATAATTTAATTTAATTGTCGGAGGAAGTATAAAGTGAATTCAAACTGTTGAATTCAAACATTATGTGTACGCTGTCTAGTGTAATTTTCAATCTCTTGATTTGTGTTGTGTGTCAGCAGTCAGACTCAGTCAGCAGCAGCACTGACTGACTTGATTTGTTTTCCCAAACTTTTGAAACAGTAGCCTAGAAACAAACAGTAGCCTATCGTTTCGTTCTGTCGGTAACATCAATTAGTTTACACTTACAGTTACAGCCTGTGGTGAATCACTGTTGATAAATCATCAATCCGGACCCGCATCCAAGCGATCCTCTGTAGCGGGCGACACTGAACAGGCAACTGCAGATAGGCTACCGCTACAGCATGCATGTGCTCTCCGAAAATAGCCGATCTACAAGCTCACAACAACGTTGCGATGCGACACGTTGTGAGCTTGTAGAGTGGCTATTTTTGGTGCGCGCCACCGCCATACGAGGGTATATAGCCTATTACATTCAGAATAAGATCAGATCCTCAAACCGTAATATTTAACACCATTATTATTCGGAACTGAATAGCGGTAGCCTTAAAACCTCTTCTCCAAATGTCCCCCATTGCAATTTTCTCACAGCTTCACTGACACCGTAGTGTAGCCTATATACCTTGATCAGTTCAGCAGGCAAGAGGCAACCACTTTCTACACTGCAGACTGCACTGTAGCTATCAGCCTTTTTATTGTCAAGGACCCCCAGTTTGAACTCTGGTTGTTAATCCATTGTTGTTAATCTCATTGCTGTCACCCCAGAGAGCATGGGTGGGAAGTTAGACCTTTATGTATGGGTCCTTTTATCCTATATCATTCACTATCAAGGAGCGACAAGGACCATCCTTGTATTAACAAAATGTATTAACGAAAAGAAGCAACGAATGAAACGATGAACGAACGAAAATGAAGATGACCTATACTATGACGGGTCATCTACAGGCTGGTCATCCTGGTTATATTTAAGGCGAGGTGGGAAAGCTTCGGGCTTCTGCTTCCGCCGTGGCTCCCAGGCACAACAAACCCCCCTTGGCCCTCACCCTATCAAAAGGAGAGGTTAGAGAGGGAGTAGGACGAGCAATAGAGTGGGGTGGAGGGCTTACGAAAGTGAGAACAGGGAGAAGAATAGGTTAGACGGGCATAAGGCATTTATAGGTGAGTGGAGGTGGCTTGATAGGAGGTGGAGGTAACTGAATTGGAGGTGTGGTCCTGTTCCTATGAACCATTTATCAATAATTTCACTTGGGACCCCCTGGAACTTCCTCAAGGACCGCTCGGGTCCCTGGACCTCATGTATAGAAGGCCAGTAGCACACTGACTGTTTTATCAGAATCACCATGGTCAGGTTAATTGTTCCAGGTGACGTCAGTGTGTGTGCCAGAATTCACCCTTTGAAGGAAGATATTTTTACAATCCAACAAAGTAAAGCAATCAATATGATAATATTGATATAGGTGATTATGATGGCTATACTGACATGTCTAATGTACTACATGGTGCTAATATAAAGGGCTTGTCCACCTGACAGCGACAATACATTTATTCTGTGTAACACAATTGACATCTGCCTACATCTGTTCTGTTCTAATGAGAAATGTTTTACAGTTCACATTTATGTAGAACCAACACACCCTTTAAACTCAGTCCACACATGATTGCAACCATGCACACAGACAACTGTAATAATGGACCATATGTCCACATTTAGGTAAGAGAATTGATCCATTTCAGTCAAAGGAACAGTGATGATTTCAGCATGCAGAGCTATAGGTCTGTGGCAGTTTGTAGCTCTGCACAAAACATCCAGACAGAGTACAGCCACATTTTGTAGAAATGATCCTTGGCACAATTCTACTCTCCGGATTAACTCTCAGATTTACTGCAAAAACACATGCATAATCTTGACAACAGGTTGTTGGTTTGTTCTTGGAATATATATTCCTATGTAATTTTGTGAATTGGCACACATGGAAAGATGGAGCCTATTGATTTAGCTCTGTGCTGTGCTTGAGTGATTATCATCTTGACAGGCTTGTGAAGAATTCTACCCTCAGTAATGTACATCAAAACATCTGTTAGATTTGTATGACTGTAGTTGTTTTTTTCCTAGCTTTTTAGTTAAATTGTCTAATCTGCTGTTCATTTCATACTTTATCTTATCTACTTATTTCTGTATTCTTTTTGTTTTGTCTTATAACGCTTGTCATGCAGTCTACTGACAAGCCTCTTCTTTCCAAGGATGTATTGTCCTGTCCTGTCCTGTCCTGTCCTGTCCTGTCCTGTCCTGTCCTGTCATGGTGATGTAAAGAAAATAAAATGTAAAGAACTAATTCTTATAGCTGAATTTTCTCATAAATAAATAAAAAATCACACTCGTGTAAAGTGAGCGGTGCCTCGATGTATGATCATGAGAATGTTATCATACATCACATTCCGCATGCTCAGCCAATCAGCTGAGCACATTCCGTGCTCAAACGGACAGACAGACATACATACAAAATTATAGCTTCCTAGTTCCTACCTAGACAAAGTACTTGTTTGAGAGCTACGGTTAAAAAGGTGTTGCAGGGGCATGTAAGCACTGTATTCAAGGTGATTAGCTACATTTGAAACATTTGAAATTATAATCTCCTACACTGTGTAGTGTGTACCTCACTTACAAGGAACCATATTCACACAGAGCAGCAGTTGAGCTGTGTGCTTCACCCCACCTGACCCCCATCTCTGATGGGATTAATTTGTGCTCGCAGGCACACTTATGCACACTTGTGTTATTAAGTGTTATTAATTAAGATATTACTGTATTTTCTTATATTAAATTAGAACCAAGTAATATAGCTTGCTTTAATAGCAGCTCAGTGGCTTTGTGGTTAAGAGTGTCTGCGGCTCTGCACTCAGATTGGGAGGTCAGTGGTTCGATTCCAAAGACCCGATCCCATAAAAATGGGACCTTATGTCTCTCTGCTTGTTGGAAAGGGGAAAGTCTCTGTCACATTCTAGCATCATGTTCAGGGGGTGTACTTGTACATACATGGCTGGCGGATGTGGATATATGTGTACATTGAGCCGCCTCACGCTACAGAAACATAGGCTCCTGTGCTATGGGTCACACGCATTGGCAAGGCTTACATATAACTTGCTAGACAAAAAACCTCTCTGAGGTAGACCTTATTCTCTGCATGTTCATCAGCTCGTGACAATTATTGCATAATTAATCACCTTATCTCAATTATTTGAGATAATCGCAATTGCATCGCAAAATTGTCATAATAAAAAATGTTGAAAAGTGTAGCAGATCTGCAAGCTCACAATGTGTTAAGACCGTTAACCACAATTAATAATTATGAGTGACAATTTAATTGTTTAATTGTCAATCTCGCGCACGCCCACACAAAGGTTTGTCATTGGTTCATTTGAATGTGGTTAAAAAAGGTCCTGTATGGCACGTGGTTCTCAAACTTTATAGCTCAAGACCCAAAAGAGAAATTTTATGTCTCCCTGGTCCCGGGACTAGTGTTCCGCCCCAGTGTTTGGGAAACACTGTGGTAGTAAGCACTGTATTCAGACTGAATAGTAAATGTGAAACATTTGAAATTATAATCTCCTACCTCACGTACCAGGAACCATGTGTGTTCCTCACCCCACCTGACCCCCCCAGCTCTGATAGGTTGAATTTGTGCTGTACATTTGGCACATTTTATGCGTAATTTATCAGCCGTTTCGACCGAAAATCAACCGAATTTATGCTCAGATGCATGACAGCATATGGCATGCCAAACGTTAGCAAGCCTCAACCTACATGCTCACAATACGCTGTAGGTCTGCTATTTTTGTCACATAATGTCCAGGTTGTGCATGCGACAATATATGAATCGGGCAAAAGCATCCTCGACAAATGCATCAAAATCAGTTTGAGACACTGATCTGAGGCATTTTACAGTGGGGTCCGACAGATCAATTGGGTGTCTGTCGCTTAATTCATATCAATGCATATTTGTCCTTGAAATGAAATAGCATGAGGATCACTGCTGCACTGAACAGATACATAGACACATACTGGTACATGGTTCCATGATGCGTCGTGCTGCACTTAGTCTAGGACCTGGCTAAGATATGTATGCACTTCATTTAGGAGAGAATATCTCAATTGTTCTTGGCTAATATGACCCCCACGAACAACTTGGGAACTGTGAAAAATTCTCTATCCGGGGCGAAATACCCGAAAATGACCACGCCCTTTTTAAAATGACTGCTAGTTCAAACATGGCTCTATTTTCGAAACTGTTGGAGCTACAGATTTTCTGAGGTGCTCAAAATGTTTGTTGAATCCGTGCGTGAGGCAGCAACCCTCCAGGTCATCATTGTGGCCAAATCCAATATGGCTGCCAGTCCGCCACCTGAAAAAGGTTTTGTCTACAACTTTTGAACCAGATGAGCTATGAATGCAAACGTGGTGTCTAAATCATGTTTTTTGACAATTAGAAAAATTTTGGAATGCTTATCTGTATGACTGGGTGTGGCTGAACCTCTATTTTACCAGAGGTGTACTCGACCCCAGTACTTGAGTACAAATACGACCTGTTGCATATAGTGCAGCAGATAATTGCAAAATATAGCAAGAATCGTTCAAATGGTGATACAAGCATGACATTTGGTACATATACTCTTCAAATCCCACTCTTTTCAAAAATTCCGGTAGCCACGCAAAATTCCAAGATGGCGACCCCAAAAATCCAAGATGTCCGAAACTTGAAATGCATTGATTTTAAGCCCCATAACTAGGGATGGAGCCCGAAAATCGGGTCCATTACAAACCCGGTTCGGCATTTATCGAGACCCGAGTATCAATAAGCTTTTGGCTTGTCGAGCCTCTTATCGGGTATAGTCGCAGCAGCTGACGTCATGGGCAACTCGCTATAAGGGGCAGGCTCGTAGCGTGGATTAAATGATTGACGGGGTGGTGGCAGCGCACATCCGACCGAGGTGTGAACGTTTTTTGCCGACGTGCGAATGGGGGACAATTTAAAACAAAGGCGGATTCATGCCTTTCCATGCACACATTTCCATGCACGAGGGCTGCCAAAGTAGGCTATCTTTTGCTGTTTTTTTGCCCCCTCTCTTCGAAGTTAAATTGGGCAAGCTCTAAACTGACTGGGCCACGTTGGTAAGGGGGCCGAGACGCGACGGGTGGTTGCGTTATGGTTGCGCCGTGGAAGTATGGTGGAACGGCTGAAAAAGTCTTGGTTACATGTTTAAAAAGACAGAGGGGAGCTAAATGCAATAATGAACTAGCTGAGGAGTGCATTTCACATGGGGTTGGTTGGGGCAGACCATTGTCTGACCACGGACTTCCACGCTTTGTGCTTCGCATCGAAGACAGCTTGACAGCTTCGTGCTGTGGTGAAATCACCGCCAGCCTCCGGTGTCCTCTGTGAGACATGTTAAGCTGAAGCAGCTAGCATGGAAGCTAACGTTGGTCATAAGGATTATGCACACAACCATGCTGTTATCCACACGTCCATCCGATAGCTTTTAAATGTAAATGTTCCATCCACGGAGCAAAAGCGATATAAGCGGCTTCTTCATTCATTGATTCGTTTGGGCTTTGTTGTCTGTCTGACTGACTGACGGAGCTGTCTATCATAAGGCAGATCTAGAAATAGCCAATCTACAAGCTCACACTGCGTCTGGTTGCACCACGTTGTGAGCTTGTAGATTGGCTATTTTTGGTGCGTGACACCGTTGTACGATGACGTATACAGTACATTGCGCTTTTAAAGTGACGGTACACAATATTAACAGTTCCCTCTGTCTGTTAGAAAAGTACTGTATTTCAAGCCAAGGCCCTAGTAAAATGTAGTGCAAGGGATGGTTAAAATAAAAAGATTATAGAAAAGATATGCATAGTGTGTGTGTGTGTGTGTGTGTGTGTGTGTGTGTGTGTGTGTGTGTGTGTGTGTGTGTGTGTGTGTGTGTGTGTGTCATGGCAATAAAAACAAGGTGTTCAGAATGTATTATCTCCCAGCTTTCCACAAATTAATAAAATGCTTGATAGTGGGCTCGATAAGGACCCGGCTTGATAAGGTGATCGTTATCAATAAAAATTAACGAGCTCCATCCCTACCCATAACTGTATTGAACATGAATATAAAGTTGGGCATTGCTGATATTTTGGTACCAATGCCACCCAATGAAGCCGCTCCATCCATTCCTTTTCTCCATTCCATTTCCTTTTTGACCCTGTCCACGCACGCACGCACACAGACCTTTTCATGGTACAAAGAAAAAAAACCTTATTCCTTTCAGAATAATGCAGTTTTCAAGTACCGGTACTTCAGCTGTTTTTGTAGCTATTTCTGAGTTTTGAGTGGCTGCTGTCCATACACCAAAGAAATAATTCTCCTTCTACATCCATTAGCTAGTTTCTACATCCATTAGCTTATTACCTTATAGCTTATTACCTTTTCTCTCCATTATTGATTATAATGAAGCACATCATAAGAGCGATCTTATAAGCCGGATGCTTAGGGGGAAGAAAGGGAAAAAAATGCTATTCCTTAATACGAACATGTCACCCTGCCTCCAATATTTCAATTCAATTCAAAGGGCTTCAATGAAAGGGCTCTTTCACTACATCCATACATCTTCTCTTTGGTCTTCCTCTAGACCTCCTGCCTGGCAGTTCCAACCTCAGCGTCCTTCTACCGATATACTTACTATCCCTCCTCTGTATGTGTCCAAACCATCTCAGTCTGGCCTCTCTGGCTTTATCTCCAAAACATCTGACATGTGCTGTCCCTCTGATGTACTCATTCATGATCCTATCCATCCTTGTTACTCCCAGAGAGAACCTCAACATTTTAGTCTCTGCTACCTCCAGCTCTGCTTCCTGTCTTTCTGACTATCTCTAAAACATAAATGTGTAAACTACAGATGTAATTTTATTGAAACAAGAGAATAATAGCATAAGAGCATAATAGCTTAATAATTTATGCTGAGCATTAGTCAAAGGTATGTTTAAATTGGAAACACGTGCGAGTGTGCACGCACGCACGCACGCACGCACGCACGCACGCACGCACGCACGCACGCACGCACACACACACACACACACACACACACACACTCCGTCCTTTAGATTCCTCACGGAGAAGACCTTTTTTGTCCTGATCATACAAAAAGGACAAAGTTAAAGGAAGTAAAACTAATTGTCAGATAGTCGCCATCTTTGAAATATGCAAAATAGAGGTTCCTCCACACCCAGTCATAAAGATGATCATTCCAAAATGTTTCTAATTGTCAAAAAACATGATTTAGACACCAAGTTTGCATTCATAGCTCATGTGGTTCAAAAGTTCTAGATAAAACCTTTTTCAGGTGGCGGACTGGCGGCCATATTTGATTTGGCCACTATGATGACCTGGACTGGAGGGTTGCTGGCTTCAGCACGGATACAACAAAATGAGTATTCTGAAAATTTTGAGCACCTCAGAAAATCTGTAGCTCCAACGGTTTAGAAGATAGAGTCATGTTCGAAGTAGTGGTCATTTAAAAAAAGACGTGGTCATTTCCGGGTATTTCGCCCCGGATAGAGAATCTTTCACAGTTCCCAAGTTGTTCGCGGGAGTCATATTAGCCAAATACAGTTGAGATATTCTCTCCTAAATGAAGTGCATACATATCTTAGCCAGGTCCTCTACTAACTGTTGTAATTGGAAACCATGGCAACAAAACAACATCAGAACTCAATGGTCAGATTATAGGCATGCAGTGGTGTCTGAAGTGGGGAGTGGTCTCAAACCATAACGAACTAATAGTAGAAAATAAGCGGAGCACAATTACTACCCCAGGAATAATGTAAATTCCTGTGGCATATTGCTTGCAAAAATAAAAAGTAAAAACAAAACAAAGCAAGGTTTCAATCTTTGAAACAAACAAAAAAAAGTGTATTAACACAACCTTTTAATTTCATTTCGCGGCCTAAGGGAGCAAGAGAGCTATACTTAAGCAATGCTCATAACCTCATAAACCTAATAAAACAATCTTATTGCCACCTAATTCATTAATGTTTGGAATGCAATCTTGCTTGTTCTTTGTCATTAAAAAAGAAAACGTAAAAATATATGTAAGAGTGCCGAGCGGGCCTGGGCCGTGGCTCAGCGGTCCAGGCACCTTGGCTGGTAATCCAGTCTGGCAGTGTGCCGCGGGTTCGACTCCCGATCCCGACAGCCTTTACTGCATGTCATCCGCCCATCTCTCTCCCCATTTCCTGTCAGCCTTCTGTCTGGCCCTCCATAAAAAATATAAAATAAAGGCGAAAGCCACAAAAAAAAACATTTAAGAGTGCCGAGCGGCCAAGGCGATAAATGAGTGGAGACCAGTCCAGGGCACCTTCACTAAGGCTTTATTTCTTCCATTTTTTCCTCAATCACTTTGACAGTCATATTCCATGATGCAACCTGTCATCACCCGGGTTACAGACAACTGACTGCCTTATATAGGGTGGGTACCCATTACCTGGTTAGCCCATACCATTCCCCAGGTAACAATAACAATATTCCCCACTCCTAGAATCACACAATGCAATTTTACATAAACCTACTATATTGTATATGCACCCTCAATACCTATTCACAGTTAGCATTTAGCATAGAAATATATACACAACCCCTACATGATTACATTCATTATAGTCCATCCCAATCTCCCCTTCTATCCATTTCCCACTATACCCGGAGGGAGGGAACTCATTTGCCCGAACACCACCCTGAAAGGAGGATGAGAATAAACAGAGGTAAGTTTAGACATCATAGATTTACATTCCTTCTTCACAAGTCTTCTCATTATACTGGTCAATTAGAAAGTATGCTGTCCTATTTATTCCTAAACTAATGTGCCTTATATCTGTTCATTTGTAGGTGTATGATGAGATCGGCACATCCGCCCCTTCAAAGAATCACCGACAACTCTGTGTCCCCCCTGCATAACCATGAGTTGCCCGCACCCCCCCTTAGCTTCAATAAATGCATTTGTTACAATTTGTGTCCTTATTTACATTATACCATACATGTAGAATTGTGTTAGCATATGCATTAGGTATAGTAACGGCATCTGCTGTTACAATAAAGCAAAACAATCTTTGAAGTTAAAAACAAATGCTAATATGAACACAACATGACCCAATTGTTGAGTATGGAATGGTCAATAGCAACACTTTACACTGGGAATGAGGAGTCTGTTTTGCTTTGTTGAATGGCCATTTGCCTCCACTGGCCAGTGGCCAAGCTTTTCAAATTGAACAGGCTGCATTTATTATGCCAAACCCATGATTCTGGCCTTCCACCACACACACTGACTTGACTTTCATCAACAAACCAGCCCCAAAATAGCAGCCATACCCACAGAAAAATGATTGTTCTTAAATGTTTCTTTAAAAGTTTATAATGGTTCCATTATAACCATACCATTGTATTTTTTTATTTTTACTAAAATATTTATCCCACGATTTTGAAACCCATTTTTTCACCCAGTGTTAAATATCTAATCTAATGGGCGCTATCTGGCGGAGTCAGGTTAGGGCGCTACACTCCCTCTGCTAACCTATAGGGAGAGCAACGGACTGACCTCATGCTTCCTTCTATGCATGAGGAGTCCAAGCCGCTGCTTTTCACCTGACAGCGGGGAGTTTCCCCGGTTGCACAGAAAGGCCCTTTTGTATACCATTGTATTTTAATAGTGAATCGTTCTTCATGTTCGTTATATCATATGGGTCAGAGAACCATGCATGCATGTGCTCAACTTGTGAGATTGTAGATTGTCTATTTTCGACTAAGATAATGGTGTCTGGTGCCAAATTATACTTATCAGTCGGGGGACCTTGAAATGAAAATGTTTGAAGACCTACTGCTGTAGACTCTTCTGGCATCTGAGTTGTCAGGCCAGTTGTTCAGATGCACTCTCAGGAACTTGTAGTTGTCCACAATCTCCACCACCTCCCCGTGTATGACGCCAGGGACAGGTGGAAGTTGGAACCCTCTTGCTCGTACAGTAGTCCACAACCATTTCCTTGGTCTTCTTGTTTGTGTTGAGCCAGATCGAGGCAGTTCACCTCACAGATGTAGTCAAGCTAACATTGACATAATATACTGTAGTTTGATTGATTGGTTGATTGATTGATTGAATATTTTATTAACAGTTTGCAAAGACACGCACAGGAACCAAGGTCTGCTAAGAGGTTTTTAAACCCAAGAAATCACTATATGGCTTGTTTACATTGGGGTCCCTTGTACTCAACAGTCAACATTCATCAAAACATTTAATGCAGACAATTATACAATACTATGCAAAAACATCATATAAACGAGTAGAAATAGAAAATAAAAATATGTACAGTAACCAATGCAGATGTAGTCAAGATAGAGTTTGCATTTTGTTTAATGTAGATGTCGTCAAGCTAGAATTGATATATAGTTTAAAGAATATATAGTGAAGTTTGAAGGGACATGGCAGTGGCTCAAGAGGTGAGCGACAACTTGCAAAACAGAAGGTTACTGGTTTGATCCCGAAGTGAGTCGAAGTGTCCTTGAGCAAGACTCTAGCCCCTAAGTGTTGCTGATGAGCAGGGTGGTGCCTTGTATGGTTTCCTCTGCCATCAATGTATGTCTGTGTGAATACAATGCACATTGTAAGGCGCTATGGATAAAGATAAAGGTGCTATATAAATACACCATTTACAAGTGCACTCAATAGAGAGTGCAAGTCTCCACCAGGCATGTACTAATAATGATAGCAATTGCAGTCAAATTACTACTTAGAATCATGAAACTGTGGGGTGGCAGTAATTACCAGTTCAGAGTTAAAATAGCTCTATGAAATGATGCTGTGTAAGATAAAGAGTTCTGGCAACAAAAGTGAACTCTGTCCTTAAACAGTTCCATTCGTCTGTCTGTCTGTCTGTCTGTCTGTCTGTCTGTCTGTCTGTCTGTCTGTCTGTCTGTCTGTCTGTCTGTCTGTCTGTCTGTCTGATTATTAGGCTTTTGATAATTCAGTAGCGATGTCCTCAACCAGAGACGAAATGTTTTTATAATCATCCCCCCCCCCCACACACACACACCCCTGCCACAGTGGGTGAAAAAAGTGTGTGGTGCGGTGCAGTGAATGTACAGACACTAGTTCTGTCCGCCTCAGCATGTTCTGTGTTCTGTCGCTGGGTCGGCGGTAGGTTTCAACGGCAGGCTGGCATCGCTGTTGCCAGCCAGGGTGTTCTTGCTGGTGGTGGTTTCATTGTGAACAAAAGTAGCTTAAGCACAGTACTGTATGCATACGCATACCCTACCTGGCAGGTTAACAAGCCACCAGATTAGCATTTGAATGCCTGATCTGCATGTGTACTAGGACAAGCAACGCGGTCCACCCCCACCACCGGGCCAGGACAAAAGAGGTGTTAAAGGTGCGTTCAGACTTGGATGGTTAGAGCGGCGCGATTGTATACAAAGTCAATGCAAAGACGAGAATTGCGCGAACGGGCGGTACAAACGGGACGAACCGAGGTGAATATATATAAGGTCTAATTCCTCATGGGGGCCGAGGCATAAGGTCTAATTCCTCATGGGGGCCAAGGCCCCGTGGCCCCCACGGACTCTACATCACTGTCCTCAACAAATCACCCAAGACATGTAAATCCAGTATGCTCGATTCGATTAAATTACTACATGGTACTGGTAGTCAGGTGGAAATTCAGACAAAAGGCCCTCTATAAGGAGGTTAGAGGCATTTTGGAGTAAAAGTGGGGAAACAGGCCATTTTACATAATTTAAGGGTGATGAATCAGAAGTTTTTTGACCTTTGAATTTGCATAACATGATGGCTTCCAATTTCTGGCTATTTCTTCATGGAGGCGCGTCTGAAGCCTGTCCTGGACGGGGCAGATATAAAAACACTCTGTTCTGAGGGTTAGACAATGTGATTACAGCATTTTAATGTAATTAGTGCTAAGCCTACTAATAAAAATGCAAATTAGTGACCACCATTACAGAAAACGGTTTTGTACTCAAAGGGGTCCACACACTCCCCTTATTTTCTTTTTTTCTGTTCTATATCTGTATATTTGGCATCCCTAGCAGATCTAATATACAAATATATAGTATGATCTGATGTACGTGGGTAAGTATCCATCTGGATGGGTGGGTCGTGTGCATTTTCAGAGCATGTTTATTTTAATGATAAATCAATCAACAGTGTTCCGGCTCAAGTAGTACACTTTAAGTTTATATTTATCAGTGTCACAAACTCACAATGAAAATGGACCCGTAATCAAATGTACCCTAGTGTACGTTGTAAAACAACACCGATTTATCATCTCTTTACTGTTTGTCAGTCCCCCAGACACATCTACAGTAAACCTCGCTCAATGTCACAGCTAAACTTGGTGAAGTCAGTCTTTCAGATTGTGATAAAATTCCCATTAATAGGGAAGCAGCACGTCATTCAAATTGTTCAAAGGCGAAAGAGAAAAGAAGTCTTCATCAGCCATTCTGAAGTGGCGGACTCCCTTCGCTCCTTCCTGCCGTGAAGGAGAGCAGCCTATTATCTTGTTCTATATACAGTAGTAAGCTATATAGAACACTTTGAGGGGGGAAACCATTTTGATGACCTGAATATGTATTTCTGACAGCTCTACTGTAATAAAGGTGTGGCTTCCATGTGGATAGTGAACTTCTCGTGACATCAGTCATTTACGATGTATGACTCCAAATTTCAGCCCGATCTGACCCAAATGACATTTGCGGCAAGGCAAATGATTTGCCTACTGGCAGCGTGCGCAAATAAGAAATATGAGTGCTGATAATAATAATCTTTATTGTCCCGAAGGATATTTGTCTTCACAGTCTGTTCAAACACCCACATCAAAAAGAACACATAGCACATAACACCAAGACAATACAAAAACATGAGGTCCCCACAGTATACAGAACCATCCCATCATACATAAGTTTATTGTCCAGGGTGAGTCCAAGATATGTGAAACTGTCAACCTGTTCTACTGTTTTACCATTAATGAGGAGTGTCCTCATCAAGTCCAGTGTGGGTTAATTGTTTCAATGACCAGTTCTTTTGATCGGTCTAGCGGTTTGTGAGATTAGTCCCAGACAGACATGGACAGACAATCAGACCCTCTACTAGATGGCTTGTGTACATGTTTTTATGCCTTAGCCTTCTATGACATGGTCCGTTGTCTGTGTGTCAGCTAATCTCACACACCACTGGACTGATCAGTGCCAAACATGCTGACTGCCAGTAGTATGCTATAAGTCTTTGGTCACATAACATTTTGAAATAACATTAATGTTATAATGGATGTAAGTCAAGGGACTATGATTCATATGTCATAGATAGATATGCGTCATACAGTATGTCACATATATGTCACATGACTGAAGTCAGGCTGGCCACATGAAGTCCAAGATTCACATTGGAGCCATGTCGTTCCCACATGGATCCCAAGATCCACATGATTAGATTTTTCTTGAGGACCATTGACTCTGCATCTTATAACTGGATCAGGAACATTGGCATAATGCCATGTGATTAAAATAGGGATGTACCGATGAGACATTTTGGCCAATATCGATATCCGATATAATGAATTGCTTGTATGGCCGATAATAACCGATATAACCAATGTCGATATGACCTCATTCTGTATTTAAAAAATACAATCATTTTGGCCATTCTGGAAAAGGCCTTATAAACACTGAATTTGAAAAAAGCAATGCCTCTTTATTCCAAAACTAGGCATGCACCATTCTTGAAATGCTGGCCCATATCCCAACATAAACAGCTTGAATGTAGTATTAATATTTACAAATGTTCCAACTTGTTGACTCTTGTGAAAGCTTCCCCTGAAAACACTGATAGAATTTGCAGCCTTCATCATCACAAACAAAGGCTGTTTTGTATTGCTTTCTGAATTAATAATGTCTTGTGCATTTTCAGAAATTGCCTGAAATTTGCAACATTTTAAGAAATGTTTAAATATACTGAAAATAGCAGATCTATAAGTTCTGTGAGCTTGTAGATCGACTATTTTCAGTATATTTGAAATGGGGCTTAAGTTTCTGTTTCAGGAGTCCCTTAATTCCTAGAAATGTGGTGGAGTCAAAAATCTCAAACTAGAATATTTCTATTTGAATACTTAAGTACAGCACTCTAAGTAAACTGTAGTTACTGTTCACCAATGCTGGCATGGCACTGCATGGCTGAGATCATCATTCATTAAATAAATATGTCATCCATGCAGTCAATGTAAATTTGAGCCTATATGCAAGGGACTGCATAAAATACTGTATCTAGCTCTCCAAAATTCTAGAGTTGTGTATAAATCCTAGATGAATGACAGGTAGTGTAACAGCAACCAGGATTCTCTGGGTATCATTCTGGCAGAGGAAAGAAGGGCTCAGCAGGAAGAGAGTGCAGGCCTGCTAGAATAAAAATAATTCTGTCTTACTAGAGTGAAGCTGAGCTTCACAGTAGCTCCAACAAAAACAAGAACATTTGAATTGCCTCAGAGCCGTGTCTGTCCAGAGACTCATACAGTATTCCAACGGAACAACAGTGGGCCGGGAGTCGGGAACCATTTTCATGGGTCGTGAGTAAATATGTAGAGGACGAGTGTTGCATAATGCAACACTATATGTATACAGGACATACGTATTCCTGATGCGCATGTGCATCTGTAGAAGATACAATGCTGAATTATTAATTTAATATAACATAAGTAACACAAACGATGATCGCTCTGGCTGGCTATTCCAAGAGAGAGCCCTTTCATCCCCTACTTCATACTTAGTCGTCGCATAGCTAAAATAGCCTATTAGTTCATAGATTTTCTTACATTTGACGTATGAAATATTATTTACAAATATCTTTTACATTTACTTTTTACATTGTATTGTTTTTTTTTGTAAATAAATGCCCTACTTCGTCATACTACAGTGAATTGTTTGAAAGTGTAAGTCTGTCTGTGGGATTTATAATATTGAACCAATGAGAAGTATTCAGAGTAAGAGCACGCACTCACACACGCACGCACGCACGCACGCACGCACGCACGCACGCACGCACGCACGCACACACACACACACACACACACACGCACGCACGCACGCACGCACGCACACACACATTGTTTTAAATCCCATGGATTCTCCACTACTGTCATGATGTGCTGATACATAGTGTAAAAGTGTTAACATGTAATTAGATGTAAAAACCAAGACTCATTATGAAATGATATTATGCACGGCCCCAGCGGGACGTCTCTCTCCGTCTGCAGTTCACAGTAAAACCCAGTAATCCACAGTAAAATGTTATTATTGTACTGTACTGTATATGTCCTCTCAGCGAGAGTGGAGCTCAGCCCCATGCATGCCAGCAGGCAGGGACCAGGGTTGCTTAGCTTTGTCTTATTGTAACTAATAAAGGGCATTATTTAACAACTCTGCCTTCGGGGTCGAAGCTACGGTGGTTTTTATTTATTTATGTATTGCATAGTGTATTGTTTAACCACAGCCCTAGCCTCCCTATTCTGGGCATCTAATAATATATTGTTGCTAAAAACAGGAAATACGTTATAACATGCCCAGAACAAAACAGAGATCTACACTCTCATTAACACGTTGCAACAGGATGTGTTATGAGTAGGGGTGCCCCGATCATGTTTTCTTTTGGCTCCCGATCATTTGATTTTGAGCACCTGCCGATACAGATTTTTCCCGATCCGATATTTATATTTTATAGAACATATTTATGCCATATCACAACAGTACAATATCCCAAATCACAGACAATATCCAGTCTAATATCATGATATTGATACTAGGGATGTTTTTTGGCTCCCGATCCGATTCCGATGATTTGAAAATGACGTGATCGGGCACCCGCTGGCCTTGTGGTCCAGGCGCATACCACATATAGGCTATGGCCTGACAGCACGTCTCGTGTTCGAGTCCCGTTCATGACAACCTTTGCTGCATGTCTCTCCCCTTCTCTCTCTCCCTTCCTGTCATTTTTCACTTGAAACTATCAATAAAGGCAGAAAAGCCATCTTAAGAAAATTACGTGATCGGCCCCGATTTCCGATCACCCGATCCGATCGGGACAACCCTAGTTGTGAGCTTGTGGATCGACGATAGGGTGATGTGGCTAATGAGGTTGAAACAGTGGTTCTTCTCATGGCTGCAGGAAGAAGGAAGTAGGGAAGGCCCGGAAGTAGGAAGCATAGGAAGAGTTATTCTGTGTGCATAGCCTATATTGGGACTCCTACAGGTTAGTCCAGGTGCCTTTGCAGCAGTGAGTGTAACTGGGAGGGATAGTGTTCCTCTGAATGTGTTGCACCCAGGCGGCAAGGAAGCTACACTGGATTGGAGGTAATTATTAATTAATACTAGTCTGGTCGCTATATTTTCCTCCTGCTACCGGCTGCAGGAGCCTTCTCCCAGAAGGATTACCATGTCATTGATTTGATTTGATTGGACTTTACACGTGATTGTATTACCTTAGTGATCATTGTTGCGACTGTAGGTCGCAGTTTACTATGAAAACCTGCAATTCATGTCAGTCCGTCACGCCTCATGACACGTGCCATATATTTCTCAATAATGAAGATCACGACACTGACCTCATCAAACCCTAGATAGCCATGCATGGAGAACACTGGATCATCACCTAGATCTGCATAATGGAGCAGGCCAGCAACTCTATATAGATCTGACCTCAGGACACCATGTTGATCTGACCTCATCAAACCCTTAGATCTCTTCGATGTCTCCTTTTTGACTGATACCTGTCCATTCAAACTCTAGACGGGCCTGCCCCGAAAATAAAGGCCGGGCAACAAAAAAGTCCATATATGGCTATTCCCAGATCTGTTGTTTATTTTTGGGACTGGAAAATCCAAGATGATGGATTTGAATTCACTGAAAAAGTGGCTTCAAAACAGGTCTTTAGAACCCAATGGGTCACGTGTGAGAGCCCTCACACTTCGTCCATATTCTTTACAGTCTATGGTTGCATCCTCCTTCCAGAGTTTTGGGTCCAATACCGATCCTGGTTTTGGAGTGTCCTAGGTGGCAAATTAAATGTAATAAATGTGTGTATGGCTGACGTCATAGAGGACTGTCATAGGCTGTTTTTTTTATAACATAAATTGGCATTCTATCATACTGAAGTTTAAACAAAAAAAATCATGTTTTGGGGTGCTGTTCTGAATTCAAACTAGAACATATTTGCTAATCACCAGCGACTGGCTATCATACTGTAATGAATTAAAAATCAGCTTTTCTGTTTTGTTATACATGCTGTACTTTGGCGATACCATGTCTGGTGTTCACATCATTAACGACTTCATGTGATTTCTGTATCGCCGCATAATTGTTTAAATTAAATTAAATTAAATTGTGCGGAAGTTGCTGTATTTTGCAGTGACAAGCCTGCATGAGGACCGAAATATGTATATATCTATACAGTATATCTAGTGGTGAATGTTGTAGTTCTTGACAGAATGTGGATCATGAAGCGCCTGGAAGCTGGGGGTGAGTGCCACTACCTCTTCCCTGGTAAAGAGTATGTTGTGGGACGCAAGAACTGTGACATCCTGCTGTCTCGTGACCAGTCCGTCAGCAGGGTTCATGCCCACCTCGCTGCTACTGACCAGACCCTAACAGTGAAGGACAGCTCTAAGTATGGAACATTTGTCAACAATCAGCGTCTGTCAAATAACACATCGCTGAGCCTGGGAGAAGGAGACCAAGTCACCTTTGGAGTTTTCCAAAGCGAGTTCAGTGTGGACAGGATGCAGTTGGTGGTTTGTTCATCATGTGTGGATGATGAGGGCAAGGCGAGGCTCTCTCAGGCCCTGCTTCCTCTGGGAGGTATACTGGTCAACAGTTGGACAGAGGACTGTACTCACCTGGTCATGCCCACTGTCAAGGTCACCATCAAGACTATAAGTGCTCTCCTGTGCTGCCAACCAATCATCAAACAGGAGTTCATCAGTGAGCTGAGCAGAGCAGTTCAGCAAAAGCATCCCATCCCTGAAGCTGACAGTTTCATCCCAGAGTTGGATGAGCCCCATCTGCATAGAGAGGAGGTGGATCTCACAGCCAGGCCAGAACGCCAACGGCTCTTTGTTGGGAAAACCTTTGTCTTCCTCAGTGACAAACAGCTCAAACGTTTGAGTGCAGCGGTGGCTTTTGGAGGTGGGCAGAGCCAGCTGTTGGCAGAAGGAAGTCTTCCCCGCCCGCTGCTACAGTCGCCACAGAGCTGCGTGGTCAACGTGGTCACCAGGAACTCCCAGGCCTCCATAATACCTTCTTCCACCATGGACTGGGCTAACTCTGTGGGGAGGATTCTGCAAGAGAAAGCCTTGCGGTTGATCCCAGAGTTTGAGATTGGCTTGGCTGCCGTCTACATCTCTTGTGACAAATACTGCAATCCAACCCATGCCATGACAGACGCGGTGGGGGTTTCAGACACCGGGCAAAGTGCTAAGTCCAGAATTCCAGGTGCCACACATTCCCAGAATACAGTGGAGGAGACAGTGTTACCAGGAGTATCTCTGAACATCACAGCATATGCCGTAAACACAGAGCCCTCACAAGGCATCAGTTTGGATCAACATGAGGTAACAGGGGTGACGGCAGCAGGAGAGACTCCCGAGAAGAGACACAGAGGCAGCTCAGTAATTACGGTGGCTGAGACCATCAGTTCATCTATCAGCTCTACACAGAAAACAACCTCACACGGGAAGCAGACAGATACACGACCACACCAAGGTGTTGTGACAGCAGGTGTGGCTGACCTTACTGTGCATCCAGTCCCGTTTAAGGCGACCAGCTTTGGGGCCATGTTCTCTCTGAAGCAGTCCCCTCAAAAACAGAAGCCATCTACAGTAACGTCTCCACAGAAACGATCTTCACTCGCCAGCTTCTTTCAGCCTCTCAATAAGAAAAGACCTCGGGAAGATGACTCCTCCCCTGTTGTATTGGAGTCAAAGCGGTCCATGCCTCCACCCACTGGCTCAAGACACACATCCTCCAACACCCAGCCAGACAGCTTCCCCAACTCCAGGGATCTTGGTCACCAGGCCTCGGGGTCAGAGTTTTTCCCAGGCCAATCTCCCACCGGCTCCTACCCTGACCAGGGCAGAAAGAGGAAGGAGATGGATGCAGGGATTGAGCTGGAAGAAATAGAGTTCATGAAGTCTGAGGACATGGACGACTTCGATGATCAGCAGCCGTACCAGCAGGTTCAACCAGCAGAACGCAACAAAACCCGGCCTGATGTGCTTGTAGACGCTAAGAAGTGTGAACACTCCACAAATCAGAAAGAGGCTTTAAGTGTCGGGACACTTTCTAGCAAGAAGTCGCGGCTCGACCTGGAAGTGAGTGGTGTAGCCAATCAGCTGCCAAGCATGGAAGTAAAGGAGTTATCAGTGTCCAATAGAAACCAGAGTCTTGAAACAGAGGAGCGGTCTTCATCCAATAGGAGACAGCAGCCACAGCCTGTGGAAGATGAGGCATCCAATCAGAAGTCAAGTCGACGCGAGTGCTGGCAGGCTGCCAAAGAGGACGAGGTGTCCGTTGTTGTGCATTCAGAAGAATGCAATGGTGTTTTTGGCCAACAGAAGTCTTCTGAGACCCCACTGAAGCCCACCAAAGTCAAACTGGAGACCCCTGTGTCGGGGGCAGACGAAGATCTTCCTCAAACTGGGTTGTTGATCGAGTTTAGATCACTGACAGTCAAACCACGGCACTTCCAGGGAAACGGCTCCACCACCAATTTCAAACGCTTCCGCAAGGTTCCAGTGCCTGGAGCCAAAGGCAGACCCAGCATCATAGGAGCATCAGATCTGTTTGTTTATAACAGGAGCAGCAATGCTGAGCTAGACGAATGGCTTAGAGCTGTTGCTGAGGAGGAACAGCGGAACAGCAATGAGCAGACTCTAGGAGATGATCTGTTCAGGTACAACCCCAGCAAAGTTACCAGGAGAACATGAAATGCATCGCGACCTGAGGGAGCACGAGTATGTTTTACTAGCAGAGAATGTACAGTGGATTGATTGCATTGCATTTTTCGTGCTTACTCGAAGCGATTTACAATGTACGTACATCACTCTATACCAGACAATCAGTGAGTTAGATTCTACTATCAACGATGTGTATAGATGTATCTAGAATGGCCTTTCTGAACTTGGCCTTTGATTCACAGAGAAAAAGATATCTCTCTCTCTCTCTCTCTCTCTCTCTCTCTCTCTCTCTCTCTCTCTCTCTCTCTCTCTCTCACACACACACTCATAGGAATAGTTAGATATTACTGCAGCATATTATGTACACTGCCAGAAAAATATTCCATGCCAATACTATTAATTAATTAATTTATATAATTTATAAATGTATAAATGAATTGATTTAATTTATATTAAGTTAATTTATAAGTGATATGTTTTGATTAAAACAAAACGTTTTTGTTAAAGGTTAAAGCACTATAGTAGTGCACACTTAAGAGTGCTTGTTCACTAACAGGGATCTCCCCGACTATCATGATGATTATGTATTATGTGAAGATGTATTTATATTGACCGACATGACATCACACAAAGAGGTCACGTGATGTCATTTGCCATTGACGTGGCCTGAAAGTAAAAAAAATCATCATAAAAAGTCCATAGACTTGGACACACATGATGGCGTCACAGGCGGAACACTGCACAGACAGATGTTGGAGGGGCTAGCACCCCTCAAAAAATACATTTTCAGGTGGGCTGCCATTTTTCAGCAAATCAAGAGAGTACCCATTTATCAGCTTTTTTAGTGTCATTATATTATATGCTTGTGTCATTATATTACTTCCAATTTCATTTGTATCCTGTCCGAGTTCTCTATCCTGATTGGATAAAATTGGTATCCCGACCTGAGAATATATTTTCTGTTTATTAAGGAGCTGGAGAGAAATGGAGACCCCCTATACTGAACAACTGTAGAAAGTATTACTATTAGAGCTATACAAAGGTAGAGTAACCTAAAATATCACGTACCCTATACCCCAGAGCCGTAGAAGAAGAGAGTCGCGACACGCTTTGATCTCGCCTCAAAGTGGGGTGCTTCAATACGTCATCAGTCTCGCGTTGATCGCTCTGATCAGCATTTGATCGGAGTGCATCGTCTCTGCCCCGAGAGAGACCAGGTGGGAGCAGGAGGAGGAACTCACTGCTGCCGCTATCTGGCGGAGTCAGGTTAAAACACAGCAGAAGTACTTGTAATCTCACAATGTGTTGCATCGTGACTATGAGCAACACCTTATTAAAGCATCTCTGTGGACACAATGAGGAGGGCGTAATGAGCCCCTCTGTGTGCTGCCTGTGGTGTCCTTGTGTAAAGTACTCTCCGCTCATGCTGAAGGAATGATTCACAGCCCGAGACACCGTAACCTATGCTCTCTGGCTGCACTCATTATTTGCCAATCCTCCTTTATAACAAGAATCTGTGGCTAATTACATGTTGCTGTCAGGTGGAAACTTGCTTGTTCTGTACATCCAAGACATTGCTGTTGAGGAAAGGTATCTGCTGTCTGTCTGTCTGTCTGTCTGTCTGTCTGTCTGTCTGTCTGTCTGTCTGTGATAAACCAACCGTGTCATCTCGCTATAACCTTAAACACAACCCTAACATTAATCTCAATTGAAACCCTCCACAAATTACACACATACTGTACACACAAGCTTGGCGAGCACACACACAAACACAAGTGAACGGGCGCACAGACACACACACACACACACACACACACACACACACACACACACACACACACACACACACACACACACACACACACACACATGTGCTCTGTTTTGGAGCCTAAACCTGAAACATTGTGTCCTTCCTACTCCCACTCTATCCATCTACTTACCAGTCAGTTCATTGCACCTACATTTATTATATTTAAAGCACTGCTGTTTGTTTCAGATAGTTTTTTATTTATTTCTCATGAAAGATTAACTATACATTGGATCTATTGGAATACAGATTATTTATTTTCCCAATTTCCTGAAAAGTAATTGTTTTGGACAGTGGTGTACAATTGTGAGGTATTTTTTACTTTACTGAAGTATTTCCAATTTTTCAGTACTTCTACTCCATCTACATCAATGCAAATATTGCACTTTTACTCCACTACAATTATTTTAAAACTTTCTTCTTAACAAGTTACTAGTTACTTTGTAGATTTTGATTCTTATTTCAAAACATACATTAAACACTTCATCCCTATATACATTTTGTCCAACAGCCGATCTACAAGCTCACAATGCGTTGCAATGTTACTTTTATATAGCTTGTAGATCTGCTATTTTCAAACGATTTTTATACATTTGAAAACTTCTTACTTACTACTTTCTACTTTTGGTACAGAGTATTTCTACATTGCAGAATTGATACTTTCACTTTTTCCACCACTGGTGGACGCTATACACTCAGGCTGCAGAAATGATCATCGTGACCAAAGGTGGTCACGATGGGGACATGACTGATGCTCTCAACAGCTCAGTCACATTCACTCTACTCCCACTCTGTTCCCGTTGTCACTTCTAATGCAAGATTTGCTAAATATTAAGCCGATTTGCCACGCAGACATTCCATTTCTCCCGCCAAAATTTAGCATCCAAAGATGGAACAGTTGTTCAGTAAATGTAAGGTTGTCCTGTTGAATTTCAAATTAACCTCATTCATTTTCTCCACCAATCCGAAGGCATGGGGAGAGAGTATGTTTTGCACTCCGTCCGTGTGTGAGTCTGTCTGTGTGTGTGTCCGTCCGTCTGTGTACAGCTAATCTCCGGCACCGTTAACAGTGCCGGAGATTAGCTGTTAACAGATGGACGGACGGACGGACGGACGGACGGACGGACGCGTACACAATCCTGCAAACTTTGAAAGCCAATGTTAGCCAATTAAGATGGAATATGGAATATCGGACAGATCAAAAAATGTGTTTTACAAAAGTCGGCCTCCCGGTCGATGCCAAATTTTGCACACACACTCCCTGGATGCCAACGATGAACCTCTGCCCCACATTTTCCAGAAAGGCCTGTTATAGCGCCACCAGGAGGCTGACTTTTGTAAAGACATTTTTTATATTACACCTCCAGATTGCAGCATGCAATTTACGTGAAACTCATGTTTTCATTTGGTACACAGCCATATTTTCTAATGACACACACATACCATTCATTGAGTACACACAACTAGCATTTGGCTACACACTACTAAGCATTTACAGCACAATGAAGTGAAAAATTGAAAACACAATCATAGAAATGGAACACACATGAATGACAATGACTCTGGAGAATGAGCCATTTCTCCTTTTGTAAAATGACTCTGTGTAGGCCTACTTTTTCATATAGTCAAACATAAAACAGCACACAAATATGCAGCCGAAAAAAAGTTTTATTTCTTTTTTTTCTGTTTTCTTACTGTAAACCAGCCTGCTCAAAGCCGACTCCTCAATAGGATTCAGGAAAGGAGAATAAGGTGGAATAGAACAGAAATATTTTCTAATGATGCCAGCAACTGTGTAGTGGCTGAGATTGGGTTGGACCCTCTGGCCAGCCTCGCTCATGGTCAAACCATGATTGAGCACATGGTCAACCACAGTTGCCCGAAATCTATATGACCGTTCTCCTTCTTCTTTCTCCTCTTCCTCTCCCTCCTCCTCCTCCTCCTCCTCCACCACCTTGTTCTCCTCTCCACCATGTCCTCCTCCTCCACCATGTCCTCATCCTCCACCATGTACTCCTCCTCCTAGTCCTTCTCCTTGTCTTCCTCTCCCCCCTCCTCCTCCTCCTCCTCCTCCTCCTCCTCCTTCTCTTTGTCCATCTACTCCTCTACCCCCTCCCCTGTCACTCTTACCCCTCTCCTTCTCTGGTTGTCGATCTCTTCAAGGTTCTCCATTGTTCACCAGACAAAACAGAGGCTCTGCCACTCTCAAGCCCCTTTTATGCTGCAGTCCCGATAGAAACTTTCTCACCAGACCTGAATGTTTAGAGATTTGACTATCTGTGTGTTGTAGGTTGATGCTTTGAGATTTTATGTGAGAATTAAGTCAGAGTCTAACGCAGATAAGGGAGTGTGATGTAGTGCAAATTGTGTCGAGTGATTAGGTACATGAAGTGAAGGTCGTGCAAATTGTGCCAAGTTTTCGATTTTTTTCAGTTGCTTTTACTTGTATAGTTAGGCTGTTTAATGTGAGAGATGCTTTTGTTTAAATGCATGTGAGCTAAATGGAGTTACAAAATAACAGCAAAATATAAATCTTCAAGATGACTTGACAAGACGATACAGAACAATGCATGTCACCAGATTTTGTGCAATCATCCATTAGAAACACACTATTTAAAATGTGTAGGAGAAATGTGTAGGAGAATTTCATGAATACCCATAGCTCTCTTGAGAGGCAAAAAAAGGTCTGGAACTCCACAGCTGTGTTGCTGAAGCAGAGAGAGAGAGAGAGAGAGAGAGAGAGAGAGAGCGAGAGAGAGAGAGGGGTCAGGGCTAGAGCACATCAGGTCCTTCTCTGCACAGAGGTTCTGTTTACAGACAGAGACAGAAACTGCAGGGTAAAAAAGCAGACTTCATACAAAATGCAGTTGTTGACTCACAGTCCTGCACAGTTCACTCAATAAAGGAGAGATTTTGTGATTTTTGTGTGCTGCTTTGTTGCTGATTTAACCATTTAAGAACTGAGCCCAATTACAAATGCCTTCTAGTTCTAAATCATAGGTTCTCAAACGTGGACCGCCAAAAGGATATGTATTTGGCCACAGACTCCCCCGTCTGAAATGTTTTTGTTCCAGGGACACCCCTAGAAGAGAAGAGTTGTGTTTAAAAAAAATCAGACCCATCTGAAGTGAGTGGTGTTGTACTGTACTTGTGCTGTATGTACTGTACAAGCCCTCATCCCTGGCCTTTGTGTGTGTATGTGTGTGTGTGTGTGTGTGTGTGTGTGTGTGTGTGTGTGTGTGTGTGTGTGTGTGTGTGTGTGTGTGTGTGTGTGTGTGTGTGTGTGTGTGTGTGTGTGTGTGTGTGTGTGAAAAGGGTATGTATTCCTCTGCCTAGTAGGAAAGTGCATGAAAGATTTCACGTAAATTGCACGCTGCGTTCATGATTTGAGGCTTTTTATTCAAAACGGGCCAATCCTGCAAACTTTTAAAGTTTACTGTGTAACGATTTGCGGGATTTTCTGGAGGTAATATCAAAAAATGTGTTTTACAAAAGTCGGTCTCCTGGTATAAGCAGATGTGAAAAATGCAGGGCAAAGGTTTGTCCTTGGCCTCTAGGGAGTGTGCATACAACGTTTTACGCAGATCGGTACAGTTATAGGTAAAAATGTGAAAAGCTGCCTCATGGTGGCGCTATAACAGGCCATTCTGGAACATTTGGGGTAGAGGTTCATCGTTGGCATCCAGGGAGTGTGTGTGCAAATTGTGTTTGGCATCGACCGGGTTAACGGTGCCAAAGATTAGCTGTACACAGATGGACGGACACACACGCGGACGGACGGACACACACACACACACACACACACACACACACACACACACACACACACACACACGGACGGACGGATGGACGGACACACACACACACACACACACACACACACACACACACACACACACACGGACGGACGGAGTGCAAAACATACTCTCCCCATGCCTTCGGCTGGTGGAGACAATAATTAAACATGTACAGATGTACAAGCTCACAGCGTGTCACTTGTGAGCTTGTATACCTGCTATTTTTGAGAACTACTGTTCTAAAACACAGTTCTAAATCTTCTGAAAAACCCGGTTTTAATGGGTTAACCATTCGGTGTGGGTTTTTTGGTTTTGTTTTTTTGGTAGCTGAAAACAAATTCTAATACAAATGGTACTTGTTTGTGTTGTTAACAGGTTGTGTTGAGCGGTGTGTTCCCTGGCTAGGGCTGGTGTTGCCATGCCATTTGGCTGTCTAACAGTTGGGGAGAAGGACTACAACACTCCTTCCGAAGTCACTGACAAATATGACCTGGGACAAATTGTTAAATCGTGAGTATACCTGTGCAGCAGGCAGTGGTGTCAAATAACTATGTATATTTACTCAAGCACTGTGCTTAATTGAATGCCGCCAATGTACGGCGGTCTAATAGCCTAGACTGCCTAAGTATAGAGTTAACTTTGAACAGCTACTGCACCAACCGCTGAGTTGCTTGTCATGAAAATCCACTTTAAAACGGTGTAATCGCTTGTTGTAGTGTAGAAAAATATCCCATAGCGGCGATCACAACAACAGCCCGCTCAGCGCACAGCTTGTTCCTCCGGCAAATTTGCCATTGTAAACAATGGGACTCAATTTCCCAGAACCCTTTGCACGCCAGCGCGACGGACCTTTTTGCGATGACGTCATCAAAACGCGTCTGATATCCCATTCTCCTCCGGTGGATTGCCCGTATGACTTTAAAAAACATATTTAAAACGTGGATTAAACAATTAAAACATAACTTGGGCAACTCTCAAATCGCAGGGAAAGTGTTCTACAATGAATTAACTCGGGCAACTCGTTAATAGAGGTCAAAGTGTTAAAGGATGACTTCACCCATTTTCGACCTCTTCATATAATTGGTCCTCACTAATACATGAGCTACTTTATGTCAAGAAGAAGAAATGTTGGAGTTTGGAAGCGCTCGTTTGTATTAAGGGGTCGCGCTGCTGCCTCCTGCATTATGTGCAAATGCGAAACAGATGCATGCAGGGACGTTCAGGGACTTACGACGAGCGCTTCCAAACTCCAGCACTTAGAAAAAGAATCACTTGCACAGAATGTCTTGACAGAAAGTAGCTCATAACATGTCTACGGGGGATTTTTATGAAAAACAAGCTTTGCAGATTGAAAGAGAATAATTCAAGCTTGGACTACAGCTGCAATGTTGGTGAGTTTAACGTCGTTTAAGACGAGCAGATCGCAAACGCAAAATGATGAGTGGGGAGTCAATGGAGGGTATTGCAACTCTAGATTCATCCCATTGTAAAAAAATCTAGAGTTGCAAATTGCGGCTAGGTCTCGCACATGTATTGTAGTATGTATAGTTTATATGTATAGTTTCATTATATAGATATTCCACTGTTCCACGTTCTTAGCTTACGCATGTTTCATGATAACTACTTTTTATGTTGTATTGCCATGCTTTTTGTTCTTGCTTATTGTAAATCACTCTGGATTAAGAGCATGTGCTAAATGCCTAAATTGGAAATTGGAAAATTCTATCATGAGATCCTGCACATATGTGAGACGTCAAAATTAATTGAAATAAAAAACAAATGTAGCATCTGTGTGTGATCACTATAGTCGGCGATCAATTGTTTAGTGTGAAAGCCACAAAGATATAATGGCAGCAGATTTAAAAAAAGACTCCACTAGTTTGAAATACAAACTGATGACTATAAAAGTCCTACAGTGTGTAGGCGCTATAACAGGGCAACCAGACTATATAGCAATGTCACACTTTATTTTTATTTGTATTGTTCTAGTCTACCATATTCTTTACAGTAATCATTGGTGAGGACTATTTATATTTAGATTGTTGAAGCTGTACAATTCTGATTATTATTATTCTTCTTTTTTTGTATTTTAAAATTTCCAATACTAGAGTTTGTTCCACAGAGTCTGGGACGTTGGAACGATTAAATGACCGGGTTGTCAGGATCAAAAGTGACCTTGATGAGCTGGCTGCCAAAAAATAGGGGAGTGCTCCAACAGCACATCTTTTCCATAGAACTGCATGGCAGAAAGTCACTGGCAGCTCAAAAAACAGTTTCTGTGGTTACGGGCCCAGAGGGAACATGTTTCCCCTTTTCAGCATAATCTCCATACAGGTCCTCACTAATGGGACGGTGCCATTTCCAGGTGCACAGTGCTACTTTTAGAAGTTGGGAAGCGCACCGATACCAATTTCTTCCCTCTTTACCAAATCTCTTCAGCAATAATAGCTGATCTACAATCTCACAAGGTGTCACACACATTGTGAACTTTTGTGAATCGGAATCTCTTTTTAGAGATTCCGGCCTTTGCGCAGCTGTCACACCTATGTCGCTGCACTGTCGATCCCTACTAATACGTCTGAGTCGTGTTGCGGTGTTGGGAGTCCCCGTTGTACTTGTCTATCTGTGTCCCTTATTTGTGTCCGTTTCATGTGTCCCATATATGGAGAACAACCGCTTAAAACGGCGGTGTTCCTCCCCAGAATGGGGTTCAATCCATTCATAAATCAATCCATTCCTACACTACTCCAATGGTTCTCAAACCTTTCCTGCCAAAGACCCGCAAATTGATATTTATTTGGCCGCAGACCCTAATCTGAAAATGTTTTGACGGGGACTGCCCAGCCGGAAGAGAAGATTTAAGTTTTTTTATTATTTAACTGGGTGTCCCCAGACCCCACTTTCAGAACTACGCTATACTCTTGGCCATTTCTGTCTACCAGCGCTGTGTCTCAGAGGTGGACTGCAGATGGTTGGTACACTCTGTCTACCAGCGCTGTGTCTCAGAGGTGGACTGCAGATGGTTGGTACACTCTGTCTACCAGCTCTGTGTCTCAGAGGTGGACTGCAGATGGTTGGTACACTCTGTCTACCAGCGCTGTGTCTCAGAGGTGGACTGCAGATGGTTGGTACACTCTGTCTACCAGCTCTGTGTCTCAGAGGTGGACTGCAGATGGTTGGTACACTCTGTCTACCAGCTCTGTGTCTCAGAGGTGGACTGCAGATGGTTGGTACACTCTGTCTACCAGCTCTGTGTCTCAGAGGTGGACTGCAGATGGTTGGTACACTCTGTCTACCAGCTCTGTGTCTCAGAGGTGGACTGCAGATGGTTGGTACACTCTGTCTACCAGCTCTGTGTCTCAGAGGTGGACTGCAGATGGTTGGTACACTCTGTCTACCAGCTCTGTGTCTCAGAGGTGGACTGCAGATGGTTGGTACACTCTGTCTACCAGCTCTGTGTCTCAGAGGTGGACTGCAGATGGTTGGTACACTCTGTCTACCAGCTCTGTGTCTCAGAGGTGGACTGCAGATGGTTGGTACACTCTGTCTACCAGCTCTGTGTCTCAGAGGTGGACTGCAGATGGTTGGTACACTCTGTCTACCAGCGCTGTGTCTCAGAGGTGGACTGCAGATGGTTGGTACACTCTGTCTACCAGCTCTGTGTCTCAGAGGTGGACTGCAGATGGTTGGTACACTCTGTCTACCAGCGCTGTGTCTCAGAGGTGGACTGCAGATGGTTGGTACACTCTGTCTACCAGCGCTGTGTCTCAGAGGTGGACTGCAGATGGTTGGTACACTCTGTCTACCAGCGCTGTGTCTCAGAGGTGGACTGCAGATGGTTGGTACACTCTGTCTACCAGCTCTGTGTCTCAGAGGTGGACTGCAGATGGTTGGTACTTGGTACACTCTGTCTACCAGCTCTGTGTCTCAGAGGTGGACTGCAGATGGTTGGTACACTCTGTCTACCAGCTCTGTGTCTCAGAGGTGGACTGCAGATGGTTGGTACACTCTGTCTACCAGCTCTGTGTCTCAGAGGTGGACTGCAGATGGTTGGTACACTCTGTCTACCAGCTCTGTGTCTCAGAGGTGGACTGCAGATGGTTGGTACACTCTGTCTACCAGCTCTGTGTCTCAGAGGTGGACTGCAGATGGTTGGTACACTCTGTCTACCAGCTCTGTGTCTCAGAGGTGGACTGCAGATGGTTGGTACACTCTGTCTACCAGCTCTGTGTCTCAGAGGTGGACTGCAGATGGTTGGTACACTCTGTCTACCAGCTCTGTGTCTCAGAGGTGGACTGCAGATGGTTGGTACACTCTGTCTACCAGCTCTGTGTCTCAGAGGTGGACTGCAGATGGTTGGTACACTCTGTCTACCAGCTCTGTGTCTCAGAGGTGGACTGCAGATGGTTGGTACACTCTGTCTACCAGCTCTGTGTCTCAGAGGTGGACTGCAGATGGTTGGTACACTCTGTCTACCAGCTCTGTGTCTCAGAGGTGGACTGCAGATGGTTGGTACACTCTGTCTACCAGCTCTGTGTCTCAGAGGTGGACTGCAGATGGTTGGTACACTCTGTCTACCAGCTCTGTGTCTCAGAGGTGGACTGCAGATGGTTGGTACACTCTGTCTACCAGCGCTGTGTCTCAGAGGTGGACTGCAGATGGTTGGTACACTCTGTCTACCAGCTCTGTGTCTCAGAGGTGGACTGCAGATGGTTGGTACACTCTGTCTACCAGCTCTGTGTCTCAGAGGTGGACTGCAGATGGTTGGTACACTCTGTCTACCAGCTCTGTGTCTCAGAGGTGGACTGCAGATGGTTGGTAGGCTGGTTTCTGAACTGCTCATAACCTAACTCTGCATGTCTACCAGCTCACGTGTCTCAGAGGTGGACTGCACATGGTTGGTAGGCTGGTTTCTGAACTGCTCATAACCTAACTCTGAGAGGCAGTGGGTTTAGACAGAAATTATACCATGTTATAATGAGCATTAGTGAGGATAAATTGTATGAAGATACGTTTGAAAATGGGTCTTGTAGCGTGTACCTCCACATGCGTTATGCCCCCTAGTGAGACCTGTCACTGTCGGGTGGAAAGAAGATGTTGGCTTGATGGCCCAGGTATCGGCTGATTGTGGGGGTTAGCGGAGATGGAGTACTTGTAGAGAGGCTGGGGAATTGGCTTTACTAAATTGGGAGAAAATATTTTTCTTTTGTCTTGAAGGGGCATGTTTTGAACAACAACATAGTCTTTTCATTATGTCTGCCCATGATCTCTGTGATTCATATGTTTATTTATCTCTTGTCACTGATACTAAAATCTGATGTTTTATTTTAATTTTTTCAAAGAACCTGTGACTTGACATCCATACTGTTATAAAACCAGATAAAAAGAGTTTGAAAAGAAAGAAAAGGGTTCTTGTTTTAATGGTTAAACTGATATGATGCTAATGTGAATTATTTCGTCTGTCTTGTCAGAGAGGAATTTTGCGAGATATTCCGAGCAAAGGACAGGAATACGTTGAAAATGTTCACCTGTAAAAAGTTCATCAAAAAGGATGGGAGAAAAGTGAGGAAAGCCGCCAAGAATGAGATCCTGATCTTGAAAATGTGAGTGAAGTTTTTAATTCTCTTATTGCTGTAATATACAATAACAAACATAAGACTGGATTTTAAATTGACTTTATAAATCCCACACACATGCAGAATTGCAGACACATGCACTTTCAACCTGGTGTCCCTGTTGGCAAATAATTTAAAGTGAAAATAGCCCATATACATGCATCTTTTTGCTACTTTTGAGTGACATAAAAGATGAGGCATTCAATCATTTATGAAAGAAAACATAAAAATATGAAACATGAAGATGAAAGGTTTTCTGCCCGACAGTGATGTTATTTTTAAGCTGATGTTGCATTGCTAGTATCATAGGCTTGAATGATAAGCCTGATTTATAAGTAAACAAGCTCATAATGTGATGAGTTGTGAGCTTATAGATCTGCTATTTTGACTTGTACAACAAAGTATAAATCAGGCTTTACTGCTCAAACTAAACACATTCCTCTCCTCTCCTCCTTTCATAGGGTGAAACATCATAACATCCTCCAGCTGGTCGATGTCTTCGAGACCAAGAAAGAGTACTTCCTCTTCCTGGAGCTGTGAGTGTCATGTTGAGGCGCTTTGTGAGCCACGGGTGGCTTTTTCATCGATTCATTCATTGATTAATTAGAGGCGGTGGTTCTAAGAGGGGGTTCTAGGGACGCACGCACGCACGCACGCACGCACACACGCACGCACGCACGCACGCACGCACGCACGCACACACACACACACACACACACACACAGTTAAGAAATTAAAATATATGCACAGTATGCTAAGAAAAAGAAGAAACAAAAACAATCACATGCATGAACAAAAGCCATATTCATAAACAGACTAGACCTCTTGGGAAAATATACACTCATTCTTTGGCTTTCGTGGTTTAGCTACCAGCAGCCTTTCATAGTTTGATGGCAGCATCATTTCCATTTTCCCTGGCAATTTACATAAATTGTAGGCTTCCCAGAGGCTTAGCAGCAAAAATGAGGAACACTTTAGCCCTGTTTTATTTTACAACTATTCAAAAATAGCTGATCGAATAGATTTGTGAACTTATAATAATATATCTTTTTTAAGATTTTACATTACAATACAATACATCTCCATTCATTCAGGCCTTATTCATTATGTCCGTGTTTTTCACCCTTTTTTAATCGCCGCTAGCCCCTCCAATGCCAGTTTTACTTCATTGAAAAGAACACTAATTATGGTATGCGGTCAGGCCCACGCTTGAATCAGGGAGAAGGACGTCCCTGCCATGCATAAATACCAAAACAATAACACAGGGGACAGTGTGGGTAGAACAAGAATCCTTCAGCTGGCTGCAGAGGGCGGCAGGGAGAGGTCCCTGTCCCTGCTCTCCCGCCCAGAGATGTTCCAGGATTAAAGGAGCGAAACATCTGTGAAGGGTGGCTCCCGGCTGATGACCCTGGGCCTGACACACTTCCGACGGTGCAATGGTGCTGGCTCACCATGGCACCGTCGGAAGTGTGTCAGGTGGAAATGCCCAGAAAGTGTTCTCACTTCTCACTTGTGCTTACATCTATTGCACACCTCAGGGCTACAGGCAGGGAGGTGTTTGACTGGATCCTAGATCAAGGCTACTACTCAGAGCAGGACACCAGCAATGTACTGAGACAGGTGCTGGAGGCTGTCGCCTACCTGCACTCACTGAGAATCGTCCACAGAAACTTGAAGGTACTTCTTATACATAAATACACTGTCCATCGCTGACACCTAGTGCTGAAAGGTAGCACTTCGCATGCCACATTATGCTTTAATCCAAATAATTAAATTAAATAAAGTGCACCAGTGGTGGAAAGTAAATGTACTCAAGTATTGTACTTAAACACAATTTTGGTTTAGGCGAGTCTGAGCATATGAATATTTTAAAACAGCCTGGGGTGTACACAAAAGCGAAAGTAGACGTTACAATTTGTTTTACATATCATACATCATCTCATGAACAACTGAAGTGAATGCATTTACCCATCCTATAACTATTAGGAGCATGACCTAGGCCCTAGGGTTCAAGAGTTATAGCCCAAAACATGAGTAGGCCTGTTAATAGCACCAACATGAGGCTGAGCAATTAGGGGAGGGGATATTTGCTCAGGGACTCCATTGACACATTTCTGGCCTGGCCTGGAATTGAACCTGCAACAACCAGGACCTTCTGGTTGCCCAGGCGGGCTCACTATAAGCACTCTGCAAGGAAGATCCTCCCCAAATGTTTCAAATCAGCCTCAGTCATGTTGGTGCTATACTGCTATTAACAGGCTCATGACTCATGTTTTGAGCTACAACTCTTGAACCCTAGGTCATGCAATAAAAGTCCCTGGATTCCTTGGACCACAACTCCCCATATAGGCCAGGCCCATTTCCTCCCCCTTAGATAGCACTTTTTAGACTTAGATAGCATTTGAAACAGACTTATAGCATTTCATGTAGACAGCACAATAATTGCATTGTATGTAGTCATAGCACATCATAGTACATATGTATAGCATAGTATAGTATATATAGTTAATATGTATAGTGTCATTATATAGATATGTTCTAGTTACGTTCTTAGCTTACGCATGTTTCTTGATAAATGCATTTTATATATGTGATGTATTCCCTTACTTTTGTTCTTGCCTAATGTAAGTCGCTCTGGATTAAGAGCGTCTGCTAAATGCCTAAATTGTAAATTGTAAATTGTTTTAGAGTGAAATACCCCTTTTAGTGAAAAAGTGCAAAGTGATTCTTACACCACAGAAGTGCACAGTTGCATTTGGTAATCATGGCAAAAAGATACCTTCATGTAATTCCTTTTCATCACAATGATTACTTTAATATCTATTTCTGTCTGGTGCAGCTGGAGAATTTGGTGTACTTTAATCGTTTGAAGCACTCCAAAATTGTTATCAGTGACTTCCAACTAGCCAAACTGGAAAATGGACTCATTAAGGACCCCTGTGGCACACCAGAGTATCTTGGTAAGGATTTGGTTTTTAGATCAGAAACAAAAGCATTAATTTGACTAATTGGTCAACTGTATTAAAGGACCACTTCACCACTTTTCAACATCTCTTCATATAATTGGTCCTCACTAATGTTCATGATAAAACACCACCATTTTTTCCTACTCAGTCTGTGTCTCATAGGAGGGCTTTGGGCAGTTCGGACACCCGTCCACCAGTGACATCATCATTAGGCAGATTTTTTTTTAAACAAGATTTGTTTTAAAATATATTTAGATTTTTATTATCGTGAGAACGATGGCTTCAACTTTTGCATTTTTTTTGCATTTTCAGGAAAAAAAAGCCTGCCGTTTCTATTAGCTTGGATTCACCATCGATGATGTCACTGGTGGACGGGTTTCTGAACTGCCCACAGCCTTCTTATGAGACACAGACTGAGTAGGAAAAAATGGTGGTATTTTATCATGAACATTAGTTAGGACCAATTATAGGAAGAGAAGTTGAAAAGTGGTGAAGTGGTCCTTTAAGGCATTTTGATTAAAGATGATGTAAGTGATATGGTTTTGAGGGATGATACATTTTATATATTGTTGCTGTTGGGCAGAAACCTCTTATCTCCATATTTATTTAATTTGTGTGTGTGTTTTTTTATTTATTAATGCCCTACTAAAATAGATGTTCTATAGCTGATCTATAAGCTCAAAACGTATTGCATTTTGAGCTTGTAGATCTGCTATTTTCTATTTAAATTCCAAAAAGTAACCATTTTGTAGGTTTCCACCCATCAGCAACGATATTATGATTTTGTGTATTGTGTTTTGTCAGCTCCTGAGGTGATTGGGAGGCAAAGATATGGAAGGCCAGTTGACTGCTGGGCAATAGGGGTCATCATGTACATCCTGTAAGTGTTCCTGTAATAGTTTTTTATGGATTACTTTTTTATTAATCAAAAGCATGCTTTTTATATCAACAAATCAAAGCAAACAATTTAAAGGATTATTTCTAAATAAATGGCCAAATTAATTAGTTTGATTAACCACCCTAAATTATTTATTATTATTGTAACTATATACTTATACAGCATTATACCCATAATGCATTATAGAGGTGCAATGCATAGTAAGTGTTACCAAACCTTGTGTTATCCTTGGTCACCTATAATAACAAAAAAGATGATCACTTACCAATTATCTGTTATAATCGTTTTTTTACAACTGATTGAACCAATTAGTTTGATGTACTGTGGCAGCCCTATTCACAACTGCATGAAAGTATAAAACAGTAAAGTTTATATAACCTTTCACTGTTATATTTTTCACACGAACCATTCCACATGAGTATATATTTTTCTCTAAGCACTACTTTTAGTAGCAAGCTTCTAGACCAAAATGATGTGGGCACGCTTTTAAAGAGTGGTTAACATTGTGTCTTTCTTTTCCAAACTCAACAGTTTGTCGGGGAACCCTCCGTTCTATGACGACGCGGATGAGGACAACTATGATAATCACGATAAAAACCTTTTCCTGAAGATTTTGTCAGGAGACTATGAATTTGATTCACCATACTGGGATGACATTTCTGACTCAGGTATAACTAAGAGATCACTGTATTTTTTTTGTATTGTTTTGGGGGATTTTTATGCCTTTATTGATAAGGAATAGTATACAGACAGGAAAAGGGAAGAGAGATGGGGAGTGACACATGGCAATTTACAATTTACAATTTACAATTTAGGCATTTAGCAGACGCTCTTAATCCAGAGCGACTTACATTAAGCAATAACAAAAGCATGGCATACATCACATATATACAAAGTAGTTATCATGAATCATGCGTAGACTAAGAACGTAACAGTGGAGTATCTATGTAAACTATACATACTATACTATATAATATATTATACATGTGTACTATAAAGTGCTATGACTACATAAAGTGCAATTCTAGAGCTGTCTACGTAACAAGCTATAAGTCTGTTTAAAATACTATCTAAGTCTACATAATGTGCTATCTAAGGGGCTAGGCTAGGGCAAGTGCTACGGGCCATGGTGGAGTCTGAAGAGGTGGGTTTTCAGACTACGGCGGAAGATTGGGAGTGAGGCTGCAGTTCTGACTGTGATGGGAAGTGCATTCCATAGTTTTGGAGCCAGAAGGGAGAAGAGTTTGGGACGTGTGGAGCGTTGTCCCGGCGTTTTTAGTGAAGGTACCTCCAGCTTCCCTGCGTTGGCTGATCTGAGTGCGCGGGAGGGTTTGTAGGGTACGATCATACTTGTGAGATATGGGGGGGCCATGCCTTTGGTTGCTTTGAATGCCAGCATCAGAGTTTTGTATTCTGTGCGGGCAGCGACCGGGAGCCAATGGAGGGAGCGGAGAAGGGGGGTGACGTGTGAGAATTTTGGCTGGTTGAAGACCAAGCGGGCTGCGGCATTTTGGATCAGTTGGAGGGGCTTAAGTGCACATGCCGGTAGGCCAGTCATGCCGGTAGGCCATGGCAGGGCTTGGGAGTCAAACCAACGGCACACCTTCCGGCTGACTTGGCAGCCAAGGTGCCCAGACGGTTGAGCTAACCGTCCAGGCCAGGCTAATGTATTTTTAAGCAGAACACAATAATTGTGTTTTAGTCGAATCAGCGGTTCTGGACAAACACCGATCGGACCGACTTCACCACAGGCACTGCACTCCCTGGGGTCCTTGGTGACACACGTGCCGAGTTTAAAGTAAATTAGTCAGGTGGAATTCGGGATAGGACAGAAGGACAGATTCACGCACACATGTACAAAGTTTTCTTAGTTTTTTCCTTTTTTTTCTAAAGTAACACGGAATGAGGACATTTGTGCGATCAGTTTTCTATCGCTCATTTGCATTGTTTGAGTCAATTAACCTTGTGAGTGAGTAATCTGAACAATCCTTGACTGATGATACCCCACTACATCTCAAAGGCAAATATTGTACTTTTTGTTTTCTGCTTCTCTTCAATCACATCAATGAGCTCAGCCTGGATTCTCGCAATACAGCTGATCAGAGTAGTGAAGACCTGGACACTGTCTGCTATCTCTGTATCTGCATCTTTCCTGCTGAGCTCTACAGAGTGTTTGACTTCCTGAATCTTCAATGTCTATCCTGGATCATTTGCTGAATTTCAGCCTGTCTTTTTGTTTCATATTCCTCTTTCAACTTTTGACTCCTGAACTGATGAACCATCGCAGAAACAAACTAAATGACAGATTAAGGCTGCACAATATATCGTTATCGATCGGTATGAACATGCGCATCAGTATCGCAAAAAGACAACGGTATCGCGATATCAATATATCGTCATCATCGATATATTGATATATCGTCGATATATCGTCCACTTCTAAAGCCAGCAACATCCCATCAATGCCAGTTTTCATTGTTGCAAAACAACTTAAAACTTGATTACGTAACTGGAATCTTCGCTTTATCAGCAGTGGTGCTGGGGTGATGTGATCTGACTTTATGATCCAGGAATGTTGATGATCATGTGACTAATGGTCTAATATTCTATTTCAGTATCTTTATAAAGGTCTAATATTCTACTCTGACTGGTAGTTAGGAACCAAATGGACCGTTAATGGGTCTGTAACTCTGACAGTGTATAAATGATATACATTTATAGAGAAGTTAAAGGGGCATTCCACTCATTTTCAACATTTTACTATGTCATTAATATACCTTAGAGCTGTTGTGTGGAAATAATTAAAAAGTTCCCCCATTCTGTGTTTCCTAAAACTGGAGATCTGAAAAAAATCATTAACATGGAGAAACACATCTTGATGATGTCATCAAGATGTGCTTCACCATGTTAATGAATTTTTTCATACTTACAGTTCTAGGAAACACAGAATGGGGGAACTTTTTAATTATTTCCACACAACAGCTTTAAGGTATATTAATGACATAGTAAAATGTTGAAAATGAGTGGAATGCCCCTTTAAGTGTAGATTGGTTTCCTCGAGGATGAAAAGTGATGTCAAATGGGGGTCTGTGGCAGCATAAACTGTGGGTCCTTTTCAGTATTTACATGTGGATTAACTCTAGGTTTGTTTGTTTTTTACAGCCAAAACACTTGTAGCATCATTGATGGAAATAGACCAAGATCAACGACTAACAGCACAGGAGGCTATAAACCATGAATGGTAAAAGTTTTCTCTCAGAAATACTGAAAACATTGTTTATTGGCTCTGCTATATATATGGAGTGAGAGATGACAGTTCTCTGCTTCCCAATTTGTGCAAAGTTATTAAGTAAATGTACTCAAGTGCTGTCCTGACCTTAAATATAATTTTAGGGGCTTTTACTTAGTTGAAAATTACTCCACAACGAATTTTTGCCACTACAATTAGTTTTACGATTAATACACAAAACATACACTACAGTACGTATAGTGATGAATGGTTATGTATTATTACTGTAGGTCATCAGGCTACTGCCATGAATTGGCTCAACCAAAAATCTGAGTAGGCTTCTTCCACCAATGGTTGTCCTTTGCCTCAGGATTTCCGGGAACGCAGCCTCAAATAAGAACATCAAGGATGGAGTTTGTGCGCAGATAGAGAAGAACTTTGCCAAAGCCAAGTGGAAGGTAACTTTTACAAATCTTACCTCGAGTATCCATCTCAGATGCAAATTATATCATTTTTACTCCATTACATTTATTTGTAGTGGAGTGTACAGTAGTTGCACCTCTAGACAATTGTTCCCAAACCTTTTAGTTTGAGATCCAAAAGAGGAATTTGCTGTTTCATCCAGATCCAAGCTCACATCATGTGTGAGCTTGTAGAAAAAAGAAAATCTTTTGAAATAATAATGAAAAACTAAATGTAGGACACAATAAAAAGGATATTTAGTTGCAACCCCACTGTTTTGGAAACACTACCTGATGAACTAGAACTAACTAGCCCTCGATTGTTTATGGCTCACAGAAAGCGGTAAGGGTGACCACCCTCATGCAGAGACTTCGGTCCCCTGAACAGAGTGAGTCGGGGGGCACTAGTCCTGTCGTGGGGCCTCCGGGGGGTCCTGTACCACCTGGCAACACTCCTGCACCCCCAGCTGGACGCCCAGGGTCCCTGGGACATGCCGGCACACAGGCTCCTGTCAACACATGCACTGCCATCAGCCCTGCAGCCTCCATGACCAGCAGTGCTGGCCAGCCATAGACCCACTGCCACGGTCGGGGACATTCTCCAAACATCATTGCAAACACAGGGTCATTAGACTGATTCAAAGTAGTATTTTAACGCCTACTGTGGCTTTCGCGTGCACCCGAGACAGTTACAGTATGTTGCTCGATTCAATATTTGATATTAATTTGGTCAGACACACAATTCAAACTCCAAGTGTTGAACTTGAACCATGTTAAATTAATTGAAAATACTTGTCCATTCTGGTGACAGATATTGTCCTTCATTGTTCAATTACTTATTTTTTTTATGAAAAAAGCAATGAAATTAAATACAAAGGGTGTGTCTGTGTGTGTGCGTGCGTGCGTGCGTGCGTGCGTGCGTGCGTGCGTGCGTGCGTGCGTGCGTGTATTAGTCCAATCAAGCATTAGAAGGACAATATCAATCACCAGAAGTGGAGACGTGTTTCACGTTTGTTTTCAATGAGGCTTATATATTTTAGGAGGGGCATATCCTACAGTAGCCTACATGTCTGAAATATAGGTGCATGATGATGTCTGAAATATCCAAATACTGAATCAAGCAGCTTTAAACTGTCTGGGATGCCATGAAGCCAGAGTAGATGTTAAAGTATCCCTGTAAAAAACAATGGAAAAAGGACCTGTGCCATCCCGGATACATAATGTAGTGGCATATTGATAAAGTCTGTATTCTGTTCAGCTGTCTCCTAACCCACATCCTTAATGGAGCACTGCTTTGTTCACACTCAGCCCAAATCCCATTTCAGCCTATTCAAATTGGTTTAATCAAGTCTGAATTAACAGCAAAAAAGGGGGAAATTTAAACCACATTCCTAGGTGGTTGGAAATTCTTTCAAATCGGATTTCTAAAGACGTGTGTCAGTCTGGACACTCGGACACGGAACGGAACCCTGATTTATATTTGGAAGTATGATGGGGTGTGAACCTGAGCTGTCTGTGTCCGTCTCCATTCATTTGATTTCCCTCGTCAGTGGTGCTATTACAGTGGTGGTCTACAATGCTGTGATGTACTTTGTTTTACAGGGTCGCTTAGCAGATCCTAGCACGTCGCAGACTCATTAACAGAGTATGAATAAAGCTCACAAAACTCACACAATACAGTATGTCATTACTTTGTTACCACCACCAATGCAGATAGGTCAACAATGACACAAATGCCATCTGATGACAGTGTGGACAGTCTGTCCTAGATCAGATTTCAGAAACAAATGGGATTTGCCTGCAGTCTGAACAAAGCCAAAGAGCCGTGTTTGTATATTTAATCCACCCTCTGTGAACCGTGTGATTGTGTGATTGTCTTACTGTATTTATTGTACAGTACACTGTAGACTACTTCCTTTAAACGTTGCTCTCCTGTCCGCTCTGTGCCCCTCAATGAGTGGACGTGTTATATTGTTGCTGTCGGGCAGAAACCTTGCGTCTCCACATCTCAACTTTCAAATCTTTTTCGTAAATGAATGCCCTACTTCATCATACAAGCCTGTCGCACTTAAGCAGTGAAAATAGCAGTACTACAAACTCACCATGCGCTCCTATGCGACGCGTCGTGAGGTGAGCTATAGTAGATCGGCTGTTTTTTTAAACATATAGGCCTAGGCCTATTAGGTTTCCACCCAGCAGCAACAGTACTGAAAACAGCTTTATTAAAATAGCTTATTGGTCTGCTATTTCTTCATATTTATTTATTTCATCGTCTCTTTATGTTGCTCCTTTGGTCAATTGCACAAGTTGCTATAGGCCTACTGTAAGTTATGAGATATGCTCAAAAACATTTGCTTGTGTTTTGTCTTTATTCGCACTTTATTCGTTCAAAATGAAAATGTAGTACTATTTTCGTTCTGTGGAGAGTAAAGTTTTAGCTGTTGTGGCGTTGTTCGTAAAGTAGCTAATAGCCCACGTTTTGTTTTTCTTAGTTGATTGTAGCTTTTAGCTGAGAAAAGGGGTTTGTTAAAATGCTTGTTAACTAATAAACTTAGCAATATTACTATTAGTGCAACTGTGACACATTCCTTGAAGAATCACTCAACAAAGTTTAGTTTTTAGTTTTTTCAGAATATTTGTGGAGACTCATTTAAACCATGAAAACAACAGTCTTGTTTGAATGTTACTGTTAATAAAACAAATCTGAAATAAATTGTAATTCGGTCAAATTGCATTGTTTCTATATTAACTAAGTATTGTAGCATTGTGTATGTGGTAGGGGCGTGTGACTTATACCAGTGGTTCCGTATCAGGGCCAACATAAAAATCATGAAATCATCTGACCGTATTTGTTTGCTTCTTTTATGTGGAAATTTGGAATTGCTCTGACGCATACTGGAATTATGAATAGCACCAAAATGGTATTTGTAAGTCAAATGTATGAAATGTGGAAAAAGAGCAAACAAGTCTTATTATGCTTAAAATACCTTTATTACAGTAGCCAGGCCCTACAGTCATTGAGTAATGAGTACCAGCTTGCTGCTTGCCTAAAGAGGAAATTTGCACCTTTGTACGCAAACTCGGGTACAATAAAGCAAGTTAGAAAAAAAAAGAAAGAAAACAGCTCAGATTTGGCCTCCATCTTTGTTTCTGTGCAGACAGACCTAAATCTATGAGACAGACACACAGACAGTCAGAGCGTAGGAGACAGACAGGCTGTATCGTATCCTGTTAAGACTGAAATCCCTTCATCCTCCATAGTGGACTATATATAAAGGTTAGTATTTCAATATATATCGCACTGCCAGCCTGTTAAAAAATATATGATTCGAGATAATTATGATATTAGTTCTTTGATGCACGATTCAGATCGTTTTCTTAACCTCTATCCACATAGCATTAGCTTCTAAGCTAATGTGGCTAAGCGCGTCACCTTTTTTCAACAATGGCCTTGATAGAGTCGGTAATAAATTAATTCACGTTACTCCAATAGCGCTATAATTTCCTGAATTAAACTGAATGGACAATCATGGCCACAATTCACCTGCATTTGCTTTTAGGTCTAGGACGGATTCGATTATTGTCAATATCAATAGGCCGGCTAACGTTAGCCTGCAGTGTTAAAGCCTCATTATTACCCGTAATACCACGGGCCGGCGTCGCTTGCAAAAATAGACGTGCAAGCTAAGGCTCATACTACAATGATACTTCAGTAGCCAAAATAGCTGTGTGAGCTTGTAGATAAGCTATTTTAGTTTTCACATTTATATTTGAAAAATCTAGTCTGATGTTGAATTATATTGTAAGACAGTCATCATACTGTATGTTCAGGATGTTCAATTTAAATTATTGTATTATATGACATTATTGAGTCGGTGGCTGTTTCTTGGTCAAAAGGCCATATTTTAGCTTTCTGTTCCGGTTTGGTAAATTAACAATTCTGCTGTAAAATGAGACCTGCTTCTGAATTAAACTTCGCCACCAGATAAGACACGTTCTGGAGGAAAATGTGGGATGGACCTGGACAAAGATCGCGAGGGGGCCCACCCTTTCGGTAAGCAGACAGAATTGTACTGATGGTGATTTGTGTTACTGAACTCAACATTTATACATAAGGAATTTGTTCATAGTAACTGTGATAATTGCTTAAAAGGACCACTTTTCAACATCTCTTCATATAATTGGTCCTCACTAATGTTCATGATAAAACACAACCATCTTTTTCTACTCAGTCTGTGTCTCATAGGAGGGCTGTGGGCAGTTCAGACACCCGTCCACCAGTGACATCATCGTTAGGCAGATTTTTTTTAAACAAGATTTGTTTTAAAATATATTAAGATTTGTATTATCGTGAAACCGATGGCTTCCATTATCACATTGCAACTTTTCAGGAAAAGAAAGCCTGCAGTTTCTATTAGCATGGATTCCCCATTGATGATGTCACTGGTGGACGGGTTTCTGAACTGCCCACAGCCCTCCTATGAGACACAGAGACCCCCTTTCCACCGGTTGGTTCCCAATGGGAACCGGTTCAGTTATTTTTGGTTCTTAGTCCATGAGCCAGAGCTCCAAAATTGGTGGGAAAACTAGACCTATATTACATTGTTTATAGGTTCAATACAAGTAAATTAATACATGATAACCCTTCCACAGTAGTAGCTTTTTCATATTTTCGATTATTTTGCATAATTTCCTACATAATGCCTCATTTGCATATTAAAACATGTACAATTTGTAATACAATAGATCATTGTCTTCGTGTAAGTACTCAATTGGAGAAGTTTCATGGTGATACAAATCTAATATAGGTATGGTTCTGCACATACAATTCATAATTAACGTTCTAAATTTGGAGCTCTGGCTCATGGACCAAAACCAAAAAGAACTGAACCGGTTCCCATTGGGAACCAACCGGTGGAAAAGGGGCCAGACTGAGTAGAAAGAAATGGTGGTATTTTATCATGAACATTAGTGATGACCAATTATAGGAAGAGGAGTTGAAAAGTGGTGAAGTGGTCCTAATGAAGTGAAGTAATTGCACTTGAGTTCAATGCTTGTTTATGTTGCCTATTTCGTGGTCTGTTTCTTTGCCAAAGCTTAACTTCAAAGTATAAATGTTTGTTCTAGTGGTGACCACCGTGGAGAGATGTTTGCAGGCCGCGATGGTCCCATGCCTGATTTTAGAGGTAGAGATGGGATGAACATGGGTCCCAGGCCTCAAGATCTACCACCTATGGACATGAGGAGGGGTGATGGTCCCCCCATGAGAGGACGTGACATGGAACAACGGGATATGCGAGATAGAGATCAAAACAGAGATTTCTTCAGATCTGATGAAGAGCGAGACTTGAGTCTTAGGAGGCAATATGAAATGTCAATCAGAGACAAGCTGATGACTGCACCTGACTTCATGGGCCCAGGCAGGAACTCGGCAGACATGGAAGACAGGGGTATGCCACAGAGGGAGCCAATGAACAGGTTAATGGACATGAGAGACAGAGAGATGCATCGCTACGATAAGAAAGACATGGATGGGAGGAGAGGATTTCCCTTGGAACCAACGGGAAGAAATGATGGGTTTAGGGACATGCGTGATAGGCCTCCAATGGGCAGGGATGACATTGATGGCTGTGATATGGACATGCCTTCACGTGAGAGGAGGATGGACTTTGACAGAAGAGGTGGCCCACCGTTTAATGCAAGAGGAGGATTTGATTCTGATATGGACTTCAGAAATCGCCCTGGACCTGAATTCAGAGATAGGGACCGGTCTCCCAATAGGTTCGGAAACGATGATCGTCCCCCGATGGAAAGGGGAAGACCAGGCTTCAGAGGTGCAGAAGGCACACACAGAGACAGAGAATTCCAGCATTCAACCGATAGCCCCCCAATCGACCACTACAGAAGTGGTGAAGAGATGACTCTTGCAGAGGAATGGAAGAGCCGTCGCAAGGAGAAACCCCCCTTGACAAATATGTTGAAAGGTATGATGGATCAAAATGTACCTCCAAGCTTTGGCAGAGAGAGTATTCTTGGAGCACCACCACCATTCAGTGACAGGGAAAGGCAGCCTACAGAGTTCCCTGGGAAAGATGCTGGCTTCCCCCATGATCAGTTTGCTGCCAGGGCTCTGCCATCAGTTGGCCTCAAAGCTCCACTCGACCTGCCATTCCCAGAAATGGGTCTTCCAGGTTTGCTTGGTAGAGCGCCTGAAAGTAAACTTTGGCTTGGAGAAAGGGATCCCAAGCAGATTCAAAACGATGGAAGGCCCCCTTACCATCAAGATAAGAATGAAAAAAATCAGGGACCTCCAAGTGAAGGCTTCAAAGGGCTGAAGACTATAGTGCATGATCAGCGACCTGATAGGGCTAAGATCGGTGCTGAACCTGAGTTCCAAAGTGGCAGTGCTACAGAAGGGAGAGACCAGGACTACAGGGACATTGATTATAGAACAGGGTCTGTGAGATCTTTTGATTACAAACACGAACCATTTCAAGCACCGGAGAAAGTTCTGAAAGAATCCAAACCTTTCCCACCACCGAAATTTAGTGATTCTGGTTCTCAGGTAAGTTTGATTTCCCCCTCTGGTTTGTGAAAGATGTTAAGAAATTTCTTAGGAACCTCTTGTGATTTTTTCATGCTTGATAACTGTTATTTGATTACAATTGTCCATGAAAGGATCAAGATTACAGGAGTTCATCTGTGGAGGACAAAGTTTCCAATACAATATCCATAATTGGCATTCCAAAGACTGCTACAATGGAGCAGGTAAGAATGAAGAATGAGAAACGATCCATGTTTTAGGAGATTCAAAATGTTCTTGTCTTGATTTGAATGAGTAGTTTTGGTTGACTCTGCCATGAGTCTTTATATTTTTCTTTCTTTCTTTTTTACTTTTCTTCACCAGATTCTTGGTGCCTTTGCTGTTCGTGATGGCGTGCCAATGCAGGGGATGAAAATAAAAAGTGTGGTACCAGGTGAGAAAAAAGTTGCTTTGTGGAACTGTTTAGGGCAATCGATCGCCCTTATACCCTACGATATATTTCGCTATTACGACATTCGAAACTTCGCACTCTTCTCTTCTCGAGCTTCTTTGTTGCCTTTGGTTTTCTGGGTCTTGATGAAATCACGCTGTAAGAGAGAGAATGTTCTGTGTTCTGACGACCTAGCCTAGGGACCTCAACAGTCCAAGAGGACATATCTGCCTTGGAGAGTTATATTTCTGTTGACCGTCACAAATGTTCTGTGACAACTGACAAGTGACTGACTCGTCGGGTCCTTCAGAGGTGTATAGCCCATTCTCTTTTCTTTTATCCAACTCTCACAGTGTTGAGCTCATCGACAACATGCCTGGAACAGAGATGGTTTTGTTCATGCTGTGCTTAGAACTCAAGTTGTTCATGTCACTGATGGATTGTTGGTACACATGTCAATATGATGTCAAACCCTTTTGTCAATTATTACCACAAACATTCCAGAGGCCATAAGTATTTTATTAATCTGTTTATTTAACATTAGATGAGTTCTCTACTTATGCAAATCGTCATATCCCCTGTTCGGGGATATGACATACCCGATCTCCCCTTCTCTCTCTCTCTCTCCCCCCGTCTCTCTCTCTCAGGCTCCCCCTCTCTCTCATTCTCTCTCGGCTCCCCTCTATGTCCCCCCTGCTCTCTACTCCCTCCCCCTACCACTCTCCCCCCTCAATTATTTTGGCTCATGTGGCAAACCCGTTATGTGAGGCTCAGCCAATCACAGCGCAGAATGACATACCTTCCAGCCAATCACAGCGTGCAATATCTGAGGACGCGTTCGGTCCACACATTTCGTCCTCACATTTTGAGGACGTAATATCTGGAATTATTAGTTTTTTGGGCCAAAGTTTGCCTGGTTCTAGACCCCTGAATCACTATTCTTTACTTGCTTTTGCTCATCCCGACGTTTTCAAATTGTGTCGTGCAATTCAGAGGTCTGGTGTTGCCTTTGTCAACGGCTTCTAACGGGTTGGAGAAACATCAATCCAATCGGTACCTTTGCCATTGGGACTAAGTTTTTGCTATACACTGACTGGCTAAATGGGCTGGCTACAGAGTGTCCAGATATGTCGGTCAATACTGATTCACCCCGCCACCCCCTCCCCAAATAAAAGAAAAGGGAAAACAGGGGGGAAAAAACAGAATTTCGGTCAGAATAATGTGGTAAAGAAGTGGCCGGGGTGGTAAAGATTAAAGAAGTGGCCATTCCGTCTGAATGTGAATATCAGACCGTAATAATGATCTCCATATATGCAGCTTGCATGTTCTGCTAACATGCAGCCTTTAAGTCGGTCTGGGATATCTTACTTTAAACTTAAAGACATAGCTTTAACACATCCTGTCAAACAAATGTCAATGTACTGAAGGCAGGAGAAGAAATAAGTATGAAATGTACCATGTAAAAAAAAAAGGTATGCGTGTCAAAAGGTGTACATGTTGACACTACAGAAATGCTGACTGTTACATCGATGTGTTCACGAACTACTGTTTTTTTTACTGGGTGACTGTCCTTACAGGCATTGACTAACAAAAACCCATCTGTATTTCAAATGCTGTCCCCAGGTTACAGCTACGATACGGCCTATGTGGAGTTTTTAAACCTCGATGATGCAGTCCACTTCATGGAGTCGAACAAGGTGGCCCATTCTCGTCACTCTACGAAGGCTGTCTCTCCCACCAGGATTACGGGGGTTGACAGGGCTTTTCGGAGGAAGCGGGAGGGGATGTGGGGTTTGGGGTGAAGTGGTTATTAGGCTTGGGCGGTATCTGTTTATTCATACCTTCATATCACCAGGTATACGGTATTCGACGATATGTGTGTAAAAAAAAAAAAAAAAAAAACGCTGCCGGTCTTTGTAGCATGTATGACATTGTCTAATCTAGTCTGATATCAGTGATATGCCTACTTAGACGAGGCTTGCCAACACATCAGTTGGCTGAACGCACTAGATGTGTGGGTTGTGGTGACAGGCAGTTTAATAAAATCATGTGGCTAATGAGCTGCTTTTGTAGTTGAAAGAAGTCATGTTAAGGTAAAGTTATATATGGCATAAGTGTCTGTATTTTTGATAGTATTAAATCATTCCGTGGGGATTTCTTGGTACCCTGCCTGGTTTACCGTACCGCCCAAGCCTATGATTATGATTACTGGGCCTGCATTAACTATGGGGGTGGAGATAACTGACTTGACAATCACGGCCGCAGTATTTTGAAAGTAAACAGTTCGCACACCGTCTTTTACTAAAGTAATTCAGTTACTTGTCTAGTAATCCAGGATAGTACCTCATGTTACTTGGGTAGCATCTAAGATGAGGTTTAAAGATGCAATGTTTTACTTTTCTCCTGGAAGACACAGATCTTCGCACCTTTATGTCTATATTTTAACCTTTTGTACTGAAGGAATCAGAATGAATTTAATCAGAAAAGGACACACTTCAAACATTGTATTACATCCTCACCTCCAGCTCAGAAGTTGGTCACTTTGTCCCACTGATGGTGTATTATAACAAAAAGGTAATTCCGGACACTTCATGTGTTGTGACGTGGTGTTCGTTCTGTACAGGACAAGAGCATTTTTAACTCTGCACCACATTGGAAATATTGCTATGCTGTTTGCTTTTTTTCTGTGGTCACAAGCTTTGAAGAAGTTCTGTGGTCTTGGGAATACCTGCAAATTGCAATAGTTTAGTTTCTGGTACCTCCTCACTGTTGCACAGTGGGTTTAGTTTAGGTTGTAATTGCAAACCTGATTGGTTTATCTACATTACGAGCTGAGATGACCATTTTTATAGTACTAGGAGAACACTTATGTAGTACTTGTGTTGATAGGTTGTGGTTGATACTTGATAGAAGTTTGGTACTATTTGTCTTGATTGTGCATCCTCAAGCCTCTTCAGAGAGGTTTGGTCTTCAATGTTCTGATTCAGTCCTTAATACGGAAACATTCTTGGCCTATTCATGCTCTTTTGCTGGTCTGTGACCTCTTCTTGAACAACGTATACCCTCTGCGTAGTAATCTCGACTACGTGGGCCATTTGTCACAAGATCTTCAGCTTTCACTGGCATGTTTTGTAAGTTTCTAACTTCTGGAGTTTTCATCTTGATGTAATGGAAGCGCTCTTCAATCAAGTTTTTTTTTTTTTTCCAGTATTTGCGTATAGTACCCCTTCGTGAAATTTGTCCTGTGCATTTACCCATCCTAGCTATTAGGAGCAGTGGCTGTCATTAATATGGCAGCCACTGCTCAGGGACACATAGACTGGGCGGGTGACCCGGTGACTTTCAGACTCTGCTACGGTCCAGGAGAACTCTGCGTTGGGCATATACAGTTTTATTTTGGGGATTAGTCTATCAGATGTTCATTTGATGACCTCGGGTTTTGATGACTATGCAGATGCTGCATTTAGCACTGCGGTTTCCATTGGTAGAGAGAGTCACTGCAAATGATACCATTGATGGTGTTCACTCTGCAAACTGATAGCTCAACATAAATATTAAGATGCCACCAACAGCTGTAACTGCAATTTAGTTTTTATTTAATTCTATTACGATATTCGATTAAAAGCCATTTGGTAGGTGGTAAGCTATAGGGAACGTTTTCGTTGGTGATTTGTGCTAATTTCCAAATGCATTTATAGATGCATAGCTGGATCTGTTCTCCCCCCTTGGCTTCTTGCAAACTGATATCTGAAAACGAGTGCTGTGCAGGTTTTATATTTCTGATTCTGAGGAGGTTTTATGTTTTCTGATTACTTTTGTTTTGCGTTTGGTAACTTTTTTTTTATTTTTTAGATTTGTTTTTGGCTTTTCTGCCTTGATAGTTTCAAGTGGAGATAGACAGGAAAGGGGGAGAGAGAGATGGGGAAAGACATGCAGCAAAGGTCATGAACGGGACTCGAACACGCGGCACGCTGTCAGGCCAGAGCCTATATGTGGCATGCGCCTCGACCACTAGGCCATCGGGTGCTTCAGTGTTTGGTAATCTTTGACATGGACCATTTTAGGCATAAGCTAGTTGGTACCTAGTCACACAATGTGAATTTGTCACTTTGTCTGCCAAGTATATTAACATTTACTTGGAAACGGTCTTTGAAGCAACTCGTTATGCTTTGGTATAAGATGTAGTTTAGTATTCTCAACATTACCACAGTAGTTGCCATGGTTTTCTTCAATTTGCAGTCCTTATTGAATTTTCTTTATTTCGTAATGGCAACTCTATCATTTTGGTAGTCATATCCTCATTATCAGAGATATGTAATATTTAATTTCCTTGCAAGGATTTTACCGTAGTAGATCCTCGCAGGTCTGTCCTTTTTGTGCACAGTGCACACACAAACCTGGCTGTCCTTGTCACCCTCAACACTGAGGTAGAAGGCTGTACGTCACCCTCAACACTGAGGTAGAAGGCTGTACCTGCCACAGTGCATGTTGGGAGTCATTTGACATGTTATATTGATGTCAGTCAGTATTGTTACCGGTTGATGCACTGACTGTGACTGTTTTTACTTTCAGGGCTCCCTCAAGGTTGGTGCTAAAACTGCCTCCATGAAATACGTCCAGCTAGACAAGAGTGAGAGAGATCTGCATGTGAGTGACACTGTTTTATCTCTACCATCATTGTATTAATACGTTTTACTACAGTGATTCGCTTACAGAGGAGCAGCACCAACAGGTACTTTGTTTATTAAAACCTCATTACCCATGCCTACTGGTGTGTTCAGAGCCAGTTACTACAGTCATAGTCTCTGGTTTATACCACACCACAGATCATCAGGATGGCAGAAGAGAGCCAGACCAGTAATAGCATAGTGGCTGGACCAATGCCTTCCATACAATATTACTCTGTTTCTGTATGTTTTAGTTTTCTCATCAGTATTATTAAGTTCTTGAGGGGGTTTCAGGGTGTCTCCAGCAAAATGAGGAACAATTTAACCACTAACTTTCTTTAACCCTATTTTGTACTGATCTACAGCATTGCAATGCGTCACATTGTGGTGCGTTGTGGACTCGCACTCACTCTGCAATTAGCAATGTTCGAATTTTGAATATATATATATATATATATATATATTTATATATATATTTTTTTTAAGGTCAAAATCTGTAAACGGAAAAGAAAAAAACAAATGTGTGTCCCTGGCACAATCTTTCAGATGTATGATTTGCAGCCAAATACATTGGGGCGCCCTTGACACGAAAATGTTTGAGAACCACTGTTTTACTGTATGTCATGAATTTCGATTTATCCTTTTATAATTTAGGAGTCCCTTCCCCAAAGACCTACAATACCCCAAGTTCTTCAGGAGGCCCTGTTGCCCGGTCCAGTTGAGCTCTTGGACAGTTCAAAGAACAACGTGAATGGCTCCCAGCAGGCCACAGAGCTGCTGGAGCCTCTGCCCCCCTGGCAGAGGAACTGTGACCTCACTCCGGAGGCCTGGCAGCAGCAGGTGGACCAGCAGCTCAAACAGCAAGACGCAGAGCTGCAGTCTGAGTCCTGGGCCGGCCGCAACCCCCCACGCCACGGCCCACCCCCCCACGGTGACCCCATCTTCAAAGAGAGCAAAAGTGAGTTTCATTTGCTCAAACCACTTTCAACCTGGCATCCCTATTTTGGGCATATTGGTGGCATCATTGGTGAAAACATTTGATAATGTCCCTGTGTTGGGCATGTCATTATAGGCCAAAACCTTAGGAAATATCCCTATTTTTTGGTCATTTATAGACTAACATTTAAAAAAATCACACCCGTGTGAACTGAGTGGTGTAAGGTTTTATATAGCATGATCAGCTGTGGTCTGACGTAATGTCTGACGTAATGAAATCACACCCGGGTGAACTGAGTGACCACTTTCCTAGATCTAGGAAACATCCTAGATCCGGGTGTGATTTCACATCCGGGTGTGAAATCACACCCGGATGTGATTTCACAACTGGCTTTTTTTGTGCAGAAAAAATGACCATGGTTGCTACGGTCATCCAGTTCACCCGGGTGTGATTTAATTACGTCAGAAATTATTTTGAACATAGCAACCATGCTCATTTTTTTCTGCACACAAAAGCCAGTTGTAGGAGTGGTTTACACCACTCAAAAAAGCCAGTTGTAGGAGTGGTTTACACCACTCAACAAAAGCCAGTTGTAGGAGTGGTTTACACCACTCAAAAATAGCTGATCCGCAAGCTCTCGACGCTTTGAGCTTGTAGAGATTGGCTATTTTTCAACATTTTTGAATAGGGTCTAAGTGGTTAACATGTTGCTGTTTTCAATCAATCTGTGTGCTTGTAGATCTGCTATTTTCACTGCGCAACACCAGCGTTTGACCTGTATACATGAAGAGCATAATGGGCCTAGGCTATTTTTGAACATGCCCAAAATAGGGACTGGTACAAGAGGGCCTAAGTCAACTTTTACTTCATTACTTAACAGCAATGATACTAAAGAACGTGAAGCCCACCACCACAGTGGAGACCATCCTAAAAGCCCTGGACCCCTTCGCATATCTGGACGAGAGGAACGTTCGCCTGGTCAAGGGCAAGACACCCGGTGCCAAATGCTTCTGCTTCGTAGACATGGACTCCCACGAGGTATTGCACACAACACTAACACTGATATTCAAAAGGATCATACATGCTGTGACTCCCCCCCCCCCCCCCCCCCCCCCCCCCCCCCCCAAAACATGATCATCAAGTACTATGATTATACTAGGAGGAAGAGATTTGAATCTTCAAACAAGTGATTATACTAGGAGGAAGAGATTTGATTCTTCAAACAAGTGTACAGAAAGTGTTAAAATCATTTTATGTGGCCACAACGACCAGTTCATTAAGTATACCTGGTTTTCACCTTAGCACCACCCACCTGAACTTAAGCTTAGGGGTTAGGGTTATGATGTCACAAAAAGTGGTGTAATATTCGATTGGGCCTTTTGACTCAAAAGCTTTCAGCTTTCAGGAAGAACAGGGAAGACATATTTAAATATTATTATAACCACACCTGGGGGTCTATTTGAGTAATGTTAACTCCATAGACATACAAAACAGAAAAAGTATAAAAACCACGGCACTGCATCTTTAATTTGTTATTTATATTGTTTTGTAGCAAGTGGTGCGTCTGGTTGAGCTGCTCACCAAACCACGTCCCCTCAACGTCGACGGTGTCAGAGTTTATGCTGAGGTTGCCAAACCACTAAAGAACCAAAAGTGAGTATTCAGCTTGGAATATTGTCGTAAAATCATTTCCGGTAATATAAATCATCACAAGTCATTCACAAGTGATGTATTTCCTTTCTTATTCAAGCATCAAGAGAGAATCGGACAAACCATTCACGTCTATTCTGGGGTACCCACCAGACGCCAATATGATGGAGGTAGGTCTGAGGCCATTTTGTTCCAGTTTTGTAATTTAATCAACTGAAGATGTGACAGCATTGGCCTTGACCCTTTAGTCCAGTGGTTCCCAGACGTTTTAGCTCGAGTCCAAAAGAGAAATTTGAGGTCTCCCTGGGACCCAAACTAGTGATAATACACTCCTGGTACACACACATTGTGAGCTTGTAGATCTGCTATTTTCACTATTCTTTTTATTCATTGAATTTTTTTGGGAAGGGGTGTTCTTTTAAAAATGTCTGTTTTTCAGCCACTGCGTTCGATAAGCATCGTTTGACAAAAGTGACTTATTTACGAGTACGACTCAGCCACTAATCATATTGTTGTGAAGTATAAATTAGCCTTTAGTAGTACTGAAATACAACCCACTTTTTTGTTTTGTGATTTCAGCAGCCACAGATTCCAGATTTCTCTCTGCAGTATTCACAACATATGCAGCAAGCAGTTCATCCACCACCTGACATGATGCAAGGTCAGATTTCCTCAAACATGGAATATCTTAGCCTTCATACAATGTATATAGATGAATGCTGCACACAGGATGGCTGCACTAGCCTAGTTATAATGCAAGTGTTTACTAAAGTACTAACATTTTGCTCTGTGTTTTAGTGATTCAACACAAATTAATTAATGTTTTTAAACTGGGTTAATTACATTTTGCCAACATTAAGGATTTCAGGATGTCTTAAATTGATGGGATAATAAGATGAGTTAGACCATTTTATTAGAAAATTATGAATTGTTACCACCTCAATTTGTACAGAGTGAATTGAATGAATTGGTGTGATTTAGATTTTTGTACATGTTCCATGCAAGAAAAACGGCCTTAATCTTTGTATCCGAACTGGTACAAATGACCTGGTTGATGACATGGTTGTATGTTTACATACTGTATAATATCTGTGCAGCCATAACACACTCCAAACCAATCCCTGAAAGTTGGCAACCTTGTACGACTGACACAGATTATTTAACAATTATGTAAAACTAGAGTGCAGATACCTGCCGATACCCTGAAACTACTAGTTAAAAATAATTGAGTTTCAGACAACCAACGGGTGCTATGAACAGTGCTAATGACTAGTGTAAACCTTTCCTTTGTAGACAAAATGTCCTAACAAGTCGTGTATTTCCCCAGGTGATCCAATGGCTGGAAGTATGAACCCACCTCTATTACCAGACCCCAGCTACACCCAGGTGGGTGCTCTCTCAAGGTCAATGCCAAAAACGAACCACTGTCTGCCCTGCTACAGTAGTTGATTAACATGGCGCCTCCCTTGCCATTCATTCTAGGGAGTTGTCTACGGAGAGAGTCCTGCTGTGGACTCGTCCTACCATCAGGCTATGGCACCGGTTATGTCTGCAGAAGCAGCCGGGATGACAGCTGCAGAACACGGAACGGAGGTTTACATCTATGGTACGAGACATCCGAAGCACACAAGTTTGTTGTTCTGCTATTTCGGTGCGTGACATCAGCTCGCAACTTAAAGGACCACTTGACCAGCTCAGTGGCCTTAGTTTCTGCCCTGAGATTGGGGGGGGGGGGTTCGATTCCCTGGCCGGGTCATAACAAAGAATATAAAAATGGGACCCAATGCCTCCCTACTCAGCATTAAGGGCTGGGATTGGGGTGTCATGGGTGTACCTGTACATCATAACTGGGGGATGCACTTGTCCTCATTATATAAAGATAATGTTGAACATGGGCAAATTGCTCCTTATGTATGAATTAGGTTTCATGAACCTGTTCTCTGTTGAAGTTGTGAGACTCTTTTTGGAAATGTAAGATTGCTTTTTTCCCCACATTGTTTTTACATTGAGTTATGCTGCTGCAAAGCCAGCCGTGCTTTTGATGTTTGTACTGCAGTGTACAGTTGGCGGCCATCGATATTGTCCTTTTCTTTTTGCTGAGGTTTGTGTGATCTGCGCAAAAGGACAGTTAACCCATTTTGGGCGGGAACCCCTTTTGGTGTTTTAAACATTATGTTATAATTTAGCTATTGGAAAAATAGCAGATCTACAAGCTCATAGCACGCCACCGAGTGGCGCGCTACGAGCTTGTAGGTCTGCTATTTTTGAAAAATCGTGAAAATATTTATTTCAGAAAACAGAGGACTTAGAAGGATTTTTTAAAATTGAGGTCAGGCCTAAATGGGTCAAATGATAAGGGACAATATCGGTGGCACCCAACTGTATACACATTTGTTTGTCCCTCTATAGGCTCTGAGACTCCAGACATGTCGGGCTACCTCTATGATGGTACATCCGGCTTCTTCTACGACCCCCAGACCACTCTGTATTACGACCCCAACTCCAGGGTGAGAATATCACACGACCATTTACACTGACCATATTCACTTCTTCTACGACCCCCATACCACTCTGTATTACGACCCCAACTCCAGGGTGAGAATATCACACGACCATTTACACTGACCATATTCACTTCTTCTACGACCCCCAGACCACTCTGTATTACGACCCCAACTCCAGGGTGAGAATATCACACCACCATTTACACTGACCATATTCACTTTCACAAAGCGTTCTTTTTGCTCTTGTCATATTCTGCTTCAATTTCAACCTTTTACCTAGCACGCTTCCTGCCAATACCGTAGAGCTACGACATTTAATAAATATGATCCTTGGAGAAAGTATTAAGGGTGGACCTCATTTACAATGATGCATAGATTAATGACAAAATTATGACAAAGGTTAAAATTATGATCATTTATGAAGAAGAAACTAGGGCTTAAGTGGCTAAATAGACTAATCAAATTACTAGAATATCAATTAGGATTTTTGTTGACTTTCTCGGATATTTGATTAAGTAGTGGCTAGTTGCAGCCCTACAGTCGGTTCACTCACTCTCATCTGCCTCTTGTCCTATTTTTTTTTGCTTTGTTTCCTGTGTGCATGTGTAGTATTTCTACAACTCTCAGACTCAGGAGTACTTGTACTGGGATGGAATGACCAAGACCTACATCCCCGTACCAAGTGGTGGCTCAACAACAGAGACCACGGTGAGCCAGCAGCCTCTGGCCCTGAGCGCTGAGGTCCAGGCCATTCTGGCCAACCCGGCCGCAGACGCTCCTCTGGAGATGAAGAAGCCCGCAGAACCCACGCCACCGCTCCAGTCCACTGCCACTTTACCTCCCCCTATCGGTAGGCTTGTCACAATCTTGAGATAATCATAATTATTTTTTGCAGATTTCCATTCATAAGTGGTAAATGGTGCATTTATATAGTGCCTTTATCCAAGGCGCTTTACATAGATTGTGTATCAATTCACCCATTCACACACACATCCATACACCGATGGCGGCGGAAACCACGCAAGGCACCAACCAGCACATCAGGAGCAATTAGGGGTTCAGAGTCTTGCTCAAGGACACTTCGACGCTAACTCTGGGGGAGTCCCGAGTTCGAACTGGCAACCTTGCGGTTACTATCCAGCCACTCTACCCCTGAGCCACCACCGCATTCATCTGTATGAATTCATCAATTGAAAAATGTTGATATGATACATTTCCAAATATTTTCAGAAATAGCAGATCTACACGCATTGTGAGCTTCTTAATCGGAAATATATGATTTAACAATTTGAAAAATATATATTTTTGAAAGTATCAAAATGTTATGTAGCCTATTATTTGTCATATCTGGCAAGTGCTATGTTTGTTGACTTTTAATTTTGATTTATGTGTTCCAATGTTCAGTGCCAAAAACAATTCAATCATTAATCACACTAATTAATGACACTTCCTTCTTCATCTTCAAAGAAAATGTCCAGAGTATAAAGGACGTTGCTCCAGAAATCAAGCCACCACCGGCCCCAGATGCTGCTGCTCCTCCTCCTCCTGCTCCTGCCCCTGCTGTTGCTGCCCCGCCCCCCACTGCCACCACACCAGAGTCTGCCCTGCCCTCCTTACCGCTTACCCCTGAGAAGAGAGAGGACGACGACTCCAAAAAGGACAATAGAGAAGAAAAGCCCAGAAGCCTTGCTGCTGTCAAGGTACAGTACAGTACGGTAGCTCTTTGAACAATGATGTGTGGTGAAATGATGTGATAAACATTTGAAATGACGTGAACATTTTCAGGCCATTTAGCCTCTTGAAGTGGGGTTATTTTCTCATAATGGACTCCTAAAGTGTTATTTTATCATAGTCACTTGATCACAGTGCATTATCCTGTTCATACCATGGCTTGCGAAATCTCCATATTTGCCAAAATAAATTATTCTGAAAGCCTTCCATGACACGTCTCTGCCAATCAGTCCAAAGTGGTCTGTTGTAGGTGCTGTGAAAGCATAAATGATATACATGCAGGTACCCTTCATTGAAAAATAAATGACCGTATGTGTACTCAATAGCACATGGTGAGCATTGTGTTGACTGTCTTAGATCATGAAAGACATGGAACGCTGGGCAAAGATCCAGAACCGTCAGAAGGACACTGTCCGCTCCCCGTCCCCCATCCTGAAGCCTGGACACGATGACAAGAAGACCTCCAAGGCAGCTGATGCAGGGTTTGCCATCTTTGCCAAGGCGGTAAGGGGATGCTATCTTCTATGTCCAAATGATTTTATTAATTTTAATTTGTATTGTGTTCTCACTTAGTGTCACTGTTGTTTTATCTTACTGACTCACCTGCCAGTGAGGATTCCCCACCGGGAGGGCATAGAGCCTTTCTTCTATTCCTCCTGGGTGCCGGCCCAGCCTGTAGCATTACATACAGTGATATCACCCTCCTGGGTGATAGCATTACCTCCAGCCTGTAGCATTACATACAGTGATATCACCCTCCTGGGTGATAGCATTACCTCCAGCCTGTAGCATTACATACAGTGATATCACCCTCCTGGGTGATAGCATTACCTCCAGCCTGTAGCATTACATACAGTGATATCACCCTCCTGGGTGCCGGCCCAGCCTGTAGCATTACATACAGTGATATCACCCTCCTGGGTGCCGGCCCAGCCTGTAGCATTACATACAGTGATATCACCCTCCTGGGTGCCGGCCCAGCCTGTAGCATTACATACAGTGATATCACCCTCCTGGGTGATAGCATTACCTCCAGCCTGTAGCATTACATACAGTGATATCACCCTCCTGGGTGCCGGCCCAGCCTGTAGCATTACATACAGTGATATCACCCTCCTGGGTGCCGGCCCAGCCTGTAGCATTACATACAGTCATATCACCCTCCTGGGTGCCGGCCCAGCCTGTAGCATTACATACAGTGATATCACCCTCCTGGGTGCCGGCCCAGCCTGTAGCATTACATACAGTGATATCACCCTCCTGGGTGCCGGCCCAGCCTGTAGCATTACATACAGTGATATCACCCTCCTGGGTGCCGGCCCAGCCTGTAGCATTACATACAGTGATATCACCCTCCTGGGTGCCGGCCCAGCCTGTAGCATTACATACAGTGATATCACCCTCCTGGGTGCCGGCCCAGCCTGTAGCATTACATACAGTGATATCACCCTCCTGGGTTCCGGCCCAGCCTGTAGCATTACATACAGTGATATCACCCTCCTGGGTGCCGGCCCAGCCTGTAGCATTACATACAGTGATATCACCCTCCTGGCTTTCCTCCTCCCAACGACAATAGTGTTTGTATAGTACTGTATGTATGTACTTTACCACTGCGCCACCTGAACGGCCTACTGTCATTTTCAAATGGAACGTTGTGTACTGGCTGCTGACTAAATGCTTATGTCAACACTGGAAGCCCAAATCTGATTTTGGCCTATCCAGATTAGAGTTCTCAACGGGCCTGAATATTAAGGCCCGGCCCTAACAATATGTGTATATATATTATTTTTGTTCATGGAGGCCCAGCCCGGCCCTACTGATTAGCATACATTTTAGGCCCGGCCCGGGTTTGGAATCATCACAAGTCTGAAAATGCATGAAAATTACTTTTGTAAATCAGATTTGAACCACATTCCTGGGAGGGGTTGAAATGTGAATCTGAATTGGACTTAGTAGCACGGCGATATCACTCTTTAAAAATAGCTGATCTACAAGCTCACAGCGCATTGTGAGCTTGTAAATCTACTATATTTGGCGGAGACATCTTTGTACAAACAGATTATAACTGAAGTATTAATACTCACACCTATGTCGGACTCATTACTGATCAAATAATTTGTTATCCTCTGTGTCCCTCTACACAGGGTGCTGGAGATGATCTCTTCAAGAAGCCCCTTGCTCCTCCTAAGAAAGATCATGAGAAGGGAAAGGTGACGATGACATAAATACAAATACAGTGGAAAAGAGATTAGCGGTGTGGAGATCAAGTAAACAGAATTTAGTGGTTCGGGAAAAAAGCGGATTCATCTAATTTAAAGCTGCAAACCAGAACAAAGCGTGGCTCTTCAAGAGGCTAGCTGTTTCTGTGTGTGTTTGTTTCTATGCTCGTCCGGAGCTAATCTTGCATACTGCAAGACTGATCAACACCAAACTTTATATGCAGTACACTGCCAGTAGGCCACAAAAGTATATCCACTAATGTCTTTGTTTTATATTTAAAAAGAAACCTTGTGTGTGAAAGGCTCTGCGAGAAGATATAGCGCCGATAAAAGCGATCGTCGACTCCTCCCAGACCGTTTCTGAATAACTAGCAGGTTTGACATTTGGCTCTCTCGCCGACTGGACATCCTATGGTATTAACTGAGTTGCGACGGCACACCGAGAATATTACAGCCAATGAGAGCACATGACAGCTGTGCTCACAGACACTGTCTGTTGACTGTATTGATAGATGATAATATATATAACCTTTATTCCTTGGGTCCCTGTGTCGTACATATTGGTAGCTATATTATCCCAATGTTGCTGTTAAATAGTCAAAATGAATTGGAATAAAAAATAATGTATGTAGCCTATATGTATCGGGTCTGGAGCGCATCTTGGTGAACTCTTGCAGTGTGTGATGCCTATTCGGTGACCAATCGTTTAGTGTGAAAGCCACAAAGATATAATGACAGGCGATTTCAAAAAAGACTCCTGTAGTGTGAAATACATAACATTCTGATGACTCGCCGACAACTTTAAAACTCCTACAGTTTGTAGGGGCCATAACTCATTCAATTCCTTAGAATAAACCATTTTTCACCATCTGTGGTAGAGTCTGTTAATACAATATAGCTACCATAATATATAACACTGGTGGTAGTATCCTGGGTAAGTTACCGGTATACGGCATGAAGCTTTAAGTGTCCCTAAGTCACTTTTTAAAATGTGCCTCCCTCCCCAGCGTCCTTTGAGCTCTCTGGGTCTGCTGGCTTCAGACTACGGTGCCGGCAGCGATGAGGAGGTGGAGGAGGAGAAACACGAGGCTCCAAAGCCCTCCAAGAGCAAATCGGATGACAAGGATGACAAGCTGACGGACTGGAAGAAGATGGCCTGCCTGCTGTGTCGACGGCAGTTCCCCAATAAGGACGCACTCATCCGCCACCAGCAGCTCTCTGACCTGCATAAGGTAGGGCTGTCCTGATCATGACATTATATTTGACGATTAATTGTCACACAAATAATTGCCATTAACAATTGAATTCTGTTTTGAGGCTTAGAACATTCATTTGGAACATATAAATTAAAATGTCTATATTTTTCATATCGGTTTTGCTTTTAGGCTTTGTAAACCAAACTTGAAGATGTGAAAATAATATACAAAATAATATATACAAAGAAATTACTGACATATTTAATAACTTAATACTTTCAAACGTTTAAAACAATATATATTGGAAATGGCAGATACACAATAATGCAAAGTAATTGTGATTATCTCAAATAATTATGGTTAGGTGATAATGTAATAATTGTGACAGACGGGTATCACTGTTTACCATCAACTCATAAGCACACACACACACAGGAAGGTTTTTACCCAGTAGAGAGACAGCCACCGGCTGTATGCATTCTCATCTCACTGCTGTGTCTGTCTTACAGCAAAATATGGAGATCCACCTCAAGATCAAACGCTCCAAGAAGGAACTGGAGGCTTTAGAGAACCAGGAAAAAGAGGTAAGCCTCATTAAAACGTCACTCCTGAATGCCGATGAGAACCATGCATCATGTTCATTGATTCACTGACTTGTAAATCATCCCCTGTAGCTGATCGCCAAGGATGCCATCAAGTCTCCAGAGCCCAAGAAAAGGAAAGGACACCATCACCAGCAACAGCAGCATCACCATAACACCTGGGCTGGAAGCTCCAAGTAGGTGGCCCCACCTTTCCTGCAAAATGTAATTGTAAGTCTCAACTAGGGTTGGGATTCTTTTTTGGGGGATTTTAACAATTCCGGTTCCTTAACGATTCCTATATATATAGAGAGAGAGAGAGAACCACTGGTATTGTATAGCAGATGGGAAGTCCACATAACAGCTCTGACAGTGTGATAAACCTATTCCAGAATTGGTTTCAAATATGATGGAACCGATTCCTCAATTTTGCGTTTGTTCTGCTTTAACCAGTAACCCACAGTCGATGAGCGTATAGTTAGCCCATCGTCATTAAATATTTGCATCTTTTTGTCCACACTCAGGGATAACTACAAGGGTAGCGAGAGGCCTGGTCTGGGTGCCGAACCTGTGGAGGTAGGTGTTAAACATTTACGTTTGGCTGCAAAATGTGCCACATTATTGTCAATATATTAAAAGCTGCTCTCTCTCTCTCTCTCCTCTCTGCATTTCCTCGCCCTCCTTACAGAAGAAAAAGAAAGAGCCTGTCGTTTGGGACCATGCCACTTACAAGCAAGCTGTACGAAAAGCCATGTTTGCAAGATTTAAGGAGCTGGATTGACCTGTCCCCCCCCCCCCCCCACCATGTGAGGCAGTGGATATAGTGTCACCCTTTGTCTCTGTGAAGAGTTAATCCAGTGGTTCTCAACCTTGTCAAAAGCGTTGGCGGCCCGCCCATCTGACCACATTGGCAGCCGAAAGTTCAATTTAATGATCACTCAATCGACTGTGATACAGATTCAACACAGACACAAAGAAAACATATCGCAAGGTTTTTAAGAAAAACAGAATAGCATGTCATTTGTTTTACATATGTATTTTTAAATTATATTAATGTTATTATTCAAATCTTAGTGTTTTGCCAATTTTGTGGGGACCCACCAGTGGTCTTTGGCCCATAGGTTGAGAATCACCGAGTTGATCAGAATGAGCTACCTGCCTTGGAGTGAGAAGCCCCCCAATCCCCTCACAAAGCCGCAAACAACGTAGGAGGCTATACCAACCCAAAGTTGCTATTCCCTCTGTTGCCAGTCCTGTTCGTGAGACAAAAGTCCAATCTGTTGTTGTATTAAACGACGATAAACTCACCAATATGTCTACAGATAGCTTGGGTTATCATTTGTCTCTATAAAGGATTTGTTTCAAAATAATCCACCCTTATTGTCTTTCAGTGGAAGGAATTGTAACTTAGAGGTTGGAATAGCCTCTTAAGATGGCTTGTGGCTACCTCCCTCTTGCACACCCGCGCGCGCGGCCGTACGCGCGCACACACACACACACCTCTGCCTGCATACCTGCCTGTAGGGTTACATGTTTCAGCGTTTCGATCTGCTATTTTCTTTTTTACCCCCTTTTCTTTAAGCCATTTAGCAACATAGGGGCCACAGCCAGAGGCTATGGCTGTTTGGGGATCCTTGGCATAGACCAGTATTGTGAACCACTGGTCCAGATAGTTATGCGTCGTCACTGTGTTTTACGGTTGCGTCGATGGTTCCTTAACTCTAAACTGTTTATTTTTCTGCTCCTAGTATGTTTGACCGATGTACAGTCTTGTGATAAGTGTCCAAACCTGTTGTGAAGATGTTTCTTTTGTTACGTTTTTTTGTATTGTATGTTCACAAGCTCGCTGCTTGGTTTAAATTTGTTTTAACACAGGCGTTTTTTTTTACATGGACTATTATCTTTGTATTGGTTAGAGTTGGTATTATATGTACCCATGTTTATGTACAAAGAAGTGGACTTGTATAACATGGCATGGTCTGGCAGGGTTTTCCTACCCTTTTTTTGCAAGGATTAACACAATGCTCTGTGTTATGAGTGCTCAAGTCGCTGTCTTTACAGGGAAGTCCCTCTGTGCAGTTTCTTCTTATTGCCACTGGGTGGCAGCAAGATCCTTTTTATGTTCATATATCTGGGGGAAAAACGAGTTGTTGTGACCTTAGCTAATGACAATAAAGACATGATAGAAATACTTACACTGAAGCTTTTCACCTGTATCTTTTCTGTCAATGGACTTACTAAATTAACATTTTGTTTTGTGTTAGTTTTTTAGACAAAATCAATTACATTAATGTGGCAAGTCTCCAAAGATAAAACAAAACAAACATTGTAACGGATGGTGTTCTTGCCAATGTGAGTCATGCATTGTCTACGTTTCAAACACTGCAAGTCTCCTTTGAATTCTAACAGTAAAAGTAATTAAAATCCCCTCAGGCGAACTTGAGTTGATTTTGAAGCATAGTGTGGTCAGATTGAAGCCCCAGATGAGATCCTTATACTGGCCCATGTATTTTATGTTGTAATTATTAGGGGATTAGCGGAGTTGTCTCTGACAGTTCTCTGAGAGCATGGTAACGAGAGCTACACTCCTATCCCAAACAGCAGGAACCATTCAGGGCAGTGTATCCCAACATGGGGCCAAGGCAGCCCCCTTTGGGGGCGTCCAAGAATCAAGATCAAACCTTTTTCTATAGGAAGTGATCATTTTTACATCATTCAGAACTTCTAATTAAATAGCTTTTTCCCCCTTTTTCGGATGCTCCCTGCAGTGTTGTAGTGCTACTTTTAGAAGTGGGGGGATGCCCCATAAAACACTTAAATGATGCAGACGTGTAGGCTATTTAGAAACGGGGTTTACAATACTTGTAAATGTAAGTAAATGACAAAAAAAAAAATGCCCAAAAATTCATTTAGCCGTGAGCCCCCCCCCCCCCCCCCCCCCCACACACACACACACACACCCCTGCTCTTGCACCCCCAGATGTCCATCTGACTGTCAAAACTAGTTCGGAAAGTCTGTCCGAAACGCACATTTTCTTTTCCTACAACGGAAGAAGCGTGTGCTGACCTTGAGACTTTGTCTGTCTTTCATTCATTATATTGCTTGTAGGCTATATGTTTGCAATGTCATCAGTATAACTTGTCGTACAGAACTTTTTTGTAATAAAATCTACGGTAGGTTGGATATTTCCCCTATTTGTACAAGAATTAGGGCGTAAGTGTCCAAAAAACAAGAGTGTGTGCAATTTGTGCATTTGTGGCGGGGGTCTCAGCTTTAGTCCGATGTAAGAAAGGGGGGTTCCAAGGAAAACAAGCTGAGTTCTCCTGATGAGGGCCAGATTCCAACACCTTTTTATCAGTGATAGGCTTCAGTGCAGAAAATGCACTCACACTTAGTCCTGAAGTGTTTCTGACAAAGAACCAAAAACTATGCTCTGATGAAATATGTGCTTTGTGCAATAACGGTAGAAAGAATTTCCTTTGATTTTACATCATTAAGAAGTTGTCTTTCATATTGCCTGTCTTTCGTGTATCCACGCTCTCACTACTTGAGCCAAGAAAGACCAGGTATAAATCAGGCTTATCAAGGGGTAAAATCTCAAAGGTAAACAACTAAAACATTACAGACTGCACTCAGAGGCATTGACTGTGGAGCCTGAAAAAGAGTGTTGTGTTGTGCCCTGGCAACAAAGACTGATGAAAGCACAATAAATAACCACACCACACCCATTATCTCGGGTACTAAAAAGTGAACACCCCAGATTCACAACTAATTTGACTACTCCTCTTTTTGCAACCCATTTTGATAGTCTAGGGCGGCTCTGGGTAGAAAACAGAGTTAATTGAAATTGGGACTGACATTTAAAATGGTAAATGCAGCATTGCCATCTGTACCTGCATACCTGACAAAAGTGAGCGACTCCCACAGGCACAATACAAGAGGAAGCGAGAACAACGATCTGGTACCACCCACTTTCAAAACAAACATGGGCAAATTCTCCTTCTACAGCACTGCCAACCAAGTGTGGAATGCCCTGACTCCCTCCCTCAAAACATGCAAATCCCTGGCGTCCTTTAAAACAGGCGAAAATCTACCTTTCAGCATGCCAAAGGGAGAGGAAAGGATTACCCTCCGCTAAGTCTAGTGACTACCCCCACCTCCTTATAACTCCTTCTTTGTTCCCCAACCTGTACATATTTTTGCTATTTTTTCCTTTTATGATGATTTGAATTTTTGTTATTTTTCATGTCATGATTATGAATTGAATACCCAGGACCGGAATGGAAGCAAGACCGCAAGGACTTTTTTCAGTGATCCCATTGGACGTGTGTTTGTACCCTGTACTGATTACTTTTCTGTTTGACTGTACTCTGTACTCATTACATTTCTGACAAAGTATTCAATCATGAGATCATACTGTATTTGCATGTGTCAGATCAGATCACCATGATACACCAATCCGCAACCTCATTTCCTTGTAAGCAGTGTAAATCTGTTTGTGATGTCTGTGTATGAATTATGACACCTTTTGAAATTTAGCAAGATGTGCATACATTATGTAGTAATTAGGCTGAAACCAAGAAACAGCTAAATAGATTTTTTTATTTTTAGCAAGATGACCGTGGGTGCTTAGCAGTCCTCCATCACTTCTGGTAATGACCAATTGCCCTCTGAAAGATTTGAGGCGACAGCAGTCCAAGCTTCACCACACCCAGCAGCTGAAACCAGGGTTAAGCAGTCCAAGCTTCACCACACCCAGCAGCTGAAACCAGGGTTAAGCAGTCCAAGCTTCACCACACCCAGCAGCTGAAACCAGGGTTAAGCATCTCCAGTTTTAGGTGAAACTGGCGAGTTCTCCGGTATCCACCGAAACGGTGGTTAGTAAAAACAAGAGAGATGTGTTTGGCTGAGCGGTGAGTCAAGGCTCATTCATAGTCTGGATTTTCAGTGGTGGGGTGACCACCGCTCTGGTGGTGAGGTGACCACCGGAGCTGAAATAACGTTGAGCGGTGGTCGTGGTGAGTAAAAACAGAGAAAAGGGCTGGGGCGGTGGTTTGCTCTTCACCGCGGCTCGTGACGTCATGTTGTAGTTCGGTGGTCACCTCACCACCGGAAATCCAGACTATGAATGAGCCTTCACTTACCACTGCGGCGTGACGTCATGTTGTAGTTTCCAGTGGTCACCTTATCACATACAACTGGAGTATAGGCCTTTACCTGGACAAGGCCCTAAAGCAACTAGAGCAGGGATGACTGCATGGCTGAGACTGTGAAATGCAGTGGTGGAAAGTAACTATGTAATTAACTAAGTACATTACTTAAGTACTGTACTTTTAATTTTGATGTATTTGTACTTTATTTGAGTAGGCATATTTCCAATACTTTTACTTCTACTCAACTACATCTGAGATCCAAATATTGTACTTTTACCCCACTACATTTATTTGAAAACTTTAGTTACTAGTTACTTGGATTTTGATTATTACAAAACATACATTAATCACTTCAACCCTATACATTTCAGCCATTTGAAAATTGCAGATCTACAAGCTCATAATGCGTTGTGATACATTGTGAGCTTGTAGATCTGCTATTCTCAAAAGATTTTCATACATTTTAAAACTTGAAACGGGACATTCTGCATAATGAGTACTTTTACTTGGTACTTTAAGTACATTTTGATGCCATTACTTTTAGTAGGCCTACTTTTACTTTAGCCCAGAGCCATAGAGTAAGACAGAGTTAAGACAACTCCGTTCACGTCATGGGGCCAGGCTCTTCTACATAGACTTCTATTGAATGGGGACAACCGGAAGTTTACGGAATGCATTGGAGTCAATTCAATTCAAAGGAGCTTTATTGGCATGAGAAAATTTACGTTTATCCAAATAAATATTGGATATAAATAGGAATTAAATAAAGGTGTAAACAGGCCTACTATCTTGTGAAACTATAAAAATATTGTGCATTTTGGAGTCTATGGGCTCGCGCGAGTACATGAACCACGTGACCATGCTGTTTAAATTTCTGCCCCCTCAATGTCGTAACTCTGTCTTACTCTATGGCTCTGCTTTAGCCCGGGTCCAGTGCGTTTAACGCAAAGGACCAGGGCTACTTTTAGCCTACTTAAATAATAAATGTGATGTGAGTATACTTTTTCCACCACTGGTGAAATGTAACCTCGCGTCACCAGGCTTAGGTGAAATGCATAATGTGATGATGACGGAATTGAGTGTAACAGACCCGCAGTGCACTAAATGTGTATATTCAAGGTGTTGCAATGCCAATTAAGTCAATTAAATTGTGCAAGCTGCCTAGAATTGGACTGATTGGAATCAATCTCAGTTGTGGTTGGAGTTTTAACTCTGCCTAGCGGGGCAACAGCTGTGATGGGGTTTTTAACGATTCCTGCCGAACAGCCACTGACAGTGGGGAAATAAGGCTTGAAGAAACCATTAATTGCGACTATGGGGTCAAATGTTTGTTGTTACGGACGGAAGGAATGGACGGTTAAGGAAAGAACGGACAGACGTCGTGTTGAGCACCTCCATCAAGAAATGGCAAAGGAGCATGCAGCAGGGCAGCCATGCCCATGGGCAGGCCATGATGTCCAATGTCCAACCTGTGTACAACTAATCTCGCGAGTTGCGTCACCAGTCTTTTTCAAGTCCAACAAAGTCCTGGAGGCCTATGGCAGTGTTTGACAAGAAAGAGGCCATGACCCCTCACATGGAAGAGACTACAGGGTGGCAATTAAGCCCCGAAGTACTTGTGGAAGATGGCACAGTGGGTGAGTTAGTGGGCACACTGGGGTTGGGGTAAGTGTCAGATTTCCTTTTAGTTTGGTTCCTGTTTACTTATGGTGCAATCAGAGCCATCTAATAGAAGAGTTGCAATATTGAGGGGTCAGAAAACATGACACATATACTCCAATGCATTCCGTAAACTTCCGGTTGTCCCTATTTGAAGCCTTCAAATCCTTTCACTTCATGGCCCCATGAAGTGAACGGAGTTTGCGTAACTCTATCTTACTCTATGGCTCTGGGTGCAATGCATCAGCAATTTACATTGTCATAGCAGCCAAGATGAACAACAAGCTTGCCAGACTAATTGCAGTCACATACCGCCATATAACCTAAATTAAGTGAGGGTCGCTCTTATCATCGTACATCATCATGCATCATCTCATACTGGCCAATCAGAATGCCTGTTGTCAGTTTGTCACAAATTTACGTCATATTTGGCGGACATTTGACCTAATTTCTCCTTTCATTGTTAATGGCAAATATTGAGACCTGTTGGGTCAAAAGCTGTATATAGGAGGGGCTAGAAATCACACCCGTGTGAAGTGAGGGGTGCTTTGTGTTGCCACAAATTTACGTCATATTTGGCGGACATTTGACCTAATTTCGCCTTCCATTGTCAATGGCAAATATGAGACATGTGGGCACTGATTTACGTCATATTTGGCGGACATTTGACCTAATTTCGCCTTCCATTGTCAATGGCAAATATGAGATGTATGGGGACAAGATTTACGTCATATATATTTCTTGTTTTAAATATTCAATCGAAAAAGAAATAGGCAGAATAATCGCTAAGAACACGATGCTATCAGAGTTAACCTGCTATAGTGAGGGTTGGACTTGGACTCCTTGTATTACATCTACTCTAAAGCCTACATCATACATCTTCCTTTGCCGAAAATCGGTTACTATCAACACTATCCTACGATGATAAATTAGGCTTACGCGAGGATAGGACTCGATCTGGCCACAGAACTCACTTCATCAAGCTTTGATCTGAGAGCCGAAAGCCAACATTAGTGTGCAGACTTTGAGTTTAATCTCTATGTCTATAGAGCTGTGGTTCTCCCCCAAAATAATCATATTTTAACTGCATGGGGCCACCACCCATGACAAGCACTTGGAATTGTAGGTGTTGAGAGGCACAAATATAGTTTGACTCAGTTCAGCAGATAAATATTGTGAAAATGGCGTCTTTTCCGTGATCATGTAGATCAGGGGACCAGGGGTTCTCAGCGTTTTTGGCTGGGGACCCTCGAAAATGCTTTGGCTATGTCTCACGACCCCCGCCCCCTACCAATACAAATTGACTGCTACAATAACCTTAATAATAGAGAAAGTGCATCATAAATAAATACTGAAACTAGATATAACTAGAACTGCACTCTGTCGAGTACCTACTTGCTTGTTGCACGGCCTACTAGTGCTGTAGATCGCTACAAACTTTCAAATCTCAGCCTCTCTGTGAAAGCAATATTGAATTATTAGGTTTAGCTATTTGCTACGTACCTTGCTTTTGGAGGAAAACAAGTAGTATTTTGAAGTATGGTAAAATCTTCTATCTATAAAGGAAATACAGTCCCATCGTTTTAGAAGTGTCCAGGATCCACTTGTAGTTTCTCAAAGAAAAATAAGTCATGGTTATCAGATGAAAAAAAAAGTATATTAATTGAAAAAAAACATGTTATCACGTATACAGTATAATATTATTTATTTTAAACTGTCAATAACATTGGTACATATCTTCATCACGTCATATGCTCATATGTCTATGTATATGTAATTTGTGAGTTGATTAGTGGTATACTGTGGTTGGTTACTCGGGTGGTTTGATGCGTATGTCCCTTTAATCCACCCGACACTGAAACATATCATTACGTCACCATCGTAAACCAATTATACCCTGGCATTGGTACATATCTTCATCACGTCATGTGACATACGCTTCGTAGCATGACGGAAAACATACCTGCACGGTCTGCTTTTGTACGTCCCGTGCCAGCATATGACGTAATGATTACTTATGCCTGTTATGGCAGTGGTGTCGGATTACATACGCATCATAGCACCTGCGCAAGTAATGTAAACTCTAAATTTCCATTTTCCAGCCATTCAGTTGCAAAAAAAAAGATAATAATATATATATATATATATAATATATATATATATATATATTATTCCGGGGCCCCCAAGGGGTTGCGACCCCCCGGTTGAGAGCCCCTGATGTAGATCGTCTATTTTCACAATTTTGCCTCTAATATTTGACAATTTGGCCAAATATTGTTTTTCATGTTTGTTGATTACGTTTGACACAGTAATGGTGGTGCATTATAACTAGACATGTGCCCGTCGGCCACTGGCCTACTTGGGAACGATGCAAGTTGGGAACCTAGTATGCAATACCCGTTGTCATAGCACCCGTTTTAACTGCCTGTCTGTGTCACATATGGAGATCCCTGTGTCTGAAGAGTGCAAACTGAGTGAAAAGTGGACCGGTTTAAATTGATTGCCATGGCAATCAATTGGCTGAGGCAGAGGCAGGGAATTGTACAGGTGAAGGGACTTAGGCTCATTAGGTCCACTGGCAGAGCCTGACCAGAGCCTTTTGTAGTGTTTCTGGACAACGGTGTATGCCACCGACTCAAGGCCGGGCACTGCACTCCTTGTGGTGGTGTGGACACTATGCAGTGGGCAGCCGCAGTCAGTGGGGAAAACGGTTCTCGAGTTACGTGGATTACAGATGTATACGTATGTATGTACGTACGTACAGATGTGGTGCATTTATAGTAGGATGTTTCATTTTAGAGGTCTTTGACACTTTATTTAGAAATGTGCAGATATACTGTATACACTTAGCCCTAGATCTTGCGCCACCCCTTACCCCTTATCCCTAAACTTATTTGCCATTTTTTACTATTTTAAAACATTAAAAAATAGTACAAATTGCCGATCTACAAGCTAACAACGTGTCGATGTAGATCGGCTAGTTGAACTATTTTTAAATGTTTTAAAATAGTAAAAAATGGCAAATAAGTTTAGGGATAAGGGGTAAGGGGTGGCGCAAGATGGAGCCCTTATACTGTAGGGCAGGCTATGTTGGTTTTGTTTACTCTTGAGTGAGAAAACAGTGTTGCACATTAAGCAAATTATCTGGGACCCCCACCCCATACATTTGGGGACATCCCAGGGGTCGAGGGGGTGTACCCCTTTAACTGTACACATCAGCTATTTGAAAATGGCCGATCTGCTATTAAAAAACAAAAAAAGTATATATTTTTTTCCAGACATTCATCCCTGGCACAAAACATTTTCAGAAGGTGATTCACGACCAAACACATGAATTTGTGGGGTCCTTGACATGAAAATATTTTGAGAACCACTGCTCTGTTTAGTATAAATGTGCGTGTGCAAAGTGTGACCTCCGCTCCTCCACAGAGATATTTAAAGCTGTAACATATTCATGCCAGGTCCGTTTGGACAAATCAAAGCCGTTTTCTCTTGTTCTTGTTGTTGTGGTATGTTGATTGATATCTAGCATGTGGGAAACATTGTGGAATAATCGTCAACTACGCAGTTGAAGCAACATTTCTGTTCCTGTGTCGCTTTTATCTCCTTTACATCTGTTTCTTCTAGTGTGTGCTGCACAACGTTAAGTGTCCTAGCTCTGTGCAGCTGGGAGGAAGTGAAAACATATCTGGCATGGAAGGTATGAAACTGTGGTTTCTAAAACTATTGCAAGTGAACCCCCCAAATAATTGGCAAAACGCTAAGATTTTGAAAGTGTTATCATTGAATAAGAAGCATACTATTACGTTCTATTTATCCAATTTGGAACACAATCGATTGATTAATCATTAAAATATGATCTGAAACACGGCTTCAAGAGGTGAATGCTTGTGGGCACTGAATGATCCAGAAAATGTTGAGAGTCACTGGGCTATAGTATATTAGAAGCTCGACCCGACGCAGGCGTGTATGTGTCGCAGTGTGATCCGACTGAGAAACACACACTTTATGGCGCCTGACACACTATTAAAACGATATCGCTCTGACGCTCTCTCTGTTCCAGGGGGAAAGAGGGGGCAGAGCAGCTCGCAATTCATTTTCAATGGGAGTCACTGGGTTTGACAGAGCAGCTTTGCTCCATATGGCTGTGTTCTGCCCTCCCCCCATGGAGCAGAGCTGCTCTGTGAAACCCAGTGACTCCCATTTTAACACGTTTCAATAGTGTGTAATAGTGTGTACATGTGTTTTAGGTTGTGTTGTTGTTCCGTGCTGTTGTTGTTTCTCTGTGAGGCTTAATACACACATAAAGAACAAAACACAGGCAGAGCACAGAACATTCGTTCATTATGTGTGTGTACGAAGCCTGAGGCCTCATTCACACATAAAGAACATATGTTCTGTGCTCTGCCTGTGTTTGATGGCCGCATCAATGCTTTTCCAATGGGAGTCACATGGTTTGACCAAACATTTGTGTTTGATGGAGGGAAGGGGGACAGAACACAGCCAGCAAACACAAATGTTTGGTCAAACCATGTGACTCCCATTGGGAAAAGCATTGAGGCGGCCATCAAACACAGGCAGAGCACAGAACAAATGTTCTTTATGTGCGAATGAGGCCTGAATGTCGTGTGTCCGCTGCTCCGTGGTAGTGTTGTTTCTTTGTGAATGCACGCAGGGGTAGGATCGACCGGTGACGTATCGCGTCCGTGGAGCACGGGCGTTGGCGACGCTTCCGCATCCTCTGCATGTGTCACGGTCTATGACTTGCCCAACTGAACTGCACTCACAACTTACCGTCTCAAATGTAATAATAGATGGGGCCTATGTCCAATAGGCCACAGGTGTGGTCCGGGGACCCCCTCGGGGTCCTTAGGAGGGTTCCATGAGATCTGTCCCGGCAAAATGAGGAACCGTTTTAAACACTTAACCTATTTTGTTTTTCGGATATTTGAAAATAGCCGATCTACAAATCTTGTAGATCTGAAAATGTTTTACGAACCACTGCAATAGCCAATAGATTGCAATCTAATTATAGTAATATTCACACATTTTGTCGTAATACGTCTTTCTGTATTTCCCAATTTGAGGAAACGACCACAATTACTTACTGATGTCAGAAGGTGCTGAAATGTCTTCATACATATTTCTGATGCATGTTTCAACTTTTCAAGGTCGCCTGTATGATTTGTCCAGGTTGTTTTCATGCAGATAGTAGAAGAAATCTGCACATTATTCTCATCTCAAGAAATGCATTGCAAGCCTACGGCTACCGATCAAAATGAATATCTTTTCAGCGCAAACACCTATAGGCCTTTAGTGTCTGTGTATTTGCATATAGATGGAGTATTTATCAGCACAGATCTAACATGGATGGTTGCACTCATTTATTTCATTATACTGGAGTCCAAGTCGCACAAAGCCCAAAGTCAATGAAATGTGTGAAACCTAATGCCAGATAATCTGATTGGCAATGCGGGGAGAAATGTCATTTCAGGAAACTGCAAGCACCGTGCGGAAACAAATGCGCAAGTTTGATTCTGTAGCCCGAAAGACAATGAGATGTCTGTGCTGATAATGAGCAAACGCTCAACATTGACCGATGACCGGTTGCCACACACATCCACCGTATAACAATGTGCACGCTTGTGCATCACGCGGTGTCAACAGCAAGAATGGGGCTCTTTGCAGCTTGATTTATGCAGACGTCTCAATTAAAGTCAGAAAAAGGGGATCAGTAGGGGAAATTCCATTATTTTTCTGTTGCATCGCAGCAAAAAAAGAGGAAAAAGGGGCCATTTTGAAGAGTGGTCTCGGGGTATTGTGATCTAATTTCCATTCCTTTTTTCTCTGTCCCCCCAAAGCCCCCCCCCCCCCCTCTCCCAAGCCCACCGTCTCAGCTCCTGCAATGACAGATGTCATCATTAAGTTAGATTTATACTTTGCCGTATGACGTTGTCGTGTAGCAAAAATAGCCGATCTACAAGCTTTTAGATATTTCCGTACGACAGAGCATTAATGAGCCATTTCCCCCAGTCTGACTGTGACTTCACCGGATGAGGGGCTAAACAAGAGACGCAGGGGGCAGACGGTCACCTTATTTTGTATCCCCGGCACGTGCTAACAGGGCTTTCAGGCACCAGGGGTGGCAGTCAGGGTTGGACTGGGGGGCCAATTATCCTCCCAGCTGGCTGGCTCCCAGCTAACAGCAGCAGGCAGGTGGGGCCCAGGCTGGCTGGGATGCTGGGCTGGGCTGGGCTGGGCTGGGCTGAGAGGGCAGGCGGAGTGTGGGGATGGGGGTTTGTGAAGAACACAGCCAGCAGGGACCCTCAGATATTTAGATGTGCCATCCGTCACCACCAGTGGAGAGAAAAGCAGCGAGAGGCTCTTTTGATGGCGGTGGCTGCGCGCTCGAACCCTGCGGCCGCAAATGGACAGAGACACTAATTATTGAAAATAAAAGAACAAAAAGAACCTGAATAATTGTGAATATCATTGATTACAGTTTGTAAATGCCCTATATTCATACTCACATTTATGAACCCTAGTGTCCCCGGCGAAAATACGCAATCAACGCAGCTTCTCGATCTGTTATTTTCGGTGAAGAGATTTGGGATTGAGCGGGCCAAGGACCCCTGGGAAGCGCCAGGGTATTCCAGTCAACAAAGTCTAGGGTTTCTCAAGCCCTAACCACACCAAAGGGTCACCATGCAACTCCTTGGGTCCAAACGGTTGCAAGGAGTTAATGCTAAAACCGTCTTGACCCTTTGGTGTGGTTTGGGCCATTGAATTCCATGCGTTTTATCACTAGGGTCAACGTCCAACAAGACATCACACCGCAGGGACAATGCTAAAACCGTCTTGACCCTTTGGTGTGGTTAGGGCTTTAGTGGTTAAACGCAGCATCTACATATACAGTAGATATTACAGTTATAGTCAGTCGGTTTGGTCTTAGTCGACCAAGACTTGACCTGATTGTATTCAATGCATTTTGTCCATGCTGAATGAATATTATTTTGCAAAAATTAAGAGCACATATCTTTCTAGATATAAACCTTTAATTATCTGCATGATTGTATGCAGCAAATGTGGCCTGATATTTTACACATTTGTTGATTAAATCAACTAGTTGACAATATTTTTGACCCTGACATTTCTGTGACTTTATTCTGCAGTCCTGAAAAGCACTGATGCACAGTTGCACACATCAGTACGCATACCAGAACAGCCTTTGTCACGATGGGCCACATTTACTGTATATCTTTATTTTCTTTAAGTAAGTGTCACATTTTTGTGTGTTAAGAAATTCTATCCATACAGCATTTACAGGTTGATACATGATACTTTGAGCATCAGGCTTATGTAATGCAGTCACATGCACACGCACATGCTTTATGGCCATCTCCAATACATTTGATCATTTTGACAAATGATCAAATGTATGCTTCATGTCCAATGACTCCCCTTAAGGAGTAGCATGTGTTTGCGGTCGGCCCCGTGCAAACAAAAGGGAACAGATCATCAAAAGACTAATAAGAAAATCATGCTGGTCTGAGCGTACTCGCTGAGCACATTATGCTTTCAAGTGTGAGTTGAAAAATGAGTTTTGCTCTTGACTGATAATCTACCAGATCATCTTGAAAATGTCCTTGTACTTGTCAGACTAGGGAGCATATTTGGGAAGCGCTGCGTTATATTGTGACTGGTTTGACCACCGCTCCAATGTCTGACCTGTCGTTTAAGAACTATATTAGACGTTGGACGTTTGGAAGTGATGTCACAGTGTTCTGCCTCAGCACGGACATGAAGCGTGCGAGCAGCACGTCTGACAGCCCTTAAACCAACACATGAAAACATACGGTTGAAATATTTCCAGCCATTTCTTCACTCCATGTCTCCGTTATTCTCCCCAACCCTCTCTATTCCCCTCTGTCTGTCTGTTGTGCGCAAGCCCTGTCTGACATCACACACAACAGCAACCATTGCCCCATGCTAACCGTCGCTGAAAATAGCAGAGATACAAGCTTAGTTACTATGGTGCGTTATGAGCATGTGGATCAGCTATATAAACCTTCTGCCACCAGTCATACATTGATTGATTGACTGAATAATTTATTAGCAGGATTGTTAACAGTACAGGTAGTACAGTCAAAGGTTATGCTAAAAGGACACAAAAATTCCCAGGGGGCTTGTTTCCATTGTTGTCCATCTATTTATCTATAAATGCACCACGTCTCTGTGTATGTGAGTATTCTAAGAATATCTTTGAATGCAGATTGTGGCCCACAGATATGTCACAGAGACTACATTTTTTTTGGGAGCGTTTTACACATTTGTGGCTGTCTGAATACCAATAAATAAATAAAAAACAGTAGTCTGCGTGAATGAACTCTTGACGTTTGGTATCTGTTTGCAGTTAGCAGCAGGGCTGTCCTGCAGAGATTTATTAAGACTGACTGCTGAGCCACCCTCACTCACACTGTGTGATTATCAGAAATACAGAGGTACAGTAAAACATTTAGGCTAAAAGGATCACAGGGCCTTGTTTCCATTGTGGTCCTATGTATTCAATTCAGCAACATGGCATAGAATATTAAGACAGTAATACAAGCTGTACACAAAACCGATCTATTGATATAGAAAAACACATGACAAGTGATTTACGACACATTTGCTTCACAACAAAGTGATGAATTATTATGCTTTATCTCTTCTGCCAGATAGTTTGCTTTTTTATCATTTTCATATGAGCTGTCATGACGCCTGGCAAGTCTTATTGAATGTTCCATAAATTATAATCCCCTTTGTCACATGTCCAGTGGGAGTTGAGAGAGGGAGAGATCCCCATGAATATTAGTGTGACGATATGAGAGGTCACAGAATGGCTACACCTACCTTTTTATGTGACCGGTTGGTTTATAATTGAGTAATTCTAACATTCTGAATGTAAGACAATTTGCAGAGAAAACTTACTGTATTCACAATTATCATCTCATTCTCATGACACAGACTGTCATAATACATGTAGATGTATACATAATAGAAGTCCCATGTTTGTACCTGCTACAGTTTTGCAATATTTCGTGACTGATACTTTGTATAGTATAGTTTTGGCATTCAAGATATGTAGTATAATATAAGGTATACAGTTTACACAATGTTTTACTTCCTTACTATATACAAGATAGCTTCATAACTGTACTCTCAAATCTCTAGAAAATCATTTTGAGCTGGAATTAATAAAAGTGTTATTTGCATATTTCCATTTTTCTAGAGTACAGGCAGGGATTTTGTGGGATTTAACTTGTCAGGATTATGAAATTCATCATGATTACCTCACTCTACTGTAATATACAGTAACCTGTAAAGCCCAAACCACACCAAGGGTCGGGTTGGGACAAAACGTTTTTTAAGGTAGACCACACCACACCAATGCAACTCATTGTGCAAACTCAATGAGTTGCATTGGTGTGGTTTACCCTAAAAACTGTTCCAGGGGGTCCCCAGCAATTAGTTAATTGTGATGCTATAGCATCACAATTATTTTAACCACGTTATCCATATTCTATTCTAGACAAATGTCTTCTGGGGGTCTCTGGCACAAATACTTTTGAGATGGGTGTCCGCGGAAAAATACATGACATGACACATGAAAAAGTTTGAGAACCACTGACCCAAACTGATCCCCAATTTTACAACATGGCTCTTATCACTGCCAAAATATGAGCTACCCTACCTTTCATCATTCTCTTAGATTGCTGTTGTCTGTAAATCTATCCCACACCCTTACAAAGCACTCTCTAAACACATTTGTGGGGAACTACAAAGTGACAACCGCTATCATGGTTTTAACCTAATTGATGTCATTCTATGTTGCATAGTGTGAGTTGTACAGTAACATGTTCTGGTAGCATGCCTGCTGGATTGGAATAGATATAGACGTTAACTGGTAATTGACGTTGAAAAGTGTTTGTATTCCATTCTCGGTTATGGTTTTGACAATCACAAGGATAACTATTTTGTTTTCCCATGTGGCTGGCTGTAATGACGGCTTGAGGCAGTAGAACATTGCTATCATATATGAGCAATATAACTGGTATCCCTCCGATTGGTTTATCGTTTAGATGCAACGTCTAAAAGCCTTGCTATCCCCTGTTATTGCTCATATTTGATTGTGCATCATATCCATGTTACTCTTTTTTTATACCTCCTTTTCTAGTTGTTATATCAATTGATTCCTCCCTACACACATTAAGTGTTGTCACTGTTGTTTTATCCTACTGAGGAGGAGCCCCCACCGGGAGGACGTAGACTCAGAGCCTCCGTCCTACTCCTCCTGCCTAACATCTCTGCATCCCCAGCCCGTAGGAGTGTGTGCAGTGACAAATGCCACTCTGACTCTTCCCACCCGGCTTCCCTCCCCTGAACACGAGCCAGTTGTGTTTGTGTGTAGACGCTCAATAAGGCGAAATGCACCACGGTGGATTCCAACCCCTCGACTCCACGGTGGTGGGCAGGCACGTTACCACTGTGCCACTGTGCCATCTCTCTCACCCACTCTGCTGCCATGTTAAATGGTTAGATGGGTGGGCTGTGTGCATTTGAATGATCAACGGAACTAATATGTTGTACTTTTAGTATAGTATACTATATATAGTATAAGCTAGTGCTACTTACTTAATCGGGAATACAATGAAAACAATTTTTTCAAGGTTTTTAAAGATTTTATTTTTTACATTTATTTCTTTCTATATAGCCTATATTAATGTTATAACTTATATTATCAATCTCAGTGTTTTGCCAATTAATATCATCACACATGGTCACTTGATCTGGTGGGCTACACCACAGACTTAGTTTGCATAATATAGGAAATGTTATCACTCGGTCAGGCGGAGGACTACGTTTTCCCACCTGAGTTGACTTTGTCTAACATGATCTAATGTTCTTCTCAGAGAGATCTCTGTCGGGGGGCTCTCTTATTGGCCCTCAGGTATTGAGGTAGGGAAGGCAGAGAAGAGTCTGTTGTCTGTCTTTGTGATCTGGCGGGCAGGTCTGGAGAGCAGAAGGCACATTCTTCTCTATGGTATGTCCCCGTGTTGGCCCACTGCCATCGGCTACACCTGCCCCCCCCCCCATAAGCACTAGAAGATAAGATGAATGAGGTATACCCCACCCTAAACCTCCGCCAATCATGTACTCTGTATCTGGGACACATTCATAAACTTGTATTTCGTAGCTGTCGGGTCGAATCCTTGTATCTCCAGGTTTGAAATTGTTATGTTTTTTCGTACTTTTAATGCCCTACTAGTCTAAACTTCATCATTCGAGAGTGTCACACAAAGTAGTGAAAATAGCCGATCTACAAGTTTACAGCTGAATTTCCCTTGTGGGATCAATATAGGGCTACTCGGTTACTGAATAATTAAAAATGTTTTTGTTTGCCCATGGTATCCTTGCACCTTTTTAAATTGTGTTCTTTCCACTCTACATAACCATCAACCCTGCTGTTTGTCTAGGATTCATTCCATTTTAGTCCCATGTTGCATTTTGTAAGTTGATTCAATACAACGGCCTGTAACTTGTAGATTGTAAATTGTAGGAATACTCTGTCCATTTGCTGCTTGAGGAATATAAGAACCTGTATTTCTCAAGAGATTATGGATGTCAAACCCCGGAGAGTTAATCTTGACAGTGTTATATAAACCAGAGTATTGTAACAGCTGGTAAAGAGATCCCAGAGTAGAGCCCCCGATGACAGAAACATGGCCGTGGTTTTGGGCACCCCACGGCAGCTCACAGTGCCGTACCTGTAGTGTAATGTGGGGCCCTCTAAATCAGTGTTGCCAGATTTAGCGGAAGGAACCAGCAGTACGTTGCTCTCCCCAGGTTGGCAGAGGGAGTGTAGCGCCCAGGAGTATGTTAGACAAAAACTGGGTGGTCTAACTCATGTTGATTAGGTGATGTAATGGTGATGTAAAACAAATGGTGCAAACACAAGCATTAAACGCCATTAACAATAAAGAGACAATATGACGTAAATGGCACATTATGACGTAAATTTCCCCTTCATTGTCAATGGCGTTTACAAAACAAACATTGAACTAAAGACAAACATTAAACATGTGTATAGGAGGGGCTAGCGCCCCTCAAAAGGTTAAAGAGAGGTTATTCACAAGAAACTTTACAGGAAGAAAAACAAACAAAAACAAGCCCAAACTCGCTTGTAATAAGCGGACATGGCAACACTGCTCTAAATGTGCACTGAATCAGCGGGTGCTGAAAGGTACTTACAACACCAGCCTTTTACCCTGATCCAGGAGTCCTGTGGTCTTACACGGACTTCCCACCGCGCTCCTGGGACCCCGGGACACATGGCTGGTTTCATCAGCGGTTAGGTTTACGTTAGTTTTCTTCAGCTGATAAACCTATCAGCACAGCGGCAGGGAAACAAATGAAGATGTGATGGAGTTGCTTTTTGCGTTCCTTTCCTCACCCACCTTAGACCTCAGACCCTCATATCAGCCATTGTACGGCTGTACGCTGCCCTGGGGGGATTTTAATAAGCCCCTGTTTATTTATTCCTCGTATAAAATGGCCGATCTTCAACCTTGCAATGCGTCAAGGTGCGCCGCATTGCAAGCTTGTAGATTTGTAATTTAGTAATACTTTTTACTTTATAATAAAGCACCAAATATAATCACGCTATAATGCAACATAACAGTGACTTTAATGCAATATGTTAGTAGTATTATTATGTACTAGAACAGTGCCCGTTGGGGGGGGGGGGGTGATCAGGTGTGATCGATTGGCTAATAAAGGGCGAGGTTGCGCATCATTGTGATGTCAGAACAGCATTGTGATGTTAGAACAGGCCATGCAGCTCCATATATGGAGATCTAGGGGTGATCTGGATTTGGGCCCTGTCCGGAGCCTGGGCAGAGGCTTTTGTGCTGGTTCTGGACAACCGGCTATCCGGCGGTCTCGACACCGGGCACTACACTCCCTGTGAGTGTGTGGTACGTGTGTGTTGAATTTGAAGTCGGTGGGGCGAACGGTTCTCGAGTTGTGGATTACAGACGTACGTACACACAGAGACTTGGTGCATAAGATTTTGACTATGGCCAAAGGAAAAGTCGGTGGGTGACCAGTAATTCTGAAGTATTATGAAGTATCTTATGATTGCATTGAGTGCTTTTTATTATTCATACTTTTATACTTGACCTTATGACTCATAAAAGGCTTCATGAAATAACTATAATTATACATTGTCATAAGCATATTCTAATGCATTATAAACGTTGTATGTTATAGTTAATCCCTTTCTCTTGGCCGACAACATTCAGTATCATTCCATTTTATATTGTACAGTTATTGCAATACCTGCATCGCAGCCAATTTGTGGCGAAGCAAAGTGACTGTACAAATGGGCTCATTGTCCCGGAGGCACAGACCAGTATGGCCACCACATTAACATCCATATCAAGGTTGTCATGCAGCCGTGAGGGATTATAGTGGTTCTGTAATGTTGCCTGCACTTTTTTACACAAATTAAAATAAATGTTATTGTCTGCGATATGTGCTCCCCATCCCCCCCCACCATCCACTCTCCTTGATTGTCACCAATGCTAAAAGATTACTACAGGGTTTGTCATCTGTGATAATGTATATGGGGTTTGCAAACCAGCACTGCGTTTGATCTATTACTCTGCACAGGGAGAAAAATGTCATGTTTTCGTGGCCGACCTTTGCTATTCCATTAGTAATGACAAACCATTGCTGATTGTTTGACTTAACAGTTTTCAAAATTGCACAATAGTCTTGATATAGTAAGATAAATGTCAGTGGAACAGAACACCTTTTGTTGAAACAATGCCAGGTCTGTACACTGTGGAAAAAAGACATTATGTTTTGGCGTTGTTAAAGACATTATGTGTTGGCGTTGTTAATGTCATTTGTCTTGAGCTGAAGTGCTTGAGGCCCCATGGGTGACAAGGAAAGGCCATAAATCACTCACATGGTTCTCTCTTCCAGACTAGAGGAAGTGCATGGAGTAGACCTATAGCAGACAGTAGACCTCCAACAAGGTTGTACTGTGAGCTTGTAGAATGGATATTTTCAAAAGAAAAAAATTGATATTCATAATGAGTACTTTTACTTTGGTACATTATAATTTTTTTCTATATTGCACAGTAGCTTGTTTTCTTTGTATTTCTATTTTGTATTAAATATGGTAGGCCTAATAAACTAATCTAAACTACTGTGGTATTGTTACTCGTCCTTAAACCACTCAAGCCCTCTAGTCTTGAGAACAGAACAACTTGAGTTACAATCTGTACTTTTCCCCCTTTTTCCGTCTTCATCAAATCTCTTATCTACAATAAATAGCTGATCTACAAGTTCACATTGTGTTGCAACGCGACTTAGTGTGAGCTTGTAGATCTGCTATTTTACCCCAAATATTCCCCCCATAATATGGTTGCTCAAGTGGCTAAGTAAAAACAAATCTGAATACTTCCTCCACCACTGACACCTGAGAAGGACTCTACCTGTGACCACCTCACCTCTATTGAAGTGATGACAGCTCAGCCGTCTACACGTTCAGCCCCATGGCTGGCGGAGGTGTAAGCGTGCGTGAGAAGGAATTAAGGCTTTAATGTGGGTCACTGTCTTTTAATGGAAGCCTGTTGAATGCGAGCTTTTTGTGGGACAGCATTGTGCCAGTGGTGGCTGCTATGCTATCTGTGGAGAGTTGTGGTCTGGCAGTGTACAGTACAGTACAGTCTGTTTCATGCTCCGATGACAAAGTGACGCGGCGCTTCGACACGTTGTCGCCGAAGCATAAATCAACCGTTAAAACGTTTCCATTGGATTCCTCAGATGTGTTTTAGCTTTGTAGAGTCAAGTCACGCGATTTTAATTTCAAATGTATTACAAATGTTCCCCTATACCTATGATTGTCCCGTGGTTTAAAGCAGTGGTTCAAACCTTTTAGCTCAAGACCTAAAAGAGATGTTTGCCCCCTACCCAAACTAGTGAAAATGGCAGATCTACAAGCTCTAAACGGGTTGCTTCAAGCCACGTTGGGTGAAGTGGTCCTTTAAGGTCAGACCAAAGATTAGGCGATGAGAAGAGAAACCATTTCAAGCCTCATTTGTAGTTGTACATACAGTGTTGTGGAGCACTGATGATGAAGATGGCAGATTACAATGCATCGCGTCTGCGATGTGGTTTAAGCTTGCAGATCTGCTATTGTCAGCGTGCCACGCCATCGTGCGACAGAGCCTTAAATGATCGAAATTCATCTGAACACCCAATGGCCGATCGGAAGCAGCAAATCTGTCCTCGCAACCCCCTGTACGACAAATGATGCCTGACGGAGCCGAGATTCTTCCAGAAGAGGAAAAATCTGGTCAGAATCGGGATTAAATCATACAGTACATACAGTACAGCTTAAATTAAGCATTAGAACGTTGCAGAGCGGAATCACAGCAGTCTGATTTAGCCTTCAGTTTGAAAGCACTGCACAACTTGCACTATTGGCAATACATGACTTACAGTAGGTGGAAAAAATGAATTTGTCCTAGTAAGCGAAGCTACTATATGAAACTGTTTCCCATTATGAAAACCATTTCAGCATAATTTGACAAAGATGGTGAACATTGTTTTTTTTTTTAAAGAAAATATTATGTTTTTTTTTTAAAGAAAATATTGTATAGTGTGTGTGTGTGGTGTGTGTGTGTGTGTGTGTGTGTGTGTGTGTGTGTGTGTGTGTGTGTGTGTGTGTGTGTGTGTGTGTGTGTGTGTGTGTGTGTGTGTGTGTGTGTGTGTGTGTGTGTGTGTGTGTGTGTGTGTGTGTGTGTGTGTGTGTGTGTGTGTGTGTGTGTGTGTGTGTGTGTGTGTGTGTGGTCACGCATGCCAGTATATGGCATTTCATAGCATCTATTAGGTCAATGGGTTCACTACTAGAGGCTGTAGAATTCCCATGAACACATCACGTGCCTGACCTCATGTTGGTAAACATTTGCAACATCTGTCTGCTCTCTGATGCCACACAGATCAGTGCTTCTCAACCTCTCTGATGCCACACAGATCAGTGCTTCTCAACCTCTCTGATGCCACACAGATCAGTGCTTCTCAACCTTTTTTCTATCACTTCAAAATCTCACCCATCGGACCACTTAACACGGCTGCCATGTTATGAGGTCAGATGGGTGGCCCGCATGCATTTTCAGAGCATGTTAATTTGAATGATTAATCAATCCATTGTTTTCTGGCTTGGATCAATATAGCCTATTTTATACTTATTATGTATCACAAAGAAAACAAATTATTCAAGGTTTTAAAGAAAACATATTTTTCTACATATATATTGTCATATTATCCAAATCTTTGTGTTTTGCCAATTGTTTGGGGTACCACTTTGCAATATTCCTCACGGCCCACCAGTGGGTCTCGGCCCACAGGTTGAGAACCACTGACATAGAGAGAGTGATCCTCCAGGGGACTGTACACCGTTGTTCCAAATATTGTACCAGGGACACCATTAAGAGAAGATTTGTGTTGTCAGATGTAGTACATACAGTAAGTCTACAACTTCATTACTGCATACGGTAGGCGAGGAGAATAAAAGTGAAATGTCATTCTTAAACGTTCTCTCATTGGGCTCAACTTCCGGCTGGTGAAATAATATTGTCTTTTAGCTGAGGACCCCTGGGTGTCCCCAGACCACACTTTGCTCTATACAAACCATGGCTAGATGTTGGTGCTTATATATTAACCACATGAACCCTATTAGAGTACAGGGAAAAGGGAGTAAAGGCTCCTAGGGGACCCTGGTCAGAAAAGTATATACTGTAGGGTTTAAGTGGTTACAAACTAAAGTTCTGAATGTGAAACACTGCAACCCCAGAAATCCAAGAAAGTCTTGCCGGGGGCCTTTTGTTAAATCAAACGCACCGAAACAAAACAAATGATGTCAGCTCAACCAATGACTCTATTATTTGGACTAAATGAGGCAACGTCCCCAAGTATTAAATAGTCATAAAATGAATCCTCAGTCAAAGAGCTCCTTTGTGCTGTGCTGATTTCAGCACTTCTTTTGTGACGCGCGCCAGGCTCCTCTACACTGCCGAGAAACTGTTTATACGAGCTCTGATCCCGAAGTGCAAAAGAAAACATCACAGTTGATATATTCAATGCCATCGGACAGCTTGGATGATGGTTAAAATAACCCAAAAGCCTTTTTTCCTCTTTTGATGGTAGTTTTGACATTTTAAAGTCCTTCTAAAAGCAAGACTGCCATGGCATTAATTCAAACCCCTTCCTTTTTTGTTCATTGAATCAAGGCATTTCACACGAGAATAGCATCAAAGTATAAAAATGTTCCAGCATGACATATCCTAGGTTTCATTAGAGAACACAAACATGATAATAACCTTGCATTAGACAGTTGGATGGTTGAATTCACTACAGGGAATAAATCCAACATGAAAATAAGAAGTCCTTTGTTGTCCTTTGACTTTCCTTGTCCTGTTTTGACAACCGTAATGGTAATACAAGATATGGGTATGGCAAAGAATCTATCGAATCTGTGTATGGCAAAGAATATATCGCTATTATAAATGAATACAGTATGTGCAACTCTCTCTATATCTCTATATCTCTCTCTCTGTAGATATATGTCTGTCTGTCTGTCTCATATGACATCTTGGAATGCACATTTGACATTGCTTAGCCTACAGTATAGCGTGTTTCCTTGCCGCCCATTCCCACCCATAATGCAAACAAGTCTCTACTCATCTTACGGAGCAGAGCAGCACTCGGGGCAATAAATGTGTTATCAAGTTCCAATTGCTGGAGGTCTGGCTCAGACACCTGTCTTCATACAGCAGACTGGCCTTTTCACGTCAAGGACCCCAAATTAATATATAGTCTCTGGATTCTACTAAATGCCTGAATTGTAAATTGTAGTCTAAAGCGGCTAGTCCCATCACTTGATTCTGATTGGGTGGTTTCCGTTTAGTAGACATGATAAAATGGACTATAATCTACTCCTTATCACCTTATATCAATCACAGGTGTGTTATTTGTTTATTGTGAAAGGTACAGCCTATTCAGCTATGTCACTGAAGTAGTATTATTGTGCAAGCAGGTTTCTGCTGCTTGCAAGGCCTTTGGGGGAAGACTCATTTTCAACAGAAAAAAGTATCATTTGACAATTTAAGCCTTTACCACCCATTGCGGGGGTGCTTAAACCCACAAATGTCAGATATTTCTCTCATGCTTAAATCACCACGATCAGTCAATGTGAGAAACATTTACAGTAAAACTGTTGAAGGGTTTAAATATGTAGTTTAAATGCAGCCATTTGCTCCCAATACACATAGATTTGTTTGTAATTTCCTCTTGGATAAAGTTAAGAAGCCCTTATAGCTTGGGGGTTAAAAGCAGTGCTGGGCCCAGGAATCCGCTGAGCTGAGAAGCTCTTTCAGAGCTGCTGTCAGTGCTGCTTAACCCTCCTGTCCATCAATAAATATCTCTCTTCAGAATCTCTGTGCACATGCAAGTGCCATTTCTTCTGAGAGCTTCTTTCAAGTTGTCCCTCTTCTGCCTGTATCTGTTGTCAGAAGTTTACCTTTGAAATCCCTGGCTGTTTCGCACTTGTCTATTTCGGCTCCCCGCCGCTCTCTCTACCCAATTAGTGTCAACACGGTGAGTCTTCCCTCTTTGCCTTTCACATGATCTTTCCAGCGCTATACTCTGCTACTCGTCAAAATGGTAAATATTTTCACTTTGAAACCACAAAGGGAGAAATGAAAGCCAGGGTCTATTCTATCTATGCCCGTGTTTTGCAAGAACGAGTCAGCGAACGTCAACCCAAACATGAGGGGCCACGTGTCCCCACAACAAAGCCCACCCATCAATCAAGTTCCGGGAGACTGGGGGGTCCCGTCGGGGGTCCGCATTCCCGCCACCTGGCCGCACAGCCTTGACAGTGCGGCACAGTGAATGGGTGCTGTCACTAAAGCCTGACGGATGGCCTGGGAGAGCACAGCAGCAAGGTGAGCAGGTCAGGAGAGGTAATGAGGGCGGTAATGACACCTCGTCTGCTGCTCAGGGCCACGTGACGCGTGGCCACAATGGAGTTTAACCACTCTCAGCCTGCGTCCCTATTTTGAGAATTTCATTATATAGGACAAAATGTCCCATTAAAAAAAATCACTCCCGTGTGAAGTGAGGGGCGCTCATCATCGTACATCATCCATTCATTGTCAATGGGAATTTAATGACAAAAATAGACGATTTGCTCTACATATGACGTAAATTCTCCATTCATTGACAATGAACCCCTCAAAAATCTATTATGTCTAATATTTGTGAAATTATAATGTCTAATATTTGTGAAATTAGAATATCTACAAGCTATTTTTGTCTTCATCATACGACAAAGTATAGGACAGGGGTGGGCACTGGGCAGCCACCGTTTTTGATCTACCAGGACAGGTGTTTTTGATCTACCCATCTTCGGGGGTTCAATCAAGGTGCATCTATATCCGGTCCTATTCTATCACATTGGACTATTGAGGTGATCAATCGATTACCATTTATTACTATTATTATTTACAAATTTTTCTGCAATGGAGAGCTGTACATACATATTGGGTAGCTACAGTTTTTTTGTCTGAGCCGAGCCTTCAATGATCTGCGAAATTCAATCCAGAGACCTCCTGGAAGCAGGTTGAGTTGCATAATGGGAGATCATATCATATTGTCTTTGTAGTATAGATAGGATCCAAGTCCAACATACCCTCTGCTGACCTGTAAGTCGTTTTAAGTCCTATAGTCTAAAGACGTTATGCAAGCTTGCAGTTTTTCAGTACGGTCTGGAGCAGTCGGGACTCGGGACTCAAACATGGTGGGAACTGGTGGGAACTGGCATCAAAGGTTACATACTGTGATTCTGGACATGATGACTCAGCAACAGAGTATAAAAACAATGTGCTCGTTGCCAGCATGTTCCACTTAAGAAATCTTACACGAGAGGGTGTGTTTTACCGTGATTATCGGCACGCCAGTGATGCGGTCAGGAACGAGGCAGAGATTTCCGCAAGCATCACTGCACCACGAGCAAACACTCCTCACCAACGGGGATCTGCTGTCCCAGACGATGGATTCCGGGGCTTGCTACTGACCCTTGTTTATCAATGCAATGAGCTCAGTCAAGTGTGGTGTGTTAAAGCTGCAATCCGTAAGTTTTCTGTCCTCACCCGAGGCAGAGAGATAACTGTGACACTTTTTATTACAAGCCAGGCCTCCCGTGTGTGAAACAAAACATCTACCACTCAATTCAAGAGGGGATGCCCTACTTGGCCAGGGGAGATATTGGGCTCCATGAGCTTCAAACAGGACTACTCAACCAGTAGATGTCCAACCAAAGTACCGGATTGCATCTTTTAACCAAAGCATATTTTCCACCATGCATGGCTTCCGATGTGGATTTGGAGGTCAGCATCAGATTATGGTGTATTTTGGCACGAAGGACCATATGTGGGTGTGATCATGCATGTGGCTGACCTTAATTTTGTCCATCTTATGTGCACAGAGAGAGCACCAGCTTCCCATGTTGTTTTCTTAGCACGTCATATGCTGTCATGAGTTACACAGCAACAATCCTCACTGTTAATTTAACGCTGAGCATGTAGAATAGAATGAACCAAATGAACCCGCTCAGAGTTAAGTGTGTGTGTGTGTGTGTGTGTGTGTGTGTGTGTGTGTGTGTGTGTGTGTGTGTGTGCGCGTGCACCAAATGAACCCGCTCAGAGTTAAGTTACTGTAATGCTGTGTGTGAATGAACCAAATGATCCCACTCAGAGTTAAGTTACTGTAATGCTGTGTGTGTGTATATGTGACTATGCGATTGTCATATTGTCTATATGGTATATATGTGAAAGTTGGAGTCACATACTAAGATTTATTAATTAAGACACAAGAATTCTAACACACAGCAATATTGAGCCGCATAAATGAACTGCAGCGCGGAGTGCAAACAGAGTACAGTGTGATTGTTTTTTTCACATGACCTAAATGGTTTGTGGGGCTATCTGGGCTTTACATCAAGGCTGATTTCTCTTACAGCCATCACTTTCATAGATTTGTGCTACAGTTTAGCTATGCTGACAGTTATCCTTTGAGCCGTTGATCAAAATGTCATGATAGTCTGGAAGGGTTGTTATATAACAGTGTCGCGGCCTGGAAATAGCCGATCTACAAGCTCATGCTGCGTCACAGTGCCACGCACCGTGAGCTTGTAGATCGGCTATTTTCGTGCTGTTCTATATAAATCAGGCTTTAGCCAGCTAATGGAGTTCATGAGCCGGGACACAGGGATCCTCGCTTGTCTGCACCGTGTTTGGACCAGCGCCAACAAGCCAGGGCCTCCCAGTGCCTCGCTTTGCACGTCTTTCCCCTTGATGATGTGAACTTAATCACCTTCATGGATCATAATATCATGGGGTGGTTTGGGTGGGCCCGTGGGGTGCGGGGTAGGATTACATTACAGCGCCACAGAGAGAGCTAGCGCCCACCTTTGTGATGTGTTCTCATTATGTGTGAAGTTGGCTGGCCTGCCAACCACCTCTGCAGCTGTTGGGGCATAAATCAAACACGGGAATCCGATGAGGCCCCCCTCAAGGGCAGCACGTGGGCATGTTTTGACCAATCGCAATGACCACGAATGCCCTCCGATTTTTGGATGTTTTTTGTTTGTTATTTTGTGCATTGCTTTTTAAAGGCAGCCTACTCCGAGTCCTCACACAAGGTGTCTTCTTTTCTGAGATTGAAAAGGATACATTTTAATAAAGCTGCAATCCTTAACTTTCATGTGCTACCCGGGATTCAAACAGGGGTTTGCGCCAGCCAGCGTGAGTGCCCACATATTTACCTTACCTGTTCCCTACTGCTCTGTGATCCACATCACAGAGCACTTCCACTTTTCACGGTCAGCTGCTGCAGTCCTCACTTCAGGCCATGATTTCTATCTTGCTTCTTGTCTTACTTTCTCAACGGTACGCCTCCAGGTGGTCTTTGGTCTTCCTTTTCTTCGTTTCCCTTCTGGTGCCCATGACAATGCTACGTGGCAGTCGTTGTTGTGGTCCTGTACGTCGTATAGTATGTGTCCAAACTCCAATCATCTTCTATCTACGCAGCTTCACACTTCCTCACTCAGCGGCTTCATCTCAGCTCTTTCTAGCAGGTCTTTTGTATTGACGTGGCCCACATTTTTACTTTGCTTTAAGTGAGAGCATATTAAAGGAAGGCGAGTTATTGTCTCCACCAGGCCGAAGGCATGGGGAGAGAGTATGTTTTGCACTCCGTCCGTGTGTGTGTGTGTGTGTGTGTGTGTGTGTGTGTGTGTGTCCGTCCTTCCTTCCTTCCTTCCTTCCGTCCTTCCGTCCGTCCGTTATCAGCTAATCTCCGGCACCGTTGGCCCGATCCATGCCAAACTTTGCACACACACTCCCTGGATGCCAACAACGAACCTCTGCCCCAAATATTCTTCAATGGCCTGTTATAGCGCCACCATGAGGCCGATTTAGGCAACACACATTTCTGTACATTACTCGTACACATTTTATCCATACATCACACAATTCGGTATACACTATCTTCATAGTCATGTGATCAACACGGATCTGCACCATTTCCCATCTTCCATCCTGATTGGCTAAGATTGGCTCCCAAAGCTCACATGATTGGTCCGTTTCGAACAAAATGTCGCAAATCACAAACACAGTGTGCAATTTCCGTTAAATTATACACGCACATTTCCACTAGGCCGAGGACGACATGCCACTCATTCTTTTCCAAATCAGCCTCATGGTGGCGCTATAACAGGCCAATTCCTGTTTTTAGCTATAACTGCATCGATCTGTATACAACTTATGTATGCGCACTCCCTAGAGGCCATGGAAAAACATTGTCTCTGCATCCCTCCACATCTACCGGTTATAGCGCCACCATGAGGCCAATTTCTGCAAAACACATTGCTTATGTTAGTCGCACAGATTTCATCCAAATCTCACGCAAATCGGTACACATGATCTCTGTAGTCATGTGAACAAGATAGTCTGTTGGATTTCTCAGATTCTACACTGATTGGCTAACATTGCCTTCCAAAGTTTTCAGGAGTGGCCCGTTTTGTTCAAAATGCTGCACATGTCCTGCTCATCCAGATTTCTATCCTCAGAGATGCTATGAGTGATCTGGCTCTGCATTTCCTCAACAAAAGAACATTGTTGCAAAAAACAAACAAACAAACAAACATGTTTATATTACTCCTAAACATTTTTGCCAAACATCTCACACAGTCCTATCCTCCTGGTGGAGACCTGTGCCCGGAAGGGCACTTTTTCTAGTTTCCATTTGAGTTTCTTGCAATTCTGAGCACTACAGTTGTGCTAGTAGTTATAGTATTCACATACTCTACAGATACCTAACAGTAACCCTCAAGTTAGTCTCAAGACTATTTCTTCCACAATCTTTGAATGCAACAAATAAGGCTCTACAGCAACCATATTGGAAAGAAATTGAGGGGGTTCTAAACGACCACACATTGAGAGCTTGTAGATCTGCTTTAATTCCACTGTACAATATTGTCATGCGACAAAATAGGGCATAGCCTGCCTACTGTAAGTGGTTAAAGTGAACTTCCTGCCAGAGAACAATGGTTGCTGTGTTTTCTGAGGCCTTGTTTTCTCATTCACCGGTTTCTCCTGAAATCCTAGAAAGTGACAGACGAGACCCTTCCATGTCCCTTTGCATTATTACAACAATGGAGTGTCACCCCCATGGTCTCGACCTCGGTAGGAATCTCATCTGTCGGGCGGAATAAGACTGCATCTATGAAAATACAGAGCATCTGAAATTACACCACACTTTACAGCAATTTATATGTCAGCTGTAATCGCCCTATTCATTCTACCCTGTGACAGGTATTAATTATCATTAACCCTAGCCCCCCCCCCTCTTTTTCTTCCACTACCCTGAAGCCGGATTTATACTTTGTCGTACGATGTAGTAGTAGTGGAAGAAGTACTCGGATTATTTACTTGAGAGTAAAAGTAACAATACCACAAGGTAGAAATAGTATTGGCATCACTTACAGTATAAGAAAAATACAATAGAGCACGCACATCCACTAACTCCAGTGTGCGGACCTTATTTTCACTTACAGTATCAAGCATAAAATTATGCTGAATTGCCCATTTTGCATGCATTAATGTGTTCATCACCTCTACCACCTGCAACATTATACCACCTGCAACTAATGTTGCAGGTGGTATAATGTTGCAGGTGGTAGAGGTGGGCCTATCTTAATGACATCATCATGTATCACTTAATGTACATTTTATACCTGTTTTATATATGTTACTTTGCACCAATAGATGAATGAATGCTTAATGTATATATGCAAACAGCCAATCTACAAGTGCGCCATTGTGGATGCGGTGCGTTGGGTTGTGAGCTTGTAAATCTGCCATGTTCATCGCATGACACTGTTGTACAACGGAGCATGAATTTGGCATTAGACCTCTCTCTGGTGCTTTGGGAAGAAGCTTTGATATCGGAGCTGCCTTTGATAAAATCTGATTCCATTATACTGTGTCGTCACTGTCGGGTGTAAACCTTGTATGTCCAGAACCGTTTCTTAACTTTCTTTGTTAGTATTATCTTTTAGACATTTAAAAATTGTGAAAAAATCTGATCAACAACCTCACAACATGGTGCGAAGCGACACGTTGTGAACTTTTAGATCTGCTAATTTACACTACTTCTGTGCGACACTTATGACGAAGTAAGGCATGAATTTACGGGGAAGGCATGAATTTACAGGGATTTATTTTGGAGATACAAGGTTTCTTCCCAGACGGCAACGATCTATTGAGGTGATGTGAGAGCTGCTCATTGAGACCATGCGAAAAGCCAACGATATCTGACTCCCTTTGAGGTGATTGTTAACAAGCTCTATGGATGTAGTTGCGGCTGTAGTTGAATGAATTATTGTTCTAGAATGGAGCCCCTGCAAGCTGTTAACACAATGCTGGACACATGCTTTTCCCCCCAAAGAGTTCAGGCCTAAAGGGAATAAGTATTTTTTTGGTTCCCCAGGCCAAATAAAAGAATAGCACGCGGATTAAGTTTCTCCGTCTCTGAGCATATGGTGCCAAACACAACATTGCAGAGCCGATGAGGAATCGACACACTGACTTTGTGCATAGATGAACCGCAGGGTCTATTCGAACTGTGTGCTCACAGGAAGCATGCAAACCCCTACCTCACATACTCAAATCAAGTCCTTTAACGTTTCTTAGTGCTGCAATTAAGTGGTAGGCATAGTTCAGTGGTTCTCAATATGGGGTCCCGCAGCGACTCTCGATGAGTCTTGAGGGGGTTCCAGCGGGTCCCCAGCGAAATTAGTTACCTTGAACCTAAGCCATTTGACAGGCTCACTACTTGTTGCAAGGCGTTGTGAGCAAATCTTGTGTAGGGGCCGCTGCCTGGCACATAACATTTTCAGGGGGAGGGGGCATGGCCAAAAAAAACATTCATTTGGGGGTCCTTGACATGAAAAGGTTTGAAAACGGCTCGTAGTTAAACCGCAAACCAGTGATTCTCAACCTTTTTAATTTCAGGAACCCCAGTTTGATATGCATTAGGCGGCCACAATTCCTCGAGTTACAGACCCATAAGGGTCCATTTCGACCCCTGGTGGTCCCCAGGCCCGACATTGAGAACTATTGGATTAAACAATGTGACTTCAGTAGCTGTAAGCTACAGTATTAATGTTAAAATCACACCACTTTCAACCTGGCACCCTTATTTTGGGCATGTGATAATAGCGCGAAAATTGTAAAAAAAACTTGAACATTATCACAATTTAAATTATTTTTTAAATAGGGCTTAACAAATTAGTTAAGTTTAACAAAAGTTCTGCATATTGTCGTCAAACTTTACACATTTTTCTCCCCATTTTAGTTGTTTTCCCCGCACACTTGTGTGTTGTATCCTACTGGCTCACTTGCAGTGAGAAGCCCCCATCGGGAGGACGTAGTCGTAGAGCCTTCATTCTACTCCTCCCGCCCAACACTCCCTGCTGACACAGACAGGTGCCGCCCCAGCCTGTAGGAATACGTGCAGTGACTATCGCCCTCCTCCCGGCCCACTTCCCTCTCCCAAACACGGGCCAATAATGTTTGTCTATACACTTGACAAAGCAGGATGTACCACGGTGGATTGGCACAACCTCTGAGGTGGTGGGCATGCAGTAAATATTATTTATTGGTTAGAAGTGGAGTACTTAGAGAGTGTGTGTGTGTGTGTGTGTGTGTGTGTGTGTGTGTGTGTGTGTGTGTGTGTGTGTGTGTGTGTGTGTGCGTGTGCGTGTGCGTCGTCGTATTTCCGAGGGGATGAAGGATTTAGAATGGTGGTTAGTTTTACAAGCGGATAAAACATAACGCCCTGATGGCACCAGAAGATATAAGGTGAATAAATCTATTTACCATGTTGTTCACATGGCCATGCACCATTTTGCTCTTATGTCATTACTCAGTCATGGGAGCACACCCACTCTCATGCCTCATGAAAGACCAGACAGCCTGAACAGACAGAAACAAGAAGGCCTTTTCTACCATCAGGAGGACAAGCCAATACCTGAAGCAGGTTAAGTTACTGTGTGACGGACGGTGTAGGAATGACAGACACATTCTTGTACAAGCTTTCCAAAGAAAACATCCTATGGAGTCTATAGGATGTATTCTGACATCAGTCAAGGAAATCCATATCCATTATCTGGCGAAAGGATAAGAAAAGTAATAACACATTTATCTTTCAATGGCTGTCTTTTATCCCCAGCACTTGAATTATGTGTCCCTCTGTCTGGTCCCAATGTTTCCTGCTTTCATACTCACTTCCTCTGTCTGTCTGTTTCAACTCTGGTATGAGAAGTTCTCAGATCTTTGAGGGGCACTAGCCCCTCCTATGCCTAGCTTTGTGTTTGTGTGTACCCCATAGCGATGATTTGAGTTGCTGAGCACGGAATGAGAGGACAGAAAAGTGAGGACGTCAAATGATAAAAGTGCCCCTCACTTCACACCTGCACCCCCAAAAAGTATTGGCATCAAAGTGTACTTAAAGTACCAACTATTAATGAAAATCTGCAATGTAACTAACTACGTTTTTCAAAAAGTTGTAGTGGAGTAAAAAGTAGCCTAAAGTATTTGCCTCTGAGATGTACAGTAGTGCATCTAGTATAAATCAGTAAGCATAAAGCATAAAGTATCTGAAAATAGAAATACTCGAGTCAAGTAAAAGTACCTCAAACTTGTACTTAAGTACAGTGATTAAGTACATCACTTCACACCACTGAACATGAGAGGACAAAGCCTTGGGCTAACTAACTATAGCCTAAGAAAGAAAACTAGAAAAGCCATGTTGTCATAGCAAAGATCAGCGAGGTTGAACATGAATGGAGGATTGATATGGCTGGCTAAATGATTACACACACACACACACAGTCACATCTTTCTCCGTAAGCCTTTCTATTGAAATCTGTGCCGGGGGAGGGGGAGAATATCCCTCCTGTCAATGGGTATAGGCAAATCCCATGAAAGCACAACTGCTGCGTGCCTGTGTTAATTAATAACCCTCTTGGACCGAACCAGAAAAGCAATTTGGGAACTTTATGAACAGACTGGCACGGATGCCAGGGCACAGTGTGCAGGGTTCAGCAGCTCCCTCCGTGTGGTAATTGCTTTCTCGTTTAAAGCCCTATTTAGTCCCAGATGGGCCGGCAGGGGGGTACAGACATTCATCACACCCAGCTGATGACAGATGAGCACAGACACAGAAAGAGGTCTGAGGCCACCTGCTGTGCTGCGGAGTGCTGTGTCACACTAATGTCAAACCAAGGTTAGGAACAGGTATCTGGAGCAGTTATTCCCAACCATGTCCATTATTGGACCCCTGGTGGTCCTATAGAGGCGTACATTGGTCCGACATACCAGTGGTCCGACATGCGTGGCCGGTTAAGACTCACCCGTGGTTCCAACATGCGTGGCCGGTTAAGACTCACCCGTGGTTCCGACATGCGTTACCGGTTAAGACACATACGTGGCCGGTTACGACTAACCTGTGGCTACCTTGTGTGGTTACTGTTAGGGTTTGTGGTAGGGTGTTTGACAAAATTGACATTGGTTGTTCAGTTTGACCCACCAGTTTTGGAGATATGGCTTATAGAGTAATGTCTTGCAGAAAACAGCGAGTTGAGAAAACAGGCTTGAAAGGTTCACTTCTGTGGTCTCTAACATTACACCTACGTAGCTACATGTTTAAGCATTTATTTCATTGATTTCAGCTCTGACATTTATTTAAGACATGCTCTAGTATGTAAAGAGTGAAGTCTGCCTGTGCTATTAACTCATTTTGGATAATACATTTTAAAAAAATCTCCTCTGGTGAAAAGCTGGAGGCTGCACGAGGGCAGCCCCTCAGTCAAATCTGGTCACACTGTCCATGGTGGTATGTAGCTTCATGTACATGTCACACTGGTCCATGGTGGTATGTAGCTTCATGTACATGGTCACACTGGTCCATGGTGGTATGTAGCTTCATGTACATGTCACACTGGTCCATGGTGGTATGTAGCTTCATGTACATGGTCACACTGGTCCATGGTGGTATGTAGCTTCATGTACATGGTCCATGGTGGTATGTAGCTTCATGTACATGTCACACTGGTCCATGGTGGTATGTAGCTTCATGTACATGGTCCATGGTGGTATGTAGCTTCATGTACATGTCACACTGGTCCATGGTGGTATGTAGCTTCATGTACATGGTCCATGGTGGTATGTAGCTTCATGTACATGTCACACTGGTCCATGGTGGTATGTAGCTTCATGTACATGGTCAATGGTGGTATGTAGCTTCATGTACATGTCACACTGGTCCATGGTGGTATGTAGCTTCATGTACATGGTCCATGGTGGTATGTAGCTTCATGTACATGGTCCATGGTGGTATGTAGCTTACTAGCTTCATGTACATGGTCTATGGTGGTATGTAGCTTCATGTACATGGTCCATGGTGGTATGTAGCTTCATGTACATGGTCCATGGTGGTATGTAGCTTCATGTACATGGTCCATGGTGGTATGTAGCTTCATGTACATGGTCCATGGTGGTATGAAGCTTCATGTACATGGTCCATGGTGGTATGTAGCTTCATGTACATGGTCCATGGTGGTATGTAGCTTCATGTACATGGTCCATGGTGGTATGTAGCTTCATGTACATGGTCCATGGTGGTATGTAGCTTCATGTACATGGTCCATCTCCATATTTTAACCCTACTTGATCATATACTATACAGCGTCACACAAAAGCATCAAAAGTAGCAGATCTCATGCCACGTTTCAAGCTTCTCACAAATGCAAGTTGCTCGATAATTCTTGACACACTATAAAGCCAACAACAGCATGCCCACACATTTAAACCGCCAGTGCAAAAGAAACCACAGGAATCCATAACATGTTCAAAGGGGGAGAGTGTGCACATTCCTTAGCAACACACCGTAACAGACTACCATTAGATGTGGTGGTCCCTGCAGCATACCTGAGGCTTTTGTTTATTGACATCACATATTTACAGGAAGAAAAATTAAATTGTACAATTCCGCAGCTTCCTGCCTATAAGTATTGCAACTGTGTTCAAAACCTCTCTGCTAACGTTCTATAAGAGGGTCAGTCAGTGTGTCTGTCCAGAGCTAATCTCACAATGCACCAATCAGCGGCACATTTCTCGTGCACACAGTAGGCCACAAAGTACCTCCACTCATTTATTTTCACATTTGTTTTATAGTTTTTTAAATATTCTTTTAGATATTTTAATGGAAGTCAATGGGGCACTGATCGGGCTGATACCTTGCCCAAATCTGGAGTTATACAGTTTGATGATCATGTTCTCAGTCCGTGTTGAGTATGCCCCTGTTTTGTTTGCCATAGAACGTGTGGCTCCATATACAGTCCTACGGCAGTGTAGTGCATAGTCACGGAAAAGGCGCTGTGATTGGCCAGTAGTCGCAATTTGATTGACAGTTGTGCTGAATACAAGAACACTCACCCCAAAACGCTGAGTTGGCTGAAGCGGACTTCACAACGTTCAGCACGGCGACTCTCTTGCCTGAGCTCGTTTGTCGGTGCCACTTGTGGCTCAAGTCCGCTTCATTTCAACCAATCAGAAGAAGGTATGGGCGGTCTTTGGCAAAACACTGCCCTAGTATCCGGTAATAACGTGCTACAGCTGCCTCTACCCCTCCCTTGCCCTTCTCCTATTTTCTCTCAGCCAATGTCTGAGGCCAAGAGTCTGATTGCCCTGAGTAGTGAGTACCGTCACCTGTGAGGACCAGCTGAGCCACGCCGTTCCCATGTGGATCCCTGTGATGATCTACAAAATGTAATTTGTTTCTTTACAGCAAAGACGATTCCCTTGACACTTTTGTCTCTTATTCAGCTTGGATATCACAACTCAATGACATAGCGGAGACGGATCTAATTAGAACAGTGGTTCTCAAACTTTTTTTTTTCAAGGACCCCAATAATTCTGAGAGTACAAATGGAATCAAATGGACCCATAAGGGTAAAGCGCAAAACATATTCAGACTTCCAAACTTTTCTTTGGAAAGGAAGGTGATACTGTATATATCCGGAAAGGCGGTCTCAGAACTTTTCCTCAGAACCCGTGCACCTCCAGGTGTCATGACTCTCAAACAATGGAAAGCCTTGCCGAACCGCAAGATTTTGGAAGGAGTATGTATTGGCCTTAAGGGTCCATTTGGAAACCCCTCAAGGGACCCTGAGTGTCCTCTGAGCCCCACTTTGAGAACCACTGAAGCAGAATAATGAGCAATATACTGAATCGAGAAGCAGGTTGTGTGTGCACACAGGCTCCAGAGAGGCCCTCGTGGGGTGCTAAGCCCCTGAACCTCAGGATTTCACGTGGCCTAAAAGTGAACTTCCAAGGATTTCCGACACTTTCCGACCTCTGACCTGTAAACCAAAGGAAAATTCAATCCACCATTATTATCCTGTGAAGCTTTTATAAACACCAGCAGACTCATAGAGCAAGATGTCCTGGGGTGCTGCTGGGCGGATCGGACCTTTTGTCCAAAACATAGTGTACTCTCATGGTCTCTTATTTGAATTCCAAGTAAATTAAGCATGCATTGCCAGTAGTGGAAAGTACATTTACTCAAGTACTGTAGGCCTACTTATAATTTAGTTTTTTTTACTGTAGTATTTCCAATTTTCCAATACTTTATACAAATATTGTACTTTTGACTCCACCACTTCACAGTGGGAGTACCACAAATCACGTTCAACCCAGATTCGGCTCAAACAAGGGGTTAAATTAATTTAGCTCCTGTGCCACAAAAATGTGGAACGCTCTACCAACAGCCGTTAAGAAGTGTGAATCCCTAGACTCCTTCAAAACCACTACCAAAGAGCACTTACGGGCAGCTGCAATTTGAAACTGGCCCCTGTAAAAAAGTAGACACCCCCCCTCTTTATTTCTACTATTTATCCTCTTAGCAGATTTTGTATACATTCCTTGAACTGTACCCATTCCGCAAACTGTTAATAGAATTTCCAATCAATCAATCAATCAATCAATCAATCCATCAATCAATCAATCAATCAATCAATCAAAATTATGAAAACTAAAACTCAACTGCAGCAACATTATTATTGGCCTTGAGAGTCTTGTTTGTGGGCTGCACCACTTCTGGTGTTCAGATTAGCACCTGGGTGGCTTAAAAGAAGTAGAGTTAAAAACTTACAATTACTGTGTAGATTTTGATTATTTAATAAAACCAACCACTACTATAGGATATATATATTTACCCATAACCCATACAAATTGGTAACCTGACTCCACCAGATTGCGGCAGTATTGAGTTCACAAGTTCCCTCCTCCTACCTTGATCTGGTTTCTCTCAAGCAGAAACGATGAACCGGAAGCAGCGGGACACAAATCTGATATCTCCATACTAATTTCGAGTTGTAGTCCTGTTAGGTTGTGTTTACATTTGAGCTGTGGCACAGCTACAATACGTCACCAGTCTAGCGATCTCTAGCGGCCGCATAAGTCCGCATATCGCTCCGATCAGAATTTGATCGGAGTGCATCGTCTCTGCTCGAGAGAGAGAGGGCCCTATTATGCGTGTCTTAAGTACCAGGTCTTATGACTTAACTTAAGACCTGGAGGCGTGGTCAATGCTGTTTGGCCACTCAGAATAGCCAAATGGCATTGATCACGCCTCCAGGTCTTAAGTTAAGTAATAAGACCTGGTACTTAAGACATGCATAATAGGGCCCAGAGAGTCCAGATGGGAAGCAGGAGGAGGAACTCACTGCTGCCGCCATCTGGCGGAGTCAGGTTAACAAATTGGTCCATCAACCCAAATATGGGTCCCGACCCACTGTTTGGGAAACAGTTCTCTAGAATATGGGTCAGAATATCCCACATGACTGACAAAGTTCACAGCTCACAAACCCACTGGGAAGGGGTCAGGCAAAGGGAATGTGTGCATTAGCCAAAGCCTTTACTAATGAAACCTTTTTATGTGTGCAAACCAACATGAAATTATCCTGGATTAAGTTTTGGTCATGTTGTTTTTAAGGATTAAATTGACCACTTTCCAACCTGGTGTCCTTATTTTGGGCATGTCATTACAGACAAATATTTCCCCAAAAATGTTAAACGGTTTGAAGATTAAAAACAACAACAAGTTAACAATACATTGTGAGCATGGAGATCGCCTAGTGCTATTTGTCAAGCGCCAAACTAGCTTTGAGCAAAAGCTACTGTATTCTAAACCGAAAAGGTGATAATAGCATTAAAAGCGTGTGTATGTGATAGTCTATTTTCACCATTTGTAGCAACACAAGCATCTTAAAACAAAGTATCATATAAGGACTATATGGTTAAAAGAATGTTAACTATTCAAAAGTTTTAGATTAACATCTCTCTTCCCTGCTGTGTGTTTATCTCCTCTGGACGACCGCAAAGGAATCACCTGAATCGCTGTCCTTCCAATCCACGCACACACACCACAGCAAACACTGATCCCTCTGACCAAAGCAGGCTTTAATCTGCACAGCAGCATCCTCCAAATCACCACATCTGTTCCAATCTCTGACAAACATCTGACGACATGCAGCTGTTGCTATGGCCCAGGCCTCCCAGGAATGCTTGCATGCGCGCTTCCTGGATTGCAGAGTTTACACACGCTACTCTCAGCGTAACCCATCATACCCCACTCCACCCGACGTATTCGCCCAACATGCCACCGGGTGCCTGGGAAATGCAATTGTCAACTTTCTTTCTTTTTATTGAGGCCCTTTCACCAGCACAAAACATTCTTCCCAATACTACTGACGCATGTATTTTCTCCTATGTCCAGCTTTGAGGGATTGTGTAGGGGTTGTCCTAACACAAACATTGAAGATGAAGGTGAGGACGCAAATTGTGATTGGCCAGAAGGAGATGATAAGAGTGCCCCTCACTTCACATGGGTGTGATTTGTCTTTAATGTTCGACACCCACTCAGGCCTCAGTCACACATGAAAGACAACGTGTCTTATCTGTGTCTCCTGTGTCCTCTAGTCAGGAGACACAGAGAAGACACGTTGTCTAGACACTAGAGAGTCTAGTGTGTCGCACTGCTCGCAATTCATTTTCAATGGGAGTCATGTGGTTTGACGAGACAAGCTTGCTCCACGGCTGTGTTGTGAGGGGAGGGGGGCAGAAGACACACATTCTCCTTTTTTTCTTTTTTGCATATTTGTATATTTGTATGGCTTTAAATGTTTTGATGAATTGAAAATGGAGGACCCTTATGTAAACAAGTCTTTGTGTTTTTTCCTGGTTTTATCCTCTTAGCAGATTTTGTATTGACCTGTACATTCCTTGAACTGTACCCATTCTGCAAATTGTTAATACAATTATCAATCAATCAATCAATCAATCAATTACGAAAACTAAAACTCAACTGCAGCAACATTATCATTGGCCTTGAGAGTCTTGTTTGTGGGCTGCACCACTTCTGGGAACTCAGATTAACACCTGGGTGGTTTAAAGGCTTCAAGGCAAATCTCACATACACAGTCGCACACTCCTGGCACTCTTCAGGATTTTCAATTTGTTGTCTTCGAATACCCTTTCTGCCTAGTGGCTCGGTTGGTGTGAATTGAGTTCAATGGACCACAATTGGTCCCTGGACTTTTTGTGTTAAACTTTTAGCATAACCTTTGACTGTACTATATGTACTTGATAATAAAGTATTCAATCAATCAACAAGATGAAGGTGGAAACACGTGTAATGCTTTATGGTGCTTTATGGTGCTGTCCACTGATTGTTAACAGTTTTTGTATTGAGTTGTACTTGAAATGTACTGTAATTCTGCAAACTGTTAATCAATCAATCAATCAAAAACCTCATGTCCAAAACCTTTCAGGATTCAAATTAAAAAATGGAAAAAGTATACAGATCCACAAGCATTGTGATGCGTTTTGAGCTTGTAGATCTGCAATTTTCACTCCTTTTGTGTGACGAAGTAGGACATTAATAAAATGTAAATATGGAAATGAGAGATTTCTGCCCGACAGTAACGATATTCAAGGCAAGGAGACGAGAAAAGCCATCTCCTTTTATTTTAACAGCGTTGGAGGTCGTTTCATATTCAGCTGGAGAAGAGATTCGTGCCTGTATTTGTGTTAATTCGCAGCCTATTCATAGTGCGAGATCCATGTGAGCAGAACCATGGCAGTTTGATGGAGCCCTCCTGGAGTCTCTGTAGGCTCTGACCGACTCGGAACTGGGCCTCATCTGGACTGCATCTGGACCTCATTGGGACGCTAGCCAGCACTAGGGTGTGGGGTGGGGGATGGGGGTGGCATGCCCAAGTGGTCTCACACAGATCACCAGAGTGCAGAGCAGAGGAAATTAAGGAGACAAAGGTGTCGCACCTGGGTGCGCCTTCCTAACCTGCCTAGTCTGAACTTCATATTTCTGGTTAAACGTCTCCAGATGATCAGCTCAATGCAGTAGTGGAAGAAGTACTCAGATGTTGTAGGGCAGTAGCAATTCAACAGTGTAAAAATACTTAGTTACAAGTAAAACCCCTGCGTTCAAAATCCTACTGAAGTCAAATTGCAATGGTAGCCTCAAAATATGCTTGCAGAATGCCCATTTCAGTATATATCACATTATTGCACTATAATTGATCATTAACCACTTAAACCATATTTAATTTTAAGCTAAAAGTGACAGCTGTCTATCTGTCTATCTGTCTATCTGTCTATCATTAATATAAAATATCTGCAAAGTAACTAAAGCTTTCAAATACATAGTGGCGTAAAATAGACTATACATAACATTTGCCTATGCAATGTAGTGGAGCAGTATAAAGTAAAGAAATGTAAATACTCAAGTAAAGTAAAAGTAGTTGAGTCAAATGTACATAGTTACTACTGTGTGCAACTGGCTGAAAATCATGGAGCTGCATGTTTCACAGTCATCTATCAGGCTTCTCCGTCCAGCTGTGCGTAAACAAATAATCACAAAGTGATCTGGACTAATTGTTAGCTGGATTATGATGTGGGGAGAGTGCAGCATTGACTTTGAGCCACCATTGTTCATCTGGAGACCTCATAAGCCCCCCGTGATTTAGACCAGCCCTCCACTCGCCTGACATCCACGCATCCAAATGTTGACAAATTCCACAGCTTCTTTGAGTTAGCTGCAGGTCATCTAATACTTCCCGTAGTACAGGGTGAAATTGTAGTCTTTTGGGGATGCATAACCAGAACAGGATGCTACGAGGGAATCAGAGTTACTTAGCGAAGTTCGTATGATATAGACAGATATTTATAATTGTTTCCAGTGGTGGTGGAAGTACTGTACTCTGATGTACAGTAACAAAAGTAAAAGCACTCATGCAGAATGTCACGTTTTTGACAAATGTTTTGAAAATAGCCAAAGTATGAAACGGGGCTTAATTTAATTCATATTTTGTAATAATAATTTAAATCTTCAAAATTAAAAATAAATAAAATTAAAATTGTCGTAGAGTAGTAAAAAGTGGAGATGTAGTGGAGTATAAAGTATTGAAAATAGACACAGTCAAGGAAAGTAAAAGAATAAGTGTACTTGTTATTCATGCAGCGTTACATTGTTTTTTTGTCCTTGAACTAATCCTCAAATTACCTTGTGAAACCATGATCAGAGGGGCTTGCTATAGTACCCACAAGTGCTATCATTCACTCAATACAGTTTGTCTGGGATTTGTTACTGGAATAGTTTGTCCCCTTTAATCCTCTCCCAGATGAATCGGGTTCTCATCCTCAAGCCTGATTCATGTTTCAGTGACAGAGTATCGTGCAACGTGTCACTCAACAGAAATAACCTTTTTTTTAATCTAATCAGCATTGAAGCAATTTTAAGAAAGGGCCTTGATGTGGTCGCGTAGCAGACGAGACATGGTTGTGTTCTCCCTAGGAGCAACTGTAGTGACATGGCAATGGAACGGTGAATTGGCATAGCCTATATGTAAATATAGGCTATGCCAAGGCTCCAAGAATTAGACTATCCAAGAATGCATTTTGTTGGTTTTTGAGTGGTGCAACCACTCCATTAAGGAGCTATGTGTATCCCTGGGTCCCTGGGTCTGTCCCTAGCTGGCTGGTTGGCTGGCTGGGTCTGTCCGAGCACGAAAATTGCGTATGGTTGGTTTTTACAACCAAGTGTCACTGTTGCTCAGCCTAACACACACACACACACACACACACACACACACACACACACACACACACACACACACACACACACACACACACACATTAACTGTATGATTTCGGGTGTGACAGTACAGTACAGACAGTGATACAGTACAGACAGTACAGTACAGTAGAGGAACCCCCTGGGGACCCCACACAGTAACTCTGTCATTTCTCAACCGTTTTGGACGTGGGGCGGCTCGCTGGAATCGGCCCGGCCCCCTGGGCATGTTCCTGGGGGTCTGGATGTTCCGGGGACCCACGGGGGCCCCCTGGGACCCCCACATGGTAACTCTCATTTCATTTTTTTATTCTTTCTAATTATTTGTTCGGCCCAAAAAATTGTGTTTGTTGTCATGAACTCGAGTTGGCTTTGTATTAGGCTTAAAAGGTCTTTAAATCAATATTTTTTTAAATGTCTATGAGGAAAATGAATGGGGAATTATTTCCTGGGCCGTTCTGAAAGGGGGCGGGCCGAGACCAAGCTGAACTCTCTGCAGATTCAGCCACCATTTTTAACCAGGTGGGTCATACCAAGAACACTCACAGTAATTAGTATCAATTAACTTAAACAAGGCAAACTAAGGCCCATAAGTTATACAATTACATTACTTAAACCATTTACAATTTACATTTCATATTTCAGACACCACTTTACAAACACATTAGGCCTAAAATTAGAAAAGCTACAATGTAAAACAGGAACAAAGACCCTCTACAGTCTACAGCACTTGGCACCTCCCAGTCAACAGGAGGATTGCCAGCAGAGGAGAGACAGGTGACCAACAATCAATTGAACATCATGTTTAAAATAATTGCAATGTCCTTGCTCAGGAATTCATTAAAACATAGTAGAGACATACAAATATGAAACGCACCACTCCCCACAGTCACTTCCAAGCTGACCAGCGATAATTAATTAGAAGCAACATGTGTATTCAGATGAGTGTGTGTGCATTGTCCCCATTTGTCTCTATAGGGCACAGGCTGCCCCATACTAGTATAGATTAAATTCCTCCTCCAAGTTCCAACCAGTTGCTTTTACCGACACAGCATCCACAAGTGCTATCATTCAGTCTGGGATGTGTTACTGGGATAGATTTTCAGCCTAAATCCTCTTATAGTTGAATTGGGTTCTCATTGTCAAGCCTGGTTTATGCTTTGGTGACAGACAGCCAGGAGTGTCTTGCAACGTGTCAGTCGACCTTGCTTTTAAACTAATCAGCAAAGAAGCGATTTTTGTCAACATTTTGTCGGCAAAAACAAATTGTGATAAATGGCACCAAATTGGTTATTTTGCTTGTAATAATAGAACCTCCTTTCGTGTCTTAAAGGTTCTATAGCACTATGATGCTGTGTAGAATGACCAAGACATCCTTTTTTCCTGAGTGCAGTGTATATTTTGAATTGTTCACAATTGGGAGCTTCATGATTTGGAGAGGCATTGAGCGTTAATTTAGGACTTGTGCGTTCATACGTTTTTCAAACATGGTAAAAAATGTATAGCGGTAATAGCCTAGGTAGGTCGGCTATATAGACAAAAAGACTACTTCGTCTTACGCCAAATTGTGTAAATAGCCGATATACAGGGCTTAAGTGGATTAAAAATGTTTTCTGTTCAGACACTCAACAGGAACAGTTGTTTGGACTTTGCCGTGCTTCCTGTATGGTAGTTTTCTTTTTTAGCAAACTTTCCTTGTGCCCAGCAGGCGTCCTGTCTGTCTGTCTACCACTCCACTCCGTCCAAGCTGTTCCTGGTTAGCAGCGCTGTCAGTGTGTGTTTGACAGGTCCTGTTCCAACCTTCCTCTCAGCCATAACAGACCCCAGGGCACAGCAGGAGGCAGCACTGTGTCTTGAAGATTGGAACCTGCTAATGAAGCCAGCCTGGCCAGCTGAGGAGAAGGAGGCGGGGGTCACCAGTGGTGGAAGTAGTAAGCTACTAAAGGGGAAAACCACCCATTTTCAACATTTTACTATGTCATTAATATACATTAGAGCTGTTGTGTGGAAATAATAAAAAAGTTCCCCCATTCTGTGTTTCCTAGAACTGTAATTATGAAAAAAAACATTAACATGGTGAAACACATCTTGATGACATCATCAAGATGTGTTTCACCATGTTAATGATTTTGACTTTTTTATTATTTCCACACAACAGCTCTAAGGTATATTAATGACATGAAAATGAGTGGAATGCCCCTTTAAGTAAAAGTAGCAATACTGTAATGTATAAATAGTAAATACTCTAAATATAAATATTGAAAATGGTGCTAAAAGAAGAAATATCCAAAAGCAATTGAAAGTATTTGAAATCTTTTTCAAAAACATCTACGCATCGCACTGTGATGCAGTGTGAGCTTTTAGAGCTGCTAGTATTTTCTAATAGAAGTATAACATGGGGCTAAAGTGGTTTTGTATTATGAATCTAGTATACAATACATCTAACTAACTAGTAACTAAACTGTTCAAGCAATTGTAGTACTTTAGCATTGAAAAAATGAACAGGCTCAAGTAAAGTCAAAGTACCTAAAAATTGTACTTAAGTACACAGTACAGTACTTTAGTAAATGTACTTTCCGCTGGATTTCACATGCTTATTACGGAAGCCCTGGAGTCCAGGCAGAACCTTAGACAGCCCCCAGAACAACACCACTGCCAATGACTAAATCAGCCACTGTAGCGCTACGTACTGTATGTCCTGGGGAACGATAAGGCTGAACTCTGTCCAACAGGACTGGAACTGGAAGTCTACTGAGCCAGCTTTGTGACAAAAGGGGAAATCGTTTCCTGAAAGTTTCCCTGCTTAAGGTCCTAGTTTGAGCAAATAAACATGAACTGGAATGGAGTGACTTAGATTTGACAGAGTAACCCGAAGCAGAAGGATCCGAATGTGATCATCGTTGGACCAATCCATAAGGTCACCTGGTCAATCGTTTGCATGTAATAGGATGCAGATGTTTTGTTAGTATTATATATATTTTTGGTGAAACAATTACTTGTGAAGTATAGAAGTAACGCCAACAAACACAGTTGGTCGTGTTTGCGAGTGAGGAGTCAGGCATGCCCTTCTACAGGTTGTTCAGGGCGCTATATGAATACCATGTTCCTCCACAGAGTCCACACACTTCTGGTGAAACTCTTCACTTGCAGGTGAAAAGCAGGAGCAGGAGTTGTACTGACAAGGAATTGGCATAAACTTAAAGACTAAATTGTAAAAGAAAAGTAGAAATATTGCATTGCGGTTGTATGTTTCCGCCAACCAGTTGCCGTTTACAGCCATGTCTGTCCAGATATACTGCAGTGTAGTATATGCTGGGAAGACTTTAAAATAATCGAATGTGTTTTATGAGGTCACAGTGACCTTGACATTTACATGTAATCAGTTGATCCTTGAGTCCAAGTGGACGTTTGTACCAAAGGTCAAGAAATTCCCTCAAGGCGTTCCATTATTCCATTCACAATGTTCGGACGGACGGACGGACGGACGGGGATGCAGATGTACGGTACATACGTATGGCCGAACAACCCAAAAAAGAGAATGCTTCTGGCCATGGCTGTCCGGCGTCTGCACGGAGGTATAAAAAATGAAGGCTGAGGACTTTACTGTTATACTCTGACATTTATGATCTCAGTGGATCCTATCTCACTGACTGGTCTCTCAGCCAGCTCAGTGACTGTGCAGAGAGACAAATTAAGGCTCCATTTGTACTTTGTTGTATGACGTGTCACACACCAAATCTACACCGTGTGTCGCAGATGCACTGCACAGTAAGACAAATTAAGGCTCCATTTGTACTTTGTTGTATGACGTGTCACACACCAAATCTACACCGTGTGTCGCAGATGCACTGCACAGTAAACTTGTACGACGAAGTATAAATTCAGCATAACACAGCTTTGTCTGTGAGGAGCCCAGTTCAGCGTGCGATCTGGCTGACACACAGTACCTCTGCCACATCATAATGCAATTCCTTCCAGATGTTTTACTATGTGTTGACAGTTTGTTTTATTCATATTAGAATCATATCATTTTAACTGCTGTTAGAAAAGAAGAAAAAAGAAGACCAAATGTGGCACAACTCAGCAACATGCATCGTTTTGCAGTGCTTTTGTTGCACCTGGGTTTATCTCCTTTCTTCCTTTCAAAAGTCAGAGGTCAAAAGTTGACCTAATCGGGTGTGAGAGAAGAGTGTGATGATGAAGGCACACGCACGCACACACGCAAAACCAGAATATCTGCTCAAATACTTTTCATTATATTCCTCTAGCTGAGAATGGCACCTGAGTCATGGAGATTCTGTAAGCATGAGGATGGAGCGAAGTGGAGAGGAGCTCTTTCCATGTGGCTCATGTACCATGACTAGAAGGTTATTCTAATGAGGAGTTTGTTAGATAAATTCTGATATGTTGTTTACACGTCATGTCAAGTTGGTCAGCACAGATAGAACTTTGGGCCCAGACCGTGTTCCTTATAGGTCATATTTGGTCATCTTGCCCTTTTTATCATTTTACTCTTAGCCTACTGCCTGTTTACTCCGGGTTGTTCATCTAATCCTATTAAATGTCATGTCACCATCCACGTGCCTAATCATCTCAGCCCTATATTATCCTTTATATTATTTTATCATATTTATATTATGGGTTTCCTGACGCCAAGTTCAGATTTACTGTCTCTATTAGGCTTTCCCCAGTCAAGTTAACTCGCATACTGAGAGGTCTATTTTTGATGTGAGCCTACATGTATTTGACCTTGATGCCTAGTGAGAAAAGAGATAGCTGCTATAGTGGGAGTCAGGGAGTGTTTCTCTCTGTCGAAAGTTCACAGTGCAGGGAAAGTTATCAGCAGGCTGCCATAGCAACGCCGGCCTGTGCGCCTTCCCGGCTTGAGGCGACATCAATGATACCAGTCTCATCATCCATGTGCTGGTCCAATGAGCGCTCGACAACCAGCGCCACCGTGGGAGATGCACTATTAATGCCAGTAACATACTGTGAAGAGTTAGGTTCAGTTCGGATCCATTTTGGAACCATTTTGAATACTTTAAATTATATGATGTAAATACTATTATCTGAACCATGTAGTACATTTTCCTCTGTAAATTGACTTTATACCTACTAAAACTATTGTTAAAACCTTAATCCTTCCTCTCAGAACTTTATTTCGTCTGCCTCCAAAAAATGTTTTAAGGTCTTTCTGTTTTTTATGGTACAGTGACTGTCATTCAAGATTTAAAGGGCACTTCACTCATTTTTAAGGTAAAGACAGCACGGCATTTGGGTCACCCTGCGGGGTTATTGAAGGTATTTATTTACAGTCCTTTGACACTATTACAATATTCATATAAGTATGGATTTTATTTCCATCAGAGTTACTGAACAATAACACTTAAAACCTACAGTATTTATATTTACGCTGACCGGCGCCCAACACAAAAATGGGAAGACATGCCATCTCCAGTTTACTTCCCGTATCGGCAGGAAGTAGTACATTTTTAGGAGACCGGAAGCAGGGGGAACAGGGTGGCATTCTGACGCTCTGACTGCGTGGCTTCCGCATGCGATTAGGGACAGGGTTAGTATTGAGCGCAATGGAATGGCAGTGCGTCGGAATAGCGTGCTTCCGAATGCTGGTGTGTAACCGGAAGCAGGTTGGAATCTATTCGTTCCAATGGGAGAGTGAACGTGAAGAACAGCTTCTCTGACACTCTTTAGTTCCATTGTCAATGAACAAACAATTGGACACTGGAGGTGGCTAAAAGGCGATAGCTCTTATTTTTACTGTAGACAAACAGACACATGACGTTTTTTCGGTTCTCGCAAACCGTTCTGATCTATTTGCCACTCTGCAATGCATAGTCCTCCTATGGGACACCCACGGTCCCATGGCCAGTTTGAGGTCGTTCAGTCAGACGGTGCCCGAATTATGCTCGGGGACAGACAAACGCACAGGATTCGTGCATTAATGGATATAGAGGTGATGACACCGACTACAGCATGTTATGGAACGGTTTGTAATTTGGTGTCTGCCCAGAATCTGAGATTAGATGAACTGTCCTTGGACTTCGGTACAGCTGATCAAAATACTTCGCCTGGTCTGATTTCCCCTGACACAAATACCGTGTTTATTCTAGAGATCTGTGCGTGCGTGCGACGTGCTCCCATCGGCTGCGTATGGTGTGTGTTCACATCTGGAAGCGTGCTTGTTGATGACGGCTTGACAGCTTTCACATGTAGCCTACAGCCGGCTGCTTAAATACAATTCCAGCTGTCATAAGTGGTCTGAGAAACACTCAACCACCAGCTGCAAAGGTGTGTGTGTGTGTGTGTGTGTGTGTGTGTGTGTGTGTGTGTGTGTGTGTGTGTGTGTGTGTGTGTGTGTGTGTGTGTGTGTGTGTGTGTGTGTGTGTGTGTGTGTGTGTGTGTGTGCGTGTGCGCGTGCGCGTGCGTGCGTGCGCGTGATCAGGAAAAGGAAAACAAAAGGTATCCATGTGAATTACATGGGTTAGAAAATAAAAGCTAAGACAAATTTCAAAACGATATTATTATGTGGGGATCATGTGAACTCCCATGTAAAGCTACCATCCAGGACATATTGTAATGAATACAATGTTATTTTAGTGTGTGTGTGTTAGCGTGTAAGTGTGCATGCGCGTGTGCGACATTGGAGGTTCTCAACTTTTCCGAAGCAAGCCTGTTTGAAGTTAATCTCAGACCCAGTGGGAAAAGTAGTAATACCACAATATAGAAATACTCTGTTACAAGTAACAGGCCTGTTTAAAAATAATTACTTGACTGTTGGCACAAAAGTACTGAGATCAAAATATACTTTCACAGCACGAGATGGCAGCCAGATCACCTATTCTTTTGTGTGAAATATGGCTTATTCTATGTTAACGGTTTGCAATAATCCAAATCAAATAATTATAGCGGAGTAAAAAAGTAAAATATTTTCCTGAGATGTATACTTTCAACTAGTCGACTAGTAAATCCACTAGTTGACCTTGTTGGTACTAATTGACTAGTTGATAAGGAAAAATTATATATATTTTGTAGGCCTCAAGATCAGCTAGAATTCTACATTATAGTCACCAATGTACACAGTTTTTAAATGTACAAATAAAATATTATTAATTATTAAGTATTTTTTTTTTTTTACATAATACTCATCATCATAATTTTTCGACCGCGGTCAAGAACGTGGATTTCACAATATCACGCCAGATTTCCCGGTCCTTCATTGCCATCCCCAGTTCCTGCTTACTGATGCCTGTGTCCCTAGCGATGACATCAGGGAACGACAGTTTTCTACCTCTGGTCTGCTTTGAGGCAGGACTCCAGAGAAGAAGAAACACAGGGAAGGTTGCCGTATTTTAGATTATATTTTGCGCTCTCATTAGAAGGCGGGTGTAAGTGCCATCCAACCGTTTCTCTAGTTACATCATACTAGGTAGACTAGTCGACTAGTAAACTATGCAACTAGTCAACTAGTAAAAATCACTAGTGAGCACAAGTATAAAGTATTGAAAAATGTACATACTCAAGTAAAGTTAAAGTACCTCAAAACTGTCCTTTAGAGTAATGCAGACCTATGCGATTTCACACAACCCTCAGCTTGTCAGCTTGCTTTAGTACAGTCCATTATAAAAGTTGAAAAAAGCCATCCAGAGTAGTTTATAGCCTTAGATCACGTATCTGCTCTCAGCCGCCGACTCAAGGCCTGAAATGGAATGTAAATCTAGTGTGAAATAGGTCTCGAGACCGAACCAATACGGAACATGAAAAAAAGAACAAAAAAAAGTCTTCTTTCTGGTGGAAAGAGGGAACAATAACAAACGCTATTCTGTCAAGAAGCTGTTGACAGCACTTCAATTTATTGTGCCTCTATTGTGTTTGTTCCATGAGGAGATATCAACAAACTCAATAGGGGAGTCACAATAACAGCCAACGTCCTCATTAATAATGCAACCCACTTGACTGGATGCCGGCTCAGTGGAGAGTACGCACACCACTAAGACACTGCTGTCGGGCAGAAACCTCTTAACTCCATATTATTTTTATGTTTATGTGTCACGCAAAAAAGGAGTAAAAATAGCCAATCTACAAGTTCACTACGCCTCACAAAGCGACACGTTGTGAACTTGTAGATCAACTATTTTCACTATTTAAAAATGTTTTCAAAAATAATAACAAAAAAGGAATGGCTTTGGACATACAGGCCAGGGTTTGCACCCGACACCAGCAAGCACAGAGAGACCCAGAGAGACCTCACTTTGTGAGACCTATCAACAACAGCGGCTAAAGGGAAAGCAGTGGCAGAAAGTATTTACACAACTAGTGTACTTAAGTATTTTTTGAGGTACCTCAAAGGTACCTGAGGTTACTGATTGTAGTTCTGCTATGTTCTGCTATGTTCTAACAACTTTGTTCTAACAACTTTGACAAATCTTTAAAGATTTATTTGACTTTGGTAATGCAACTATATTTTGATTCCAATACGTTTGTAGGCTACTTACTCATTTTTGTATACAGGCAACTTGTCACATTTTTACTTTTACTCAATAAATTCCACCACTGAGGAAAAGAAGGGCAATCTGGTGATTTAATCTCTCTCTCTCTCTCTCTCTCTCTCTCTCTCTCTCTCTCTCTCTCTCTCTCTCTCTCTCTCTCTCTCTCTCTCTCTCTCTCTCCTTCTTTGCAAGTCTCTGAGAAATCTGTGGTCATTTTACATTTCACAAAAGTCTGTCTCCACCCTGACCTAATCCCGATCTGAAGTGGATCTCCTAGGATCTGAAGTAAGCCCAATTAAGGGTCACGGCATGAATGTTGGAGCTGACCATGGCACAGCAGCCAGCCAGCCCCAACTGTTTTTACATGCGTTGTTAAAAAGTAAATGTGGAGTTTCTCCCTGAGAAAAATATTTGAAATGAAGATGAATATAGAGAGAGCCTGTCAACATAATCAGGTTAGACTAGCTGTTCCCAACCGTTTCTGGATCAGGAGGGCACTTGAAAATCTCAAACGTTTACGACCCATCTGAGACCTTAAGTGGTCCGTGTGCATTTTCAGAGCATGTTTATTTTAATGATCAATCAATCGATTCCGTTCTGGCTTGGATTAATGGAACCAACGTAGTATACTTCATGCTCAAATGATCAATATCACAATGAAAACCTTTTTTTCCAAGGTTCCTGATGGGGTTTCTTTTACATAATTATTTTTAAAAAGATTAATGTTTTTTAGTGTTTCGCCAATATTTGGGAGCCCTCTTGCAATATCTTCACGGCCTACCAGTTGTCAAGATTAGCTCCGGACCTAGACTGAAATACATGCAAATGGTCCAAATGGACCCTTACAAACTGTGAGTGTACAAAATGGAACACCCCATTTGTACACCCTTTGAGTTAAATCTTACAGTGTAGATTGGGGTCCCCACGAAAACATTTCTTAGAAGGACATTCAGGGGGTCCCTGCTTTGGATATTGAAAGATATGACGATCGACATGTTGGGGTGTGACGCGTTGTGAAATATTAACACAGATCTTCTCTTATGAGAGAGATTTTCGGATGGGTGTCCATGGTCATGTTTAATCAATTTGGTGGTCCTTGACATGAAAATGTTTGAGAACCACTGATATACCTAGATGCTGATGGCTAGCCTCTTGCATAGCCGCGTCGTAAACAATGTAATGTGTTGTCAACTCAGCGCTTATCTGTGGATGCAAACAATCTGAGCCACTGGCACGGTTCCCATGTGTGTCTGGCTTAAGTCCAGGATGGTGCCATTGATTTTCTTGGGTCTGTTATCCTCCTCAGCCTCGATCCCTCCCTCCAGCGCACTGCTGTGCCTGAACCACAAAACAACCACAGTGAAACCTGTGCATTAGCTTCATCTTCACAGAGCTATGTGGTATCGATCGCTAGTTCTGTGTTTGATGATGAATTGAAGGCAGGCTCTCTGGAGCGCTCTCAGACACTCCCACCTTGTCGTCTCTGTCAGGTGGAAACCCTGTACGTCCAAAACCGTTACTTTTCAGGAAATAGAACAAAAATGACCTGTGTTCCAATGGATCCATAATTATTGTTTAGTCACAAGCTCTTGTTAATACTTTTAATTGGTGCAATATTTATAAAACGTATGCATGCACAGTTTGCACACACACACACACAAGTAGCAAAAATTACAGATCAGGCTATTTTTGCTACTTTTGTGTGACCCTTGTATGACGTCATTAATTTAGGAAAAGTTAATATGGATTGTGGTCTCTGCCTAACAGCGACGTTATGAGGGCTCTGTTGTTGTAAGAAGAGTAGGATAAACATATCCCATTCAATAGAGTTGAATAATTGATGCAACTGCACAAGGTAGCTCTCATTTGTCAGTACTGTACTGACTGTACAGCGTAGCCTACTGCCTAGCCTACATTTACTGGTACTGGAACCAACCACTGCCCACACACATTCATCAAGAGAGCAACAGAGCCACTGACATGGCAGGTTTGTTGCACAGTATCTGCCCTTTTTTACTCTGTATTCCCATGGGACTATATGGTTACAACTTGGGCATGCCAACTTAAGCAGTGCGATGTTGCATGGAAATCAAGAGTACTCTGTCTGAACCTAGAACCTTGGCTGTCTGTCTATACCATTGAGTCTGTCACAAAAGCCATTAAGTGAAAAATGGTCTGTTTATATACTCTTCAACTCACTGAAGGTTACTAGCTAATGCCCTAGAGACGAGTTTTGACTGTGCAGTTTATGAATAAGTCATAGCAGAGCTTTTGGATGTGACAATACGATTTGGGGATAGACATTGACAAGTATTGGCGCCCGCATAATTGTCCTTTAACAGCCAGAGGGCGGGCGCATCTACCTCACAAAAAAACTCCCATTTAAATCTCAGCTCTCACAATGGCCGTGTGGCCAGTCTGGCCACCAGTGTGCTTTGTTGTCCCTTTTAAAGCCTCATTAGCAGAGCAACGACGGCTGACCACTGAGAGCCATGTGGAGGGACCCTCTTGGGACCCATGAAGGGAGGGGGGGGGGGGGCATATTAAGGCAAACGGGTGGGTTGGGGGGTTCCGTGGTGTTAAAAGAGCAGAGAGGTCACAGTGGGTGCAGAGAATCTCTCCAGCGGCCCTTTTAGTCCAGATCAGGTGTCAACACTGCATGCCAGAGTTTATTTAGCATCGGGCAACAAGTTGTGAGGAAATGTGATCCTCTCAGAGACGGCGGGTTGCCTTTCCTCGCACTCAAGCGGCCCTGTGGCTCGCCGTACAAGCCATGGTCCCCTACTGCCAGGGGCATGCCTCCGCTCCGTCAATAGTACTGAAGAAGAAGCTGACTTACCCTTTCCCACCCCCCCCACCCCCCCCCCCCCCCCCCCCCAAAATATGAGGCCTGCGCCGCATCTTGAGGTCAGGTTTCACAGACACCGCTAGTAAAGCCCCTCGACGACAGCTCCGTCGGCAGCGTGTGAAGCAGAAAGAGGATCGTCTGCCGCCGGCCGCTCCCTGGACTCGGGGAGAATTGGAATGCACTGCAGGAAGAGAGGAGGACACCGCAGCTTCGAACTCTCCTCTCATCTCAGCATGAAATGCAATCTGGCATGGCTGTAAAGCCTCATCCACTCTCGCTCGCTCGCTTTCTGAACTCTGTCTCCCCCCCTCGCACCATCCATCCAACCCTTCCAGTGGCGGACAAAGTACTCAACTCCAGTACTCGAGTCAATGTAGCCTATACTAGATGCTCCTGGTCAATATTACTCAACTGCAACTTAAAGCTGCTATAAGCAATAATATGTCAACATTTTAATGACCTTTTAATTTATTTATTTTTTGGTATTCCGACAGCCAGCAATGGGTAGAACGCTCCCAAAAACAATTTAGTCTCTGTGACACATCTAGGGGCCGCAATCTGCATTCAAAGATTTTCCTAGAAGCTTTGTCATTGGTCGATTTGCCTGTCTGCTTCCTGATTGGTTACTGTTAGTCATTGCGACCGGGTTTTTTTCGACCAATGACAAAGCTTCTAGGAACATCTTTGAATGCAGATTGTGGCCCCTAGATGTGTCACATAGACTCCTTTTTTTGGGGGGGGGGGGGGGGCGTTCTACCCATTGCTGGCTGTCTGAATACCAAAAAAATAATAAATAAAAAGGTAATTTAAAATTTGACATATTATTGCTTATAGCAGCTTTAAGTAAAAGTTACTCAGTCAAGTACCGGAGTTGCTTTCCAAAAAGTACAAATGACAGTGTATATTTTCTATTTTGTAGTTTACCAATGTATTGCTGTGTTGACATTTAGACATTTTCCAAAATGAGCTTTTACAGAAGTTTTCAAAAAAATATCAATTATAGTGAAAATTGCAGGTTTACCAGCCCACAACACTGCACACTGTGACATGTGAGCTTGTTAATAATGTACCTTTTCATGTACCTTTTCGCTTCCTAGAAATCTAGTGAAGTCAAAATTATATTTGTCATGGAGTGAAAGTATCCAAATAAACAAATACTCTAAATGTAATAGTAATAGTACTCAAATAAATGTACTTTGTTTACAGTCCACCACTGCTGTAAAGTCTCTTCCACTCTCTCGCCCTCTCAGACTGAACTCCCTGTCTCCTCCTCGCACCATCCCTCCATCCATCCTTATCCATGTGTCTCGACCCGGAGCAAACTCTGCCTTATCAGTGCAGATGGAGGGGGGAGATCAGATAACACATTGTTTTTAGCCTGATTAGCTATCTGCGTAGGCTACAGTACATGACTGGATAAAGATGGCAGATGGATATAATGAAAAACACTTGACTTTTGAGCATCTTAACAATTCCATATCTTTTCCCTGAACGGTACTTGAAGTCATTATAGCTCATTATGGAGTCGCCAACCCGCACAGGGGACAGACAAGTGGAATCGTCATCGTCTGGTGATGGCACGACACATGTACCTGAGCAGCCATTTCTATTCCACTGTTTCACAAACAGTAGGGTTGTGACCCACTTTGGACACATTTATTTTGGGTCGAGACTCGAGAGTTATCTCTTTTTCAAACACATTTCAAATATGTTTTTAAGCTTTTCAGAAATGTAACAAAATAATATAATTTACTTTTTTTTGTCCAAATCTTTATTTCTGATTCTAAAATAAACCGATACCGATATACGGTATGCATCATGGAATAAACACATTATGCCTAATTTTATTGTGATGCCCCACTGCATGCATTCATAAATACAAGGATAAATAAAAAACGATATTTTCCTTTATTACATTTTTATGTTTTAGGCTGATAATATTTTACATCTCTATTCATAATGTATTTTTGTAAGTTTGTGTCCCATGCAGGGAGACACCACATTTCTCTTTTGGGAATCCTTGCTCTATTCAGTTCTTGAACGGCTCCAGTACGAACCTTCAATAATAATAATAATAATGCAGTATAGACACTCAACAAGGTGGAGCAAATCAAACATTACAGCAAATAAAGGAGCTGGAGTTTAAAATCTCTTGAAGTCTAACTCTTGGGACAAATCTATTTGAATGATATTGCTGTCTTAAGTATGATGAGTTCTCCATGAGGCGTATTTATTAAGGGTCTGGTAAGACACTCATCTCCTGGTCAGGCTGTGATGCACTATAGCAGCGACAAAAGCTACAAAACAACCAAGCGTGGTCAGTTACACTGTTGCTGATTCACCACTGAATAGACCATATTCACACGGCGGCCATCTTGCCAACTTTTCAATGCAAAATGCCAACATGGCCACCGTGTGGTGTGAATTATAGTCTATTGTGTATGCTTGTTGACATCATCAAGCATATCCGTGTGTCGGAACAACAACCGAGAACAAAATAGAAAATATAATGGCATGGGCTAAAAAGAACAGGGAACTGGATGATGGCAGGAATTATAGAGAGAATGTGAGTGCACATTGTGAAATGATTGATTGACATACGGCTTAACTGCATCATTGAAGCGCATAAGAAAGTTGAAGCCAGGTCAACCTTTTGTGGCTTTTGTGGGCTCGTCACACAGTGACAATTTGATTCGGGCGTCAGTTTCTATCTTCATGTCGCTTCCTTCTATTGAAAATGTAGCCTGTCGCTTTGTTGCTGCTAGTCATGACATGTATACGGTAGATAGTTTGGTGCTGAAGTACCTGGATTTCTATTAGCTTTAAATTCCATGATGATGTCATCGGTAGGCAGGTTTGGTGATTTCAAGCAATTTTGTTAAATGTGTGTGTTGTTGTTTTTTGTTTTGTTTCTTAATGCAAGAACAAATGGCTTCTATGTCAGCATGCTTAACTTTCCATGAAGGGAAAGTCTCTATTTGGTTTCTATTAGCTTGGAATCCCATTTGATGATGTCATTGGAAGTAAGGATGCACCGAAAGGGAAATTCTTGGCCGAAACCGAATACTGAATATAGGAAACAGTTGGCCGAAAACCGAATACCGAATATCCGAATATGATTAATATTATATATCTTTTTTCCTACCATTGTTGTCATGGCCGTACCTTAAAGCTACCTGATTTATGGCAAAAGAAATGGTTATGGCAAAAGTTAACTTAAATAGTAATCACTATTATGGGTCCATAAAACATTTATTCAGCTCTTTTGAATGCATTCATTGCATACACTATTCGGTGATATTTTTTCTGCCTATTCGGGCCGAAATCGAATAGGCCGAAAATGCATTTTTAGCCATTTTCTGCCGAATATTTTCTGCCGAATATTTTCTGCCGAATATTTTCTGCGGCCGAATATTCGGTGCATCACTAATTGGAAGGCATGCAGGACAGGTTTCTGAACTGTCCATAGCCCACCAATGAGACGCAGAGTGGGTGGACAGTCTTATAATAAGCATTAGCATTAGCTAATTATATGAACATAAGGTTGACAATGGGTAAAAGACACTGATATTCCTTAAACTGAGCCTTGACCTGATGTAGTATGTTTTGTATAGTCAGATTAGATTTTATTGTGCTGTATTAAGATATCATTTGCGACCTTCACTCACAAACAGCCAAATTATCCTATTTATGTTAACCGAGTACATGGGAAGATTTATTCACAACAGTTATTGATTCTTTAATCTTAAAATACCCTCAAAAGACAAATGAAGGTCTGGAAATAGCACAGAAGAGGTATTTTCTCCTCCTGTAAACATTCTTTTCATGTATGACAGCATCTTTGACAGGGAGCTAGATAAACACTGTTTAAAGTAATCCAAAATGAATGATCTTTATTTGGAGATGTAGTTCAGATGTTGTAAATATTGCTTTAAATGGGTTTACATGTGGAGGTGAGACTGCGCTGGTTTATGAAATGTGAGGCCGGTGGCGTGGGCCTAATGCACTCCATGGGAGAGTTTGTGGTCCTGGCCAGTGGGTCTGCTACAGACATTGTCCCTTTGAAATCCTACGAAATGCTGATGAATTGCATTTCCACCTCCCCTCATAGATCTTTGTTAGCATTACTTCCTGTGCTGATTACTCGCGTTTGTATATTGCTTCCCTGAGTCCTCTCTAAGCAAATCCCTTGTTCGTATGCAAAATCTTTTGCATATGTCATACAGTGTGTTTGTTAGATGAGTTTGTGGATTAACAGAAAACGACAAACTGCCAAACATCTACAGGACTAACCTAAACACTGGCAAACAACGTAGGACAAGCAACACCCTATGAATGAAAATGGCAGATGGTGAACACTGTGAAATCATAGTGCGTATTTTCCAGGAGATAAAATGCAACAACATCACTTTGTTTGAACTGTGAAATTCTGCCTAGGCATGTACTTCCACAGGCATCCAGTTTGGAGCCGTTACCCGGGCAACAGACTAGTGTTGGTGCCAAGGTGGGCCACGCGTGACTACGTTTAGATGATACCTGTAGCCTGCTGGTACGTTGGGTCCCGGTCCCTTACGGGTCTGTAACTTTTGAGAGTGTACAAATGCAACCAAATAGTCCCGGCCGTAACACTGAGGATTCAGTGATTTTTCAATGATTACAATTTTTGTCTCTGGGACCCCACTCTGTAAAATGCTCAGTGTTAATTTAACTCTGAGACTGAGAGTGTTAAATTAGCTCTGACAGTGTCGGTAACTCTGAGTTACAGACCCATGAGGGTCCATTTGGATTCTTGGTGGGCCCCATACCCGACCTTGAGAACCGCTGCTGTATAGCCATAGCGTGTCGTCTCTACTTCTGGCGTTTAGACTCCACCCAGCCCTCGCCTCGGTTAGATAACGAGGCTGAGGTAATCGAGACAAAACCTAACTGATGAGATCTCACCCTTCAGTCTGTCAGCTTCACTAGCACGGCTAGCACGATAAGGCTCGTCCACGGTCCATCACGCCATAAAAAGCAACATCCCGGAGCTGTCTGTCTGACAGTCTGCTGCTGTCCCCGCCTTATACACTCCACCCCACCCACCTCATCCCCGGATTCCTCTTCCAGGAAAGACTTGTCAGACAGACTGGGAGCCAACGTAGGAGAAACAATGAACCAAATAGTGACATTTGAGCAACACAATATAGGCTGTACGCTCCAAGGAAAAGATTAATTTAAATATAATCATCATCATCATCATCATCATTATGTATCCTCAGTAATAACTTTGCATCTGTCCACAACCCAAATACTAGAACAAAGCTAGTGATTTTCAGGGCTTTCCCATAAAACTCTCCCCATCAAAAAAATCAACACACACATAAACACAACATAAACATATCAGCATCCCGAGCATAAGCAACACTGTCAGCATGAAAGACCCTCGCGTGAAACGCAATCTGGGCGCTCCGAATGCTATCCCCGAGATCTAACTCAAATACCCCCATCTCCTCCGTCCAACAACAAAGGGATGCACCGCTGATAATCTGTATTCCGTGCGGTGAGAGTAAGGGAGGCAGGCTGGGCGGGTGGGGCTTGGCGGGGCATGGGGTTGGCTACCAGCGATCTTCAGCAGAGTCTTATTTGCTGTCGGACCATTTTTTAGGGGGGAGAGTGACTTTTGTTTGAAGTGTGAGATAACAAAGGAAGATTAAAAAGATGAATTAGACTACAACTGAGCGAGTCCGACAGCACCGGCGTTCCAGATGGCGTGCAAAGGCTTGAGCAACAACAAGGGTCCCATGATGGATGCATGGTTAATCCCCACAATCAATATGCACTGTGTGATAAACCATCTCCTAATTCAAGTGTAAACAAAAGTAATAGATTATTATTATTTTGATGTAATAACAGCCAGGACAGACAAAGGCTGGATAAAGTACTTGTACAGTCAGTAATCAACGGGTGTATGAAACCTATAGGCCTACGTCAGTGTTTCCCAGTCTGTGCGCCGGAGCCCACTGGTGGGCCGTGAGGATGCTGTAATTGGGTCCCCACATATTTGGCAAAACACAAACCGGTATCTTACAGGTATCTTAGTTGGCAAATTAGTTTTCATTGTATTACCGTTTACAACATTAATTTCTTAAGTAGTTTCTTGAACCAAGCCACTTGATTACCTTAATCATTTAAAAGCATGCTCACTTAACATGGCATTCGGAAAACCTAGATTTTCAAGTGGGCCCTGATCCAGAAAAGGTTGGGAACCACTAAAGTAGCCTACTGTGCAGTAATCAACAACTGGTGGTGTATGAAACCTATAGTTACAAAATGTTGGGATTATAAAGGCAGAGAATTACTACGCTTTTAACAATCCACCAGTATGCTTCTGAAGGGGCCTTGTGTACTTCTACTTGTCTGGCAAAGATTTCAGTAGAATTTCACTCACATGATGACAAACTAAACCTGACAACCGGCCTCGCTTGTTAAAAAGTGTTTGTTTTCTGTACATGACATTTGGTGGCAAAGTAAGAAGAAATGTCACTCTGAATGAGGTCTGATGTGCTAATTGGTGACAGGTTCAGACCACTGGCGAGTGGCGAGTAACTTAAATCTGTGCTCTACCAAACAAGGTGAATTTCAGCGTAAACGTATAGCTCCCTCCCTCTCATGAACATAAAGATATAGTCAGCACCCTCAAAAGCACCAACTGGTGCAGTTTTTGGGTTCAGAGTGGCGCTTACGAAAGAGGAGAGCAGTCAGATCTGAGCATTGTAGTGGAACGTGGAGCTCAAAACTGTTTTAAGTTTCAAACTGCAAACTCAAAGCAAGTGGTATGTTTGGTATTGCCCTTTAAATCTTAAAGTTACAATCCAGAACGTATTTGAATTAAAAGGTAACTCATCTGAATGGTAGAATGATTATACAGTCTAATTTGTACATCTGCACTGCACTCTTCCATTGAGACATTTTCATCCTGGTGTCGGCTAGGTCAGACACTGACTGGTTAACATGTCAGTTATGTTATGAAGTATACAGCGCACTGGATTGGACACAGGATGCGCTACTATCTTTATTGTAGTTTGGACATCGTTGCAATGATCTCTCACTGGGAGGAGACCGCGGACATAAAACTCACGGTTTGTGACAACCTTTAGATCTCACTTCCTAAACCGTTGCCAATTCTAACGTGTCTCGGTGACAGGCCAAGTGCATGCTGTGCATTAAGTGACATGATAGGTTTCCATAACATTAGCCAGTTCACAAGGCTCAGATTAAAGCTAAACGACTATTGCCATGAGGGACAAGAGGGGGAGAGAGGGGGTACTATTTCTCAAGACATCGGAACATCCGACTTTCTTTGGTTCTCTGAGATGACAGGAAGGCCTGAGTCTGCATCCATGCAATGTAAAACATGTCCGCTGGGTCGTGGGAATGGGGTTTCGTCAGAGCAGACCACGTACAACTCACAAGCTCCTGTCATGAGAAGATGTGCCTGTACACTGTGCAGATGCACAGAGTTATTTCAAGAGATTACAGAGCAATATACCAAATGCTGTACAGCTGAGACGTTCAGCACTTAATAGGATGCTGCTTTTTGTTGAAGGATTAGGCTACTTTTAGATCAAAGATGATGACCAAATGATTCACATGTGTATTTCATATTATTCTTGTTTTGGCACCATATACTTAGGTACTATATGGCAGTGATTCTCAACCTTTTGGATTTCAATAACCCCTATTTGATATTCATTAGGTTAGGCCACAGACCCCCATTTCATACCATTTTTGTCTCCACCAGGCCGAAGGCATGGGGAGAGAGTATGTTTTGCACTCCGTCCGTGTACCAGCTAATCTCCGGCATCGTTAACCCGGTCGATGCCAAACTTTGCACACACACTCCCTGGATGCCAACGATGAACCTCTGCTTTATCTCTGGGACCCTACTGTAAATTCCTCAGTGTTAGTTTGAGAGTATACAATTGGATCCAAATGGACCCGTAAAGGTCCACATGATTTGTGTTGTGCACAATAAGGTATTGCTTTCTTGACATTTTGAAATTAGCATTTGTTTTTACCTATTCCAGTAAATCAGTAAAGAGCAAAAACACAAGAAATATCAATTTATAGTTCCATTTGCAATATCCATCCATCCTAGATCCCTATATATGTATTACAGTGCTCATACTATAAGGCAATGATAAATGTGCTTGTGTTGATGATGACAATGAGAACCTAATAGCTACAGTAATAAATGGTGCATTTATATAGCGCCTTTATCCAAGGCGCTTTACATACATGTGCATTACATTCACCCATTCACACACACATTCATACACCGATTGCAGCGGAAGCCATGCAAGGTACCAATTTGGGGTTCAGTGTCTTGCCCAAGGACACTTCGACATGTAGACAGGAGGAGCTGGGATTCGAACCGCCGACCCATGGATCATTGGACGACCTGCTCTACCTCCTGAGCCACAGCCGCCCCTAATGATTCCATGATTCCGGCAGTCAGAGACTCAGAGAGTTGTGGGAGCGAGGGCAGGCCAGTCCAGGTCAATTAATCGCCCTCGCCTTGTCACATTGTTATTGGATGTGAAATTCAATTAAGGCCAGACCGCTTGCCTCAGAGTAATTATCACAGTATTCCCCGCCGCAGGGCCCCCGGCTCATTTAACTCCATAGTCGCTAGCTGTTCTTGACGGACAGGCACCCCATGCAGAACGTGAACTGAAAGAGCAAGCACCATGCGTTGCGTTGGCCTGAATTATACTTTGTCTGACGGCGGAGTCGCGCACCGAAAACACAGCCAATCTACTATAAGCTCACAGCTTGTTGATCGACTATTTTCGCGGTACAAGCCACTGGGAGTATCATTCATTTTACATAAACACTGCACCAGTGTGGAGGTTGCCTGTACAAACACATTACTATGCTGTAATTTTTAATGTCTTTTCACAGGATTTCTCTACCCCTCTATGGATATAGATAAATAAAAGTTCATATTTAACATAAACAATAATGTTCTCCACAGTGGCTATACTGCTGTTGTTTTGGGCTCACAACTCCATTTGAGTGTTCATTTGAGTACAAAACGGACCTGTGTGTGGGTCAGATTTAAATGAAGGGTTTCGTTGTGCCGTTTGTCACGTTGATCTTTCATCAGTTTAACACATGGTGGGAACAGAACACTTGTGGCATGGGTTCCATGCTGGCTTGGCTTTGTGGCCACACAGTGGCGTAAAGTAACAAAGTACATTTACTTGGGTATTTCCATTTTTCAATACGTCTACTCAACTGCACCGCAGAGGCAAATAAATATTGTACTTTTATTCCACTACAGTTATTTGACAGCTCAAATCTAAAAAGTCAATTTGCCGTTTTAGATTATTATTACAAAACATACATTAACCACTTAAGCCCTCCTTTAGGGGGTGCATACTTAGTTTAGACTAGTCATTGGTTAGACATGGGTTAAGGTTAGGTTTAGGTGTGCTGCCCCGTGGGAGGTTAGGTTTAGGGTGAGGGTTTGAGATAGGTTGTAGTTGTAGGACTAATGACTGGTCTAACCAATGACTAGTCTAAACCAAAAACTGTCTAAACTAAGTACTGCACCCCTAATTTAGACTTTGGCTATTCGACGAAAATAGTTGATCTACAATGTGACACGTTGCTCATAAAGACATTTGTCGTATTTTTGAAAATGTTTTAATTTTTAAACTTTTTGATGCTAATACCTTTGTACTTTACTCAAGTAACAGTTGTAAGTACTTAACTTCCTCCACCACTGCTTTGTGGCCACACAAGCTGTGTATGATACCACATGATATGATGTCAAAGCAATCATGTCATAAAAAAGGCTCCACAACCAATTAAGTCTCTGGCCACCAAATCACTCAGTATTGGTTGGACACATAAATGCAGCGCTCCATAAAAAGAAGCCTTGTGAAGGAGGGCATAAAGGAGGAAAGCTGACAAGTTGTAACTGTCTGGAACTGATTTCACAGCCAAACTTTCAGTTAAATTATATGCTTTCATTTAACAAGGGACTTTTCATCTCATTGTGAATTGGTATTTTGTTGACACACACATGCACATATACACATGAGTGTATGATCGGCTGTCGTATGTGTGTGTGTGTGTGTGTGTGTGTGTGTGTGTGTGTGTGTGTGTGTGTGTGTGTGTGTGTGTGTGTGTGTGTGTGTGTGTGTGTGTGTGTGTGTGTGTGTGTGTGTGTGTGCGTGTGCGTGTGCGCGCACGCACGCCGGTCATTTCCTCGTTCTGTCTCTTTGCATTGCATGTCTGGCACTCCAAATATCTGTGTGCTTTGGCTGTGGCAGAGCTGTTGTTTCTCTGCAGGCTCACGCTCTGCAGATAAGGACAGGAGTGGCGTGGAGATAACACACAGAACCCAGACCTTCTCCCCCCTTAATCCTCAGAGAGCCTGCACTGTGATAGCCTCATTCCAGAACTGATACAGTGACTCTGACACTACATAATTACCCCTTAAGCGCAGATAATCATAATCTGTATCAATGACAATTAGTAGCAGACATACTGTAAGGTTGAGCGCTCCCTTTGGGAACATCTAGGCCAGACGCAGGCAGGAGCATTAAGCCCCCGATTTGTACTTTGAAAATGGCAGATCCACCAGCTCACAATGCGTTGTGATGTGGATCTGCTATTTTCAGCATGCAACACAATTACAATGGTTTACAATGGACTATAAATGAAGCATTAGGTTGGACAAAGGAGGCCTGACGAGCACATTGTAGCCCCAAATAACCCTCTGGCAGTACATGATCATTTGAATAGCTATGTTTGCCAAAGAGTCCTTCACTGTGGATGTTTGCTTTTCTCAAGTACAATATGACAACTCTAACAACCTTAGTTGAGCCTGCGTCGCTTCTGAGATAATTAATGTCAAGGATTCCTTGAAATGTAACTCAATTGTTTTGAAAATGATTTACTTTTCAAATAGAGAAAAGTTTCAACGAATGTGGACAGCACATCTTGCAGGAAGCTCAGAAACTTTGTCTGACTTTTATCTGACTCTGTTTTGATCAGAAATTAATTATTATTGATCTTGAGCGTTAACCGAAAAGTTAAAATTCCAATCGGCTTGTAAATATGAAAATAGTGCATTACTATCAGGTCATGGTTAAATAAAACTATCCCTCGTCTTTTCTGTCGTGTCAAGTCCAAATGAAAATTAACCAACCACTTACTCAAACCTTCTTTACAAAAATGCAAAAGCCATATATGTTTCTTCTTTGGTCAGTGAAACAACACAGGGGAAGTGAGGCATTACAGTGGAGATGTCAGGATACGTGTTTTTTAACTACCAAACAAAACGTTTTGTTTGCACCAGTGAGGTAGTGCATGCTAGTGCAGTGACAGTAGACAAATGATGGGATTACGTCAACATTGTTTTCGTTATAGACATCTCTGTCTTTTGTAAAGAAGAATTTTGAATGGAGCCACAACCTACTTACTCCCAGTAAGCCATCCAGACACTCAGGCCCCAATTGTCTGCCTCCTGCACACACAAAATAACTTCTTCACCTTGAACTCAGCAAATTCTGGGATAGGGGCCTGGCTAGAAAACCTCTTTTGTTACATCTTTGTGGCTCAGACTATTGAAGTAACAGGATTGATATGTTTCGGCATTTCGTAATTATCGATTCTCGTCTTTCTATACCAGCGCAGTGGGTCCCATTTACAGTTCAAAAACCAACATTTGTATACACTGTATATATCATATACGTTGTATATATCATTATTTATCAGCATTTGTATGATCATAATGCCATGGGCATATTGTAATGTTTGTATTGTCTTGACCTGTCTTGCCTTTCATGGCATCTCATTTTTGGTGTAAAAAAGTGTATGCATGTACTGTAGTGTATAGTCCTATATTATAGTGTGAGAGTTAATGAGCTGTTAATACAGCTATGGAAATATTATATTATTCTACTGTGTTTGCAATATCCTGATTTGCTGGCAATTGCCTCCATGTGTGTTCAATCAAGCCTTATAGATCATTGACAAGTGAATCTATCTGTAGTGTAAGCCCAATTTATACTTTGTCACATGACAGTGTCGTGTGCAGAAAAATCACACCTGTGTGAAGTGAGTGGTGCAACTCCGTGTGGGGGTCCCCGGGGGGGTTCCAGACCCACAAGAACGCACCCAGGGTGCCTGCCCGATTCCGTCGAGCCGCCCCGCATCCAAAACGGTTGAGAAATGACGTGTGGGGGTCCCTCTACTGTACTGTACTGTACTGTACTGTACTGTACTGTACTGTACTGTACTGTCACTGTACTGTACTGGCACACCCAAAATCACCATATATACAGTTAATATGTGCGTGTGTGTATGTGTTAGGTTGCGCACAGGTGGTGAAAAACAACCATGCTGTTTTCGTGCTCAGACGCACCCACCCACCCAGTCACCCAGCCAGCCACCCACACACATAGCTCCGTAAGGGAGTGGTTGCACCACTCAAAAACCTAGCCGATCCACAAGATCACAATGTGTCAGGATTCCACGCATTGTGAGCTTGTAAATCTTTTATTCTCGGTGCATAACATCATCGTATGACGGCTGGAGCAAGGCATAATAACAAAGTGACTCATCGTGCATGTCTCTGAGGAAAGTCCAACATGGATTCAAACAGTTGCTCTGTCTGTACAGTCCTGTAAGGCCTCAAATCCCAGACTCTGAACTCCTTCTTCTTTTCTTTTTTTGGGTGTGCTGCATGTAACTTTTTCCCTGACTACCAAAGAGAACAAACAAAGGCGCAGCTCCCTTAATTGTGTACCATAATTTTATGATTCAAATTAAATGTTTGCCATTATCCATGTGTTGGGTAAAGTAACTAGGCTACTTATATCAATTCAAGTCATAAATTTTTTTCTTCCAACGATGTATTTTGAGCAAAGCTGAGAAAGAAAATCCATGTCAAAACTTTAAAGCCTTCAGATTTCAGTACCCAAAAATATCTCAAAACTGCTTGGTCAACCAAAGAGTGCCTCATTTTGCAGGGCTGAAGATCTACTTTAATTTGACATTAAATATTAATGTTACATCCTGTACAGAATACAGATATTATCACTGATCCTAATTAAGGTGCTATAGAGCCTTTCCAGTGAGCCAATGCCAACCAGATGCCGCATCCATTGGCCACTAAATATGTCACTGATGCTACCGCTACCCCCGTAAGCAGCGCAGCTTGCCATTACTCCACGTATTTGTCTTTGTCATAGTGTCTGAGCAAATAGGTATAGTGTCTATCTTACATCATGATGATGTATTGTACAATGATAAGAGCGCCCCTCACTTCACACAGGTGTGATTTAAAAAAATAAAAACGAGAATCTGTATATCATTTGGCGGATAATGATGATTTAAATTGTGGACAGACCTTCTTCCATAGACGTACAATAGGCATACATGCATTAGGAGGCACATTTTGCTATCTAACCAATATGGTGGCCCTGTACTCGGCCCCATCTCTTTTCCCCTTACACCAAATCACTTTGGTGAAAATAGCCAATCTACTAGCTCACAATGCATCCACAATGTACATATACAAGCTTGTAGATTGGCTATTTTTGCCAAATGTTTGCCCCAGAATAGTGACGCTAGAGTTCATGTGTTTAATTCGTAACAATATCACATGCCTGCTGTGAAATGTTGCTGATTAGATTTTTAGATTTTTTGAAGTTGAATAGTTTCTTATACACTTACAGTATGTGTTGTTTTAACATCTCGGGGGAAATGAGAATCAGGCTTCTTATATTGTTTAGACATTTTCATTCATATGTATAGTAACAGAACCCTAACCCCCCCCCCACACACACACACACACACACACACACACACACACACACACACACACACACACACACACACACACACACACACACACACACACACATACACGCGCGCACACACACACACACACACACACTTAGCAACTACAGGGTCCATTGCTCCTTACTGTTTCTGAATTCCTGTCTCTCTGTCTGTGCCCCCCTGGGCGTCAAGCAAGGAGGAGCAGACTTAAGCCAATAAGTCAGGAGGTCAGTCATGATAGCCTTTTGCTCTGGAATGGAGACAGAACTTGATTTGCGAATATTTGTTTAGGCCATGTACAGGTCACAGGTGGACCTAATAACTGTCAATCATACATACACGTTTGTTTACATGGATGTTATGTTGCAGGTTACACACTTTGACCTCGGCCCGATACTCAGCCTTTGGACTTTAACCGTTTTCCTCAGTTTGGCATGGGTGTTAACTGTGTTTATAGTCGTGTTCACTTGTTTTCAATTCTGTAGCCGGATGTTCTGTTGTGCAGTATGTTCTAGAATCTGTATTAGTATTGTAATTCTGCTTGTCTGTTGTTCTCTTTGTGTTGTGCATCTTAATTTCTATTACCCTAGTATTGTACTTTGTTTTCTGTCTGGTGTCTGCCCTTGTTGTTGTTACCTGTATATCCTGCCCTGTAATTAGTTAACCTTAGTCACCTGTAGCCTATCCTGTTTGCCCCAGCCTATACTTGTGTTGATAGTATTAAGCTTTCACCTGTGATTGTCTAGTTAGCTCTCTGTCTATTTATACCCCTCTGTTTCAGCGTACAGTGTTTGTCACTCAGTCCATAAATCTTCCATGTCAGTCATAGTGAGATTGTTGTTGTCTCACACCTTCTGAAAGAGCTGTAACAATTTGTTTCCTGTCCTGTGATGTAATTCTCTGCTTATTAATACATGCTTTAAATTGAACTATTCTGCATCAGTCGTCCTGCTTTTTGGTCCTGTACGCATCAACATTTCTGACACTCTGCATATTGTAAATCATTTTGCAGACAATGTGGACATTGTGTCACCATACACTACACAACATTCACATGCATGACATAGGAGTTTGTACAATTTACAAGAGTTATCAGCATAAAGCATTGATCACTTTTAAAAGTACTTTTAATCACACAAACACTAGCTCGCGCCCCTGTTCTGGGCGTAGGCGCGGCAGAAGAATCATAATATCTAAAAGCTCTGAATGCATTGCGTTGCGATATTATAGATCCGCTATTTTCAGAAAAGAGATTTAGTGTAGAAGGAAAAAAAGGAGGGGACCAAAGTACAGACCCCTGGGGGAGTCGGGACCCAAGTCAACAAAGTACATATCAACTTAAAAATCACACCCGTGTGAAGTGAGTGGTGCAACTCTGTGTGGGGGTCCCCGGGGGGTCCCCGGAAGTTCCAGACCCACATGATCACGGCCAGGGTGACGAGCCGCCCCACGTCCGAAACGGTAGAGAAATGACAGAGTTACCATGTGGGGGTCTCTGGGGGTTCCCAGGGAGTACCCGGGGGGGTCCCCGGGACATCCAGACCCCCAGGAACGCGCCCAGGGGGCCGGGCCGATTCCGGCGAGCTGTCCCACGTCCGAAACGGTTGAGAAATGACAGAGTTACCGTGTGGTGCTCCCTCTACTGTGTACTGTACTGTACTGTACTGTACTGTACTGTACTGTACTGTACTGTACTGTACTGTACTGTACTGTACTGTACTGTACTGTACTGTACTGTACTGTACTGTACTGTACTGTACTGGCACACCCGGAATCATCATATATACAGTTAATATGTGCGTGTGTGTTTGTGTGTGTTTTAGGTTGCGCACAGGTGGTGAAAAACAACCATGCTATTTTCGTGCTCATACCCAGGCACCCAGCTACCCAGCCAGGCACCCAGCTACCCAGCCACACACATAGCTCCGTAAGGGAGTGGTTGCACCACTCAAAAACTGTCCGGGGTGTTCAAAAAAGCCTGAGTAGACGATAAAATTACCAAACATTTTTTTGAAAGTGGAATATCCCTTTAATGATTACGGGCACGGCAGTGATGGGTAGTGAACTGGGAGAAACGTGGCCAATTGTGGATGTCGAGTTGGAGACGGTCTATTGTGAATTAACAGAACTTAAATTGCAAAAATATGCTCATCAGACCCTTCTTTTCTTCAAGGCCCAGAATCCCCGTTCTGCTGAGACGATGTTGTATTTTAGACCAACAATAAAATGTCTGACCTTACCTCTGCTTCAACTTGCTAAATAAGTTTGTACGTGTATTTAGCTGAGGCAACACCCAGCCATTTGTATCAAGATGACATTTCTAGCAGAGCAGAGGCTATATTTGTTCCCCGCAGGCTTTTAAGACAGTATAATTGAATAGTTAAACGGCTCTACTATGATATGATTGCTTTACTGTTCTAATCTAATTGCCCTAATTTTATTTTCCAAGGAAAAACATTGTATCGGGCTTCCATCGAGAATATTCCTTTCACTTGCATTCAGCAAACCACTTCATCTTTGTAACACAATTTTATATAATACGCCTTCATGTTACAGCACGGATGCAGACAAGTATACGCATAAAGGAGCACTCTGTTGTTTGCGTGTCACTTCCTCTGGGACTAAAGTGAAACAGTTGAAAATGGAGAGCACGCTTTCCCCCCCCGAGGCTTAGAATTCCCTCACTTCATCTCCTCTGTCCAGGTTTGTGTGTCTGAAAATAAAGTGGAGGCCTGTTCAAATCAAGGGCCTTATGTAAACATACTCGGAAGGAGAGCAAAACAATCACAGCTGAGCCTCAGCGGAGAGTTCAAGAGAGACATGTAATTCATTTTGAAAGGATACTCCCGGGTTTTCAGTGCCAACGTTGGTCAGACGAGCTCTCTGCTATCAGTGAAAGCAGGAACACGCGGGCCGCGGGGCCTGACATCATTGACATTCTGATCAGCCGGAGTGACCGTGATTATCCTCTTGATTCCCCCAGAGACGAGAGAGAGAGAGCCTGTCACTCCACCAAATGAGTTGGAATCTCAGGACCTACAATAACATACGTTGTTGAACACAATAGCACGATGCGTCACTGCTTTCGAAAACTATTTTTATACCTTTTATTGTTTTCATTTTATTTTTAGCAATTAACAGCTTAACCACATGAATCAATCGTCAAATCGTTGGGAGTTTGTAGATCAACTGGGAAAAAGGAGTGGGCCAAGTACAGACAGCTAGGCTGGGGGTCAATGTTTATAGGGTTTAAGTGATTAAGCCATACATACTATTTTTGTCTTTGACATCCCACAACAGGGATGCCAGGTTGAAAGTGCATTATGGTTCAATCTCAGATATTACAGATTCCAAGCCGATTTGGTTGCCTTTGCTTCCCTCATAGCCAGACGTCATATATTGCTCCTCTGGAAGTGGAAGAGCCCTAACCCCCCCTCTAGTGTGTCATCCTGGTTAAAAGACCTGTCAATTTATTTTTAGTTTAGGAAAAAAGAATACAGTTACATTTATATTAATTCCTTAACTGCAATTGATATAGCCCTGGATTTATACTAATTCACCCCCCAACTAATACACCTGTGGCTGTGTATACGTCTTGTATTTTAAAATGAAAAATAATCATAATAATATAAAAATGTGTTTTAAAAAATGAGTTGTGTACATGTTATGCAAATGAAAAGTGTTGTCTGGGTGCAGAGTTTCTCAGCATGGTACTTTGAAGACATTCTGCGTCTAGGGGCGTATTCAGGTAAACACGACATTCGGTGCTTGTCTTTGACCTTTGGCCCCGGCACTGCTGGATGTCGCTCAGATGACATGGCAACAGCTGAGGCTGTTATTCTTTGTGCTCTTGGTGACTGTGTGAATGGAGCATCTCCTTTGAAGCATGCAGAGCAGCGGAGGAAACCCGGCCAGTATGCGAAGGTCTCTGTAATTAGAGACCTCGGGTGCGACAGCGGTGAGCGAGGCAGGAGAGCCGTAAACACTTCCCAAAGAATATCCCTTGGCTTTAGACTCATGCCAAGGCGTTAAAAGTGCCACGGTAAACAAGGATGACCCCGTATAGGATGGACTGCCAAGATGTGCGCAATGCAGTAGGACTACAAATAATTATAAATGGCTACAAATAGCTCATGCGAAATGCAAATCCTCAAGTGAGGACGATAAAACTCTTGTTGGTTTTTGGAAATGTATTCCTCATTAATATGTTCCTGTTCCCTTGTTTTTATAGTTTTTAAAATTCTTAATCGTAACACTTTTGACTATTGAATTTGTCTCATGGGATCAATAATGTCTGTCTGTCTGTCTGTCTGTCTGTCTGTCTGTCTGTCTGTCTGTCTGTCTGTCTGTCTGTCTGTCTGTCTGTCTGTCTGTCTGTCTGTCTGTCTGTCTGTCTGTCTGTCTGTCTGTCTGTCTGTCTGTCTGTCTGTCTGTCTGTCTGTCTGTCTGTCTGTCTGTCTGTCTGTCTGTCTGTCTGTCTGTCTGTCTGTCTGTCTGTCTGTCCGTCCGTCCGTCCGTCCGTCCGTCCATAGTCCATCAACATTGCAAACGAGTTCCGGTTTGCAGAGAGAGAGAGAGATATGGGTTGAAGCAAGGGGTTAACATGGTCATTGCATTATGAAAAAGAGTAAAAAGATTTGTTTGAATTAGAGGCGGTGCATATTTCTTAGTGTGTGGTTGGAGGTTGATTAATTGTGACAGAGGCTGACAGTTCCCGTGGTGTGGTGATATATTCTACCACACATGGGGATTGGGAGGGCATTTAAACCAGGGGTCACCTTTTCCCTGTGAAAGTATCCGTTGAGTGTGACGGCTGTGAAGTAGTTCTGTCTCTTCCAATATAGCCTGATTTAATCTTCGTCGCACAGCGGTGTCGCACGCTGATAATAGCAGATCAACAAGCTCGCTATGTGTCGCAAAAAGCAATCAAGTTCTTAGTTTCAGCAACATTGAACACAAAGTATATATTTTTGTGGACTCAGTGAGTTCTTTCAAAAGCATACTGAATTTATAGCTGGTCGATTAATAAATGAGATTGTTAAATTGACAAAAATGAGTACCTCTAATTTGACCCTTCAAACATATTGATGAATTGGAAGCAGGGACCAGAGACAAAGGTCAAAGGTGACATCCTCCACTGACATGGCTGGTGGCCCCCGCTGTGGCAGACCTATATGTGCTCTGCTAATATTTAATGCCTGGTCCGTTTGGTCTGGGAGGGGGAGCGGGGTAGGTCTATATTAACAACAGGCAGCAGAAGGAAATTAAAGCACAATAACCTAAGAGTTCAGAGAAGTAGTGGAATGTCAGCACACACTGCATGTGGACTCTGCTGTGTGTGTGTGTGTGTGTGTGTGTGTGTGTGTGTGTGTGTGTGTGTGTGTGTGTGTGTGTGTGTGTGTGTGTGTGTGTGTGTGTGTGTGTGTGTGTGTGTGTGTGTGTGTGTGTGTGTGTGTGTGTGTGTGTGTGTGTGTGTGTATATATATATATGCGTGTGCGTGTACGTGCGCGTGTGTGTGTGTGTGTGTGTGTGTGTGTGTGTGTGTGTGTGTGTGTGTGTGTGTGTGTGTGTGTGTGTGTGTGTGTGTGTGCGCGCGCACACAGAGGGTGTGGGGTGCATTACTGCACCAAGAGCTTGTTAATTTTCACTGTTATAACTGCATTTCTTGTCAACAGGCTTGGGTCATTCATGTCAATAACAGAGCCCCAAAAGCCTTGTAAGTGCACATTTATCCCAGCAGTTTATATAAGACTTTAAGGGGCATGCAAAAGGGAAATGCAAAACAGCATTGGAATCTCTGAACTCCTGTTAAGAGGTGTGGGACATGCGCCATGGGGACATGTTGGGGACATGCTGGGGGTAGTTGTCCAGGGGGTGTGGGACAGACGGTGTAGGTGTAGTGTGGCCATGAATCTCTGGGCCGGCTGACATGCAGACCAAAAGGGAATGGATGGTAAAACAGGTGAATGCCTTCGCTGATCTCTTTAAATGTATTAGACAGTGAGCCAGACTGTGATTGATGGTGTTTAACCCAATGGGAGAGAGGGGGAGGCACTGTTTGTATCTACACTTAAAACAGTTAAATCACCTGACGATTGAAACTTAAATAAATTCCATGTACTGTAATATATCCCTTGGCTGAGAGAGATCACTATTAGCCTGAAACTGCACATTTTTTTGACAATTGTTTCACGATTCAATGCATAGAATATCTATTCTTTTTAATAATCAGATTAATTAATTGTGCAGCAGTATCACACATTTTTTTAAATAGACAACCCTTTGATGAATTCTAACAGTTGCACCCTTAAAAAGTAAAGTGAAGTAACTATCAAAAAATAAAATGGCCGCCACGGCATGCGGCTCCAACATCCACCTGCTTAGCTTCTCCATTACAAGCTACCTGTCAAAGAATCCCGAGGGGCTTATGGGATGCTGAGAGCACCAAAATATTATGCCACCATGTTGACAGAAACACTAAGCTGTCTGTGTGTCTTACAAGTGGCCGTAGACGGGCATTAAGTATCACATATCATGATGCCAGTCAATCCCCACAGTTGGCAGGGCACTGCAAGACAGTTGGCAAGGTGAGCCGTGTACAATAAACACCAAACATATCAACAAATATGTTGCTCTGGCATAGCAGATGATGCCACGCTGTGATGATGTGCAGCGACTGACAACTGGAGCTCCCTTCTAAATATTACGAAGTTGATACTGTACAGCTCTTTCGTGACACCGTCCAATTTAAGAACGCTGCTAACCATGGGATTATTCTAAATTTTTGAACTACAATCATAATCAATCATCTTGTCTATAAATAATTGTCCACAGAGTACTATCCAGGCAGCTATCCAGGATATCATCGCTGTTGGGCAGAAACCTTGTATGTTCAAAACGGTTACTTTTCAGGAAATTAAGCAAAAATAACCTGTGTTCCAATGTATGTAGTGTAGTTATTATTTGGTCACAAGCTGTCGAAACTAGCAGATCTACAAGCTCACAAAGCATTGCAACACATTAATTGATGGTTGAGCTTGTAGATCAGCTGCGTTCGCTACTTTTGTCTGACACTATCGTGAAAATAGGGCATTAAAAATCATGAAAAGATCAAATATTGAGATACAAGGTTTCCACCTGATAACAATATCTAAGACTTGTTCAGACTATTCTAGCAGCTGTGGATGTGGATGAGGTCAGCTACTCCTCTCAGCTGGCCCTATACTCCTCCTAGCCAGGGTTAAGACCTTTACCTGAAGCTTCTCATTAAACTACTTAAAACACTAATTACCAGCGATGCAGAATATGTCACGAGTGAATCAAGTATGTAAGCACTAATCAAAATCCAAGTCTGTGTTTGAAACTCTCTGGACAGTAGAGTGAGAGAAGGAAAACACACCCATAGCTGAATAACTGCCCAGAGGGCTGTTATTCAGCACACTCTATGCCAGATGGACTTCCTTTAAGGTGCAAAGGGCAGATAGTTTATAGAGCTCAAATCCTGTGGGTGTCTGACTGACTAAGGTAGAGGAAGTTCATTTTCCACACACGCATACATCAGCAAATGCACACATGTTGTATACAGGTGCACAGAAACACTAGCAAACATGCACGCATGCAAACGCACACATGCTGTATACAGGTGCACAGAAGTACCGCACGCACGCACGCACGCACTGATTCGAGTCATAAATACAGAGCTTTTCCAAACAGAAGGAAGAGAGATGGTGATGTTTTTAGGGGTGGTGACAGTGCACCTAGGACGTGTTGTCCAGATCTGGAATGGGGGTCTCCATTCCCCAGATGGCAGAGCTGATCTGCATGGATGCACATGAGCGAGATGCAGAAGATGTTTTATTATATGAGCTGGTTTCACTTTCTGTTGGATGTACTGAATAGAATCATACAGCCACTCACATAGCTCTGATCTGCCATTGAAGATCACGTTTCACACCCTCAGTAAGTAAGAAGGTTGACGTATTGTCGGTATCGGCTGAGAACAAGGACATTTATCCCCTTTCCAAAGTGCTACTCAAAGTGCTTGCGGTGCTTATAGGATCCGATCGAACACAGGGCAGTGCGTCCACTTTAGGGGCCTTTTTTCTGTTGTAATTGTATGTCCATTCGCTCCCAAAGAAGCAGATTTAATCACAATAACCCTAGTGTCCCTATTCTGGGGAGAACATTTCGGCGAAAGACATTGAAGTGTTGAGGGAGAAAGGAGCCTGGGGGATGCCGGTCAGCTAAGTACACAGTTACAGTAGTAAACTATAGGCAACTAGTCAACTAATAAAAATCACTAGATGTGAAAGCCCTAGTCCACAGTCAAATACATAACAAATTTGGGTGTCCTTTACATGAAAAGGAGCACTTGCATGGTCACTCAGACAGGTATTGATGGATGGTTGATGGAGCAAGAAAAATCACCTAGCAAATGAACAGCATGTCAAGGCTGTTTGAACGAAGCAGGAGGCTCCATCTCACTGCTTCTAGCCACACCCATAAGCATCAATCACAGTTATATGTCTCTGGGGGTTGATCGTGTCAACCATAAGACCACAATGACAACACATGTGACAAACGAAGCACTACGCAGCGCATTTAGCACTTTGTCACCGTTACTGTGGCTGTTCTCTCATTATATGCTGTGCTATAGAAGCCACTAGATTTACTGTGCGTTGCCATAATATTACATTGATCCACTTTAATCCACTCCCACCCTTCATTGTCAACACCTCTGGGTGACAACCTCATGCTCTTGTCAGCATGGTGTGCATGCATTATGAATACACACAGGACGGGACATTATGGAAAGTTGTTCTCTGAGCTCCACCAGCTGCATGCAAACAAACGGTGGATAACCTTTATAGACCCTCGTGGGAAAATTCAGGTGCTGTTGCAGCAACAGCAGTAAGAATGAAACAAGGATGTACAGGACAGGCAAGAGTAGTGTAGATAAGGATGAGATTTAAAAAAATAACTACATCATTAAATAGACTGGCTGAGTTAATATATGCATTCTATCAAACATAATTTTATAATTATTAATGTACAATCTACAGTGGTTCCACAAACTGTCTTTATGTCTACCTCTGGGGGAAGACATACATCTTTAAGGACAAGAGTGTGGGGTCGTTATATGCAATATCAAAGTAATAATGTCACAAACTCTTAAAAATAATGATTATAAGCCTCCAACACAGGGACAATGGAAGGAGTTGATTCAGGAGATACAGCTCATGGAGAAACTGACACATCGCCTGAGACTGCAGGAGGAACAAATGGACAATATTTAATGACCAGATCATGAACAATGAGGGCATGGGGGAATGAGGAACACCAGAATATGTCTAGGTAGATGTAAAGTGATAAGCAAGGTTTGATACGCATTGTCGATTTTATTTTATTTTTATTTTTTGTTTTTCATGTTTGTTTGTGCTATGTTTGTCTTTTGCTATTGAGTGTTTGTTCAAAAAATTAATAAAAATCTAAGTGATAAAAAATAATAATAATAATGATTATAAATGATTTGCCAATTATGACATTGTATCACAATGCAGCTACACATGAGCAGATATAGACGTTACATACAACGGTTGAATTGAATATAAATATCTGTTAACCAGCCATGCAGTCTCTACATCTCCTTCTGGATGTGATGTTTCCCTTTTGGTATGACAGAGATTTGGCTTTCTTATTTTTAGGTTTCTCTGGCGGGCAATCAAAGGTCGTCTAATCAGAATTGCTTATACTTGCTGCTGACAGGACAGCTAGCACGTCCTCAAGGTCACGGAAGTCGGCGAAAATCCTAATTTAGCTCTCAAACTAGTCATCAGCTGCAGGGCCTGTGCTGTTAATTGGCTGCAGATCCACATTGGTGGAAGGTTATGTCATACATCGTCTCTGTCGGGAAGAAACCTTATATCTCCATATTTCTTTTTATGGGTTTTTTTATACCCTACTTTGTCGTACAAAAGTGTCAAGCAAAAGTTGTGAAAATAGCCGATCTATAACCACAGAAATTAGCTTGTAGAGCTGCTATTTTCACTATTTCTGAACATTTCCGTTTCATTTCCTGAAATGTAATGGTTTTGGACATACAAGGTTTCCAACTGACAGCTACGATATGCTCTTTGCTTTACTTCACCACTCTAGAAATGTGGATCTAGGACTCATTTCTTTTTTTTTTTTTCTTTTTTTTCTTTTCTTTTATATATATATCAGATCTACAATGTCACAACCTGTGAGCTTGTAGATCAGCTTGAACATTTTGGAAATATTTCACTTTTATGACATTATTGATCCCACGATGGACGTTCAGGAGCCACAAACAGCATGCACAGCAGGTTCAGAGCATAGAAGTACAGAAGAGTAACAGCACAAAACATTGTTCTTCTAGCTCTACTTCCTGCGGAAGTGCAAACGAGCGCTCAAATGTTAAACCCCAGCTACACGTTTCCTCATCATAAATGCAGGGGCCCGCCTGCAGTGCCAGCTTTCACCACTACGTCTCGCAGCTTCAATGCTGGCCAGCCTTGCTGGGGGCTTGGGAGAGACATGCAGCAAATGCTTGAGCTTTGTCCAATACAATTGGCCCGTGTTCGGGGGTGGGAAGCCAGGTGGAGAGGTTGATATTATGTCACACTGCACGTACTCGTGATATCCTTTTCTAACTGTACCAGTCACTGCACCACTGACTAATACAGTATATTCAACAAATGAAACAAATGAAGAGTGTTACCAGGAGCTTGTGACTAAATAGTGACTACATTGGATCCCATTGGAACACAGACACAGGTTCCTTTTTTTTCTCCATTTCCTGAAACGTAACCAGAGACACACAATTGCTCATTAGTGTGCTAGCCCTAGCCTGGCTAATAAGCCAGACCGAATCAGCCGTTGGCAAAAAAAAATGCCTGCGACAGTGTTGTGTGATATTAGTCTGGCTTATTAGCCAGGCTATGCTAGCCCCTCTGTCTCCATGGAAACGCCATCCCACAGGTGACTGTATACAACACACACTCACATAGGCAAGGCAAGGTTTTGGGAAGCTGACAGGTGTGCGTGTGCGTGTGCTGTGTGTGTGTGTGTGTGTGTGTGTGTGTGTGTGTGTGTGTGTGTGTGTGTGTGTGTGTGTGTGTGTGTGTGTGTGTGTGTGTGTGTGTGTGTGTGTGTGTGTGTGTGTGTGTGTGTGTGTGTGTGTGTGTGTGTGTGTGTGTGTGTGTGTGTGAGTGAGTGAGAGGACAGAGCCAGGTCATGGTGATTGGAGGTGTCAGCTGTTCCCTCTAGCCAGCTAAGGCACTCTCCCATACCTGGGCCTCACGCTGTCACAACATCCCATCAGAACTCTCTCTCTCTCTCTCTCTCTCTCTCTCTCTCTCTCTCTCTCTCTCTCTCTCTCTCTCTCTCTCTCTCTCACACACACACACACACACACACACACACACACACACACACACACACACACAGCTGAATTATTCAGTACTCCACAGGTAGGCCTACACAAGAGCACTGTCTGTGTTCTCATTCATGTGTAACGCGGTGTTGGCAAAGGAGAGAGAGAGAGAGAGAGAGAGAGAGAGAGAGAGAGAGAGAGAGAGAGAGAGAGAGAGAGAGAGAGAGAGAGAGACCCATTTGTGGATCCTGGGCACAAATTGTTCTGGGTTGTGAGCATTTCCTTTTCAGATATTTTCATAAAATAAACAAATCCATAAGACAGTGAAAATAGCAGATCTATAACCTCACAATATCCATGTGAGCTTGTAGATCAGCTACTTTTACTGTAATAATTATACTGGTTAATTAATCATTGCATTTTTGTAAGTTTGGTGTATCTTTTGAAAAGTTTGGGAATATAGAAAGAGTTACCTCAAGTAGGCTACTTTAAAGGAGCATTCAGTGATATGGAAAACCCCCCAGTGCGCCCCGGGACACGCGACAGGCCAACAGCACACACACCAAGGCCCGCCCCCGATCATGATTGGCGGAAGGCCCCTCTCTATCCTGATTGGATGAAGGCTGGGCCACCTAGCCAAAAACGAAACCTAAGGTTTTTTGACCCCCAGGGGTTAACTGGGGACAGGGAGGAACTCCTTATATGGTCAGCACATACGTTTTTGTCTATTCCCACACATCTCAGAATGAATTGTGGCACTGGAGTCAGTCAGGAAACTATGGATTAGGGAACTAATGCGGCATTCTACCATTATGTGAAAATAGAAATTAAAAACTGCATCCTTGTGTAATCGATTACCGGTATTGTTTTGCAGTATCAACACATAAAAAAAAATTCACTGCAATCTGCAGTCTGCAATTTACACCTAAATTACTACACCTAATTAAGCAGTACAACTTGAATGAAAATAAAAAAACGTTTTTGTCTATATAGTCCTACAGTACCTGTATCATCAAAGAGCACCCATCTATGTAAGAGCCACTGACTGACTGATCTCTGCAGCGCTTCTATTTCTCTATTTTTCAACATGGTGGTTATCTGTCATGACTCATGACACATTTTCTCCCTTTGCCATACAGTTGGAGGCCATCGATATTGTCCTTTTCTTTTTGCTGAGGTTTGCGTGATCTGCGCCAAACCCCTTTTGGTGTTTTAAACATTATGTTATAATTTAGCTATTGAAAAATAGCAGATCTACAAGCTCATAGCGCGCCACCGAGTGGCGCGCTATAATATCGGTGGCACCCAACTGTATAACAGCATGGATGGATCCACAATGCCTTTTCATTTAGCTCATGAGCTTTAGTTCATGAGGATAAAGAACTATAGGGTGGTCTGTACTCGACTGGGGTGAAGGGATAACTCCAATTCAAAGCGTGACCAGTTTAATGTGTAGGGCAGACTCAACGTCACGGCTATGTGTGGTGGTAAAAGGCATGGAATGTCGACCTATTTCATGTGGGGGGTTAAGGTCAGAGATCACCTCAGTGCACTACTAAATTCATGAAAACATTCGCTTTTGTGAAAAAAGCTGAAGGTCCTTAGACACAACAGGGTGTTTTAATTCACCCGAAGAAATTTGTTTTTAACTGTCCAACTGTCACGAATACATACTGTACAAGCAGAACGTTGATTATAATATAATTATAATTAGGTAGATTTGTGTGAGTTTCCACAAAAATAAAGACATCAACCTCTATGAATAAGTCATCAACTATATGAATAGTTAGCAAAATATCTGACGCTATGTATTTAACATTTTCGGATCATTTGTTTGTCACGCACCCGGTGTATAAAGGCCTTTAAGTCTGATTCATACTTCATTGTATACCAGTGTGAGCTGATCTCCATGCAAGCACAAAACACCTTGACTCGTCATGTGTTGAACTTGTAGGTTGCCTACAATGGAGTATAAAAATATAAAATAGCATCAGAGAAGCCATGCTTACTGCCAGCAATAACAAGCTATTTGCAGAGAGCAATGAAAAGCGCAAGTTAACATCAGTCCGTGTCAGAGGCTCACATGTAATGCCCACAAGGCTGTGTATCCTGCAGGGACCGTACAGTAGACATATAGTCGTCTCATCTCATGGTGTATGGTTTATGCAGCCTTGGTGACGGTGCTCCTTTGGGGGACACAACAAGCACCGTGGAGGGGAGGACAGAGGGGGACATGGGTGGGTGTGGACTGTGAGATTCTTACAGGTGAGCGCATATGGGCTCAGATGCTGCGACATGCCAGGATGAGGCCAGCCGCAGTGCAGCCCCCCTTCCAGTGACACCTGGTGTCACCGTCCCATTGAGGGGTAGGAGGGTTGAAATCATTAGTATGTCAGCAGCTTTTCTCCACAACATGCTGTCATCATCATACATGATGAGGGCTCGAGACCTCGTACACGAGCCCGGCTCGTGTACGAGGTCTCCCTCCCTCCCTCCCTCCCTCTATCTCTCTCTCTTACTCTGCGCTGCAGGTTAAGGGAGTGCCAGGCTGGAATCTGCTGGAGATCCATTAATATTAAAGAGATGACTACCTCTGTGGATGACAGAGCCCAGCAGCAGTCACTGCATGCTGCTGTGCTAGAAGGAAAGGGGCTCTTTGGGTGAGGCAGCCAGAGAAGTCCCCTCGTTGTGTGGAAAGAAAGGAGGGGCCGCAAAGGCAACTATAGGATTAAGACGGAGGGAGAGCTGTTGTTTAGAACTATCAAGCATAAAAGAAATGATCCAATTACAGATCTGCCAAAAGGCTCCCATGGCCATCTTGCCAGGGCCATTCCTCCACGAGGGAAAAAATAACGACCCATCCATTTTTATTGGAAGCATGGACTGCCGTTGTCAGAACCTTTTAAACTCAGGTTTAGCCCGCTCTCTCCGGACATAAATGAGCGGTCTCCTCTCTTATCTGGCTTTCTGTGCTAATGTGAAGCGACACTAAAGATGTGGGCGATTTCCTACACAGCGCAGGCAGTCGCTTTGCATTAGCAGTGATGACGGATGATTAAAGTGGAGCGTGGAGAGTGGTATCTCGCTGACTGACAGTCAAATGAGGAGAAACACGAATACAGGCGGCAACCTGTAAAAAGACAGGAGCCTGATTACTTGATCATTCCCTCTCTGCTGCTGAGGCTGCTGTGATTGCATGCAGGCTCCCCGGCAATTATTTAACGAGAAAAAGATGAAGATGCCGATAGTCTAGCTGTGAATCTATTAGCAATTGAGGGTAAAGAATGAACAAAACATAACATGTTCTGCTTTAATCTACCAATATATTGCATACTCATATTGATATTCATATGATCTGAGTGATCATATGAATATGAGTATGCCGTCTAAACTACTGTACAAATATGCAACATATAGCTTCTTTCTTCCTGTTCTTTGCTCACTTGTATGATAGTGATAACACATGATCACATTAGCTATGTACAGTATACAGAACAGCCCCCCCCCCCCCCTCCACATGTCACATTTTGATTGATGTGGGGTGTTTAAGGTAAAAAAAAACAGTGAGCAGATCTACAAGCTGACAACGCATCGCAATGTGACGCATTGTGAGCTTGTAGATCCACTATCTTCGCCTCACTACACCATCGTGCAACAAAGTATAAAATAGGGCTTAAGAGGTTAAGTGTTACTTACACTGTAAACTGAGATCAGGCACTATAGTCTGCTAACAGGATTTCACCCTCCCTTTTGTCACCAACTCCTTTTTCTGCTCTTGTTTCACAATCACAACAGCCCAAAAAACTAACTTCCTGGCCCAATCAGAAGTCATTGTTAGGATTAAGTGTTTGTACCCATCCCTAATCTCTTCCCACTACAGTTTTTAATCCTGACCGCGGTTGGTTCAGAGAGGGACCAAATCGGTTCAGCTCTGGTCGGGGGTTTGTGTGTGTGTGTGTGTGTGTGTGTGTGTGTGTGTGTGTGTGTGTGTGTGTGTGTGTGTGTGTGTGTGTCCAGGGAGAACTGGCGTTCGCACCTCGCCTCCTGCTGTTTTGAGGAAGGGATTAGCAAAATTGTTGTGATTATGGGTGCTTTTGTTATATCACCCCCTTCAAAATAAAAGCGTTCTCTTTTGTCATCTGGCTGGTGGTGCAGAAAGCGGTAGTGTCCCCAGGCAGATCTCGGCTCCCGGGAACTTGCTGCCTAGAACTGCATCGATCATCCCATGCCAGTAAACCCCAAATCGAAATATTTAATTTAATACTGTAATAATTTCATTCTCTTCCAGCCATTGTCTCAGGGCCTTCCAAAGGGGAAAAAATAACCAGCAAAGCAAGTAGGATTTTCCCATAATGAATCAGCAACCTTAACCGTGGCTATAGGTAAGTTAGTGTTGGAGAGGTCAAGGGTCGTGCTAGAGCATACTGACCTTGCTCCTGACTGTGGACGGAGGGGAGTCGCAGCATGGCACTCTGGGATAGCTCATATTCCAAAGACCCAGCCGGCAGATGTGATAATCCCTCAGAAAGATGAGGCTAATATCCATCCACCGCTGAGTGCCTCTGACCCTTCAGTCGCTGTGGAGAATTCTCAGATGCCTAAAGCCCAATTTATACTTGGTTGTGTGTTTCGGTGTTGCACGCCGTAAATACCTGATCTGCAAGCTTGTATACCAGCTTGTTGTTCTAAGCTGAGGTTGCATCGCTCATGTTGGAAACACGCTCTTAATCCACACACAAGATTTAACAAAAACGAATTCATGGCAACATTCATAACGCTGGTAACATATCCATATCTCTTGGCCATGGACGTTAACTTGCAGCAAAATCAAATCACTTATTTTCAATGAAACCATATGCGGTCGAACGTCGAAGGACAAATTAGGCTTTAGTGATTGGCATCTCCTTCTGTGAATGCATGCACATACAGCATGCATATAGCTTATCCTTTATGCTTACCTCTGCCCTTTACCATCCTGCATGTATGATGTGTCACACACTGGAAGCTGCTATAGGGATGCAGCAGCCAAGGATTAAAAGTGTGTGATGTTTCACACACTGTGCAGAGTCTATTATTTGTCACAAACTGATACGTGTATATTGCAAAAATACATTTCATAAGATCTCTTTGCCCTCATTCCTGTGCTTAACGTACTCCGTGACATGACAGTGTACCTCTGCAAAAATAGTCGATCTACAAGCTCACAACAACATGTTCATGGCCATTTTCTTTGTGCGACACCATCTTCCATGCTCCGCAAGTGTTCCACGTGGAACTGGGACATATACAGACCTAGGCTCCAGCCGCAGGTGACAATTTTAACAGCCCCGGATTTAGATGCAATTCGAAAGGACTTTGTGATGTTTACGTCAGAGGGGTGCAATGGATCCTTGGGAATCTTGATCTGCGAGCAGTGGAGCTAGCCCAGCTCTGACTAGCATGCCTTGTCATAATGTTGCCATCCTTGCCCTGCAGTCCTGGGCCGGGCATGCTGCCATCAGTCTATTGCTGGAGATGTGAACTCTTGGGAATGTTGGAATAAACAGTATAGGACACTGGTATAGCTATACTTTCATGTAAGACAAGGATACCAAGAATAGGTAGAGTAGGAAGAAGAAGAAGAAGAAGAAGAAGAAGAAGAAGAAGAAGAAGAAGAAGAAGCAGCCGCCGCCGTCTGACGGTAAGTTAAATGAACGCAGGGGATTTTACTGTGTTACTCGTTCCACGTGGAAGAAAGAGACAACCCTACATTCATACACCTCAGTCCATCCAACCTGGTCGCCAGACTTTTGCAAAGCACAGAAAGCATTTAAACTGTATGGACGTCTTTTAATGCAAAAGACTTAACGTGCCTAAATGCGGACTATGATTTCTCAACCCTATAGCTAACCTCTAAACTTAAATGTCGACATGTGACATACCTAACCTGAAACCAACCTAATGTTGACATACAACGTGTCAGTGTTGACATGCAACGTGTCAGTGTTGACATGCAACGTGTCAGTGTTGACATGCAACGTGTCAGTGTTGACATGCAACGTTTCAGTGTTGACATGCAACGTTTCAGTGTTGACATACAACGTTTCAGTGTTGACATGCAACGTGTCAGTGTTGACATGCAACGTGTCAGTGTTGACATGCAACGTGTCAGTGTTGACATGCAACGTGTCAGTGTTGACATGCAACGTGTCAGTGTTGACATGCAACGTGTCAGTGTTGACATACAACGTGTCAGTGTTGACATGCAACGTGTCAGTGTTGACATGCAACGTGTCAGTGTTGACATGCAACGTGTCAGTGTTGACATGCAACGTGTCAGTGTTGACATACAACGTGTCAGTGTTGACATACAACGTGTCAGTGTTGACATGCAACGTGTCAGTGTTGACATGCAACGTGTCAGTGTTGACATGCAACGTGTCAGTGTTGACATACAACGTGTCAGTGTTGACATGCAACGTGTCAGTGTTGACATGCAACGTGTCAGTGTTGACATGCAACGTTTCAGTGGTTTGCAGAAATGTAGGCTACAACGCAGCGGTTCTTCTCTGGCGATTGGGTTGGTCCATCAGTTATCGCCTGAAGTATGTTCTTTTGCTGCAAAAGCTGAATCTCCAAGATGCTGACTGAGAGCGTTGAGTTGTGTGCCAGCCAGGATGTCCATAAGGAACAGGATACCCATGAAGAACAGACAGATGATACCCACGAGGATCAGACAATTGGCTGCGGTTTAAACCGTTAAGCCACAGATTCTGTCATCAGTCAATTGTGTGTTACCAACATTTAGATGTTTTGCTTATTGTTGCAATGTCAATGTCTGTCATAACAGCTATAATTGAGTTATGTGTTGCAACTTTGTGAATAGTAGTAGATGACATGCATCATATTTCTGCACTTTTCACACACTGAGAGAGTCGTATCCCGATAATCTAAAATTGAAACAATAACATTACAGTGGTAATCAGGGATTATAAAACAGCAGCAGTCTACTGAAAGGGAAGCTTTTTTGTTGCTGTGCAACAATGTAGGCTACGCTCTGATTATAATGCACGCCTTTTGACAAAGCGTGTGTGCTTAACTCTCTGGAACACGTACGGTTGGATCACGCAGGCTCGTAAAAATACCAACATGGCAGGGTGCACAGTAAAATCCTTAATAGGGTTCATTTATCCATTTGTACAGTACATGCTCTGAGTTAACTACTTGCCCTAGCATCCCTATTCTGGGGGAAACATTTGTGGCGTATGTATTGTGACGAGTTCTGAATGACTATTTTTGGTGTGGAGAGAACAAATCAAAGTATAGAGCTTTGGGGAACCCTGGTCAACTAGCCTACGTATAGGGTTTAAATGGTTTAATTTAAGGTGCTGTAAGTGAATTAAAACAAAAAGGTTTTGCTAAAACTTTACATCATTGCTACTGTATAGAAGAGAGTGTAATCAGTTGAGAGAACTGCGCAAAATAATTATCAGCTTGTTCCAGTTTCAATTTTGTCTACTCATGTAAATGTGTCGTCATTTCCAATATTAGTGGTCTGTATCCATAAGTTCTCTCTCCTGATTGGATGAGATTGGTATCCTGACCTGAAATGTTATTTTCGGTTTACTAAAGAGCTGGAGAGACGGGAAGACCCTTGTTAACCCCTGATAATTGAGCAATATCAGAATATAGAGCTATTCAACACTTATTTTAACAAACAATATCACCCCCTTTATCCATGTACCCCCCTTTGACAGTTTAGGGCCAGGGCCTGGCCCCTTATGTAAGGGGAGTGGAGGAAAGAACCCCTGTTAACCCCCTTGCATCCTTTCGCACAGCTGGTGGGCTTCATGGATACAAAGAAGTCGATATGCTAGTTTGTCTTTGTGGCAAGTCTGAGGTAAGGGGTTTGAGGGAGGCTGGAGGGGCACACATGCTGGTCCTCCTGGACCAACTTGGTATACGCTGTGCGCTCTCAGGGGGTAGTCTGGAAGTCGGGGGGATGCGGGGGGCTTCAGTCTCTGTTAATCTAGTTGGCAGATGACTGACGTGTGGCTGTCCATCAAAGTGTGACCCGGGGCATACTTTTAATGAGAGCCATTCCTCATGACGGCCGTGCCGCTTCTCCCTGGGCTGTCTGTCTGATCGCTGTCCCTATTCCAATCACACACACTGCTAAGACTACATAGTACATACATGTGTTGCTGCTGGTGTGTGTGTGTGTGTGTGTGTGTGTGTGTGTGTGTGCGTGTGCGTGTGCGTGTGCGTGTGCGTGTGCGTGTGCGCGCGTGCGCGTGCGTGTGCGTGCAAAGAGAGTCGAAAGTGTGTGTGCCTGCCTGCCTGTGTTCGTGCATGCATAAGTGCAGCGTGTGTGTGTCTAACTGTGTATGACTGTCCATACACACTCGCATGTGCACTCTTGTTGCGTGTACACATAAGTGTGAAATATATGTAAAAAAGCAGTATTGGTGAGATGTTCACACAGATAAGGAGTTGCCAACCTCAACATCTCTGAACATCAGCTCATCAATCATCAGCGCTGCCGGTGCCAGCGTCAGCGTTTATGAGTGTTGTTATTCATTAACGACTCATTTGCCTGATCGGAAATTAGTTTTTCATTGTTAGCCAAGAGTTTAATAGCCTCATTAGCCGTTACTACACTTGTGTGCAGCATGTGCTGCTGTATTTTTTTTAACAGTAAGAGTACGGCCTACTGTACAGTACTTAGGTACTATTTTAAGGTACTTTTACTTGAGTATGTCTACTGCACACTACTGCACTACAGTTGTTTTTTTAGGTTATTATTACCAAACATACATTAACCAGTGCTATGCCCTATTTTATACCTCGGCTATAAAAAAAATCACACAATATAAAACTTATAAGCAAACAAATTACTTCTTCCACCACTGGCATTTATATGAGTTCACAGAAGTTCACAAATATTGAGAAATGCACATGATAATGTGAATTCTTTACATAAAGCCCAACATCCCTGACAAGCTGAGAAGAAAATCTCAGCCTTGGCTCAATTAACCATGCCAGAGAGACATATATTGTACTTGTGTGACCCAAGGCTGCCATAATATGTTTCAAATAAAACACGTGCATGGAATTTAATAATTTAATAAGAGTCAGAGAAAACAATCATCAAACAATGAAACAATCAAACATGCATGTAGACTGTCAGAACAATGGGAGACACAGGATATTTCTTACACTGCAAAAACATTGCACAATGTCAGGGCAATCGTTACACAAATAATGGAGCAGGAACCACTGTATGTTACGAGTATTACACATGATCAAATGAATCTTGAACAATAAATAAATAACTAATAACAAGGAAATCACTGTGCCTGCTCTGTGGATTACTATCTGTGTATAGGAGTCTAATCAGGAAATAGTTTTAAGTCTGACATGTCCAAGCATAAATGTGAAAACAGGATTTTCCATTCCACAAGCATGTACACACACTTGTCACCCATACGCCATAGCTCACCTCATCAGGAAGGGTCAGCTGTCACAGAGCGCTTTGTCATGTGGAAGCATGAGGATACAGTTTGGCTTTTTGTGGCTAAAGAGGCAAATGAACTCATCGACAGCTTCACACAGAGGCAAACAAGGTTGGTTTACTTTGGCTGACAGTTACTGGAAGGACTCATTAGAGTGGGGCTACTGCTTATTACTGTGCCATTAGGAGGGAGATTTGCCATATTGTGGCAACCTGTAGTCCAAGGACAAGGTTGTACGCTGTGGCTGTGGCATGGTAGTACACTAAAGATGTCAGGACATAATTACACTCCAGCTCAGTGTTTGTAAATCAATCAGTGAATTCATTAAAATGTTTATATAACTTCTCAGAATATTATAATGAGGTTACAGGGATACATTATCCACATTGGCACAATTTGTTTGACAAATGGGTTGACATTTGTCTAACCCGCTTTCATGAAACTGGGTTTAGTGCACTGTTTCGTTGCCATTATGGCATTGAGACAAAGGCGAACCCTCCCCAACACATGGGAAGTTTGTGCAGGGGTCCACATTATTACTATACTATTTGGAGCAAATGTTCAAAATTGTGCTGAATTTGCCTGAAATGTGTAAAAACATAATCATTTGAAAAATGTTTTATAAAGAAAAGTGTGTAGATTGACTTATTGATATTTGTCATACAAAGAATAAACATAGTTATAGGGCTTTAAATGGTTTAAAAAAAATCTGCATGGGTGTAAGTCTGTAAGATTGATTCACAACTCACAGGGCTGGCGATGGGAAAGCGGACAAGCGATAAGACTGTGTGAACTTTTCTCTGGGATTGACTAGGGGACGACGACTGTCGTGTGTGACATCATTCCAACAACACTGCCACAGATAATTAGATTGAGAGCTAAGCCGTGAAGAAAGACATAGTTAACGACATGCTGCTTGATGCGACATACTGTCTCCAGACAACGTGCATGGAGGAGATACAGGATCTCTTTACAACACAACTGGTGTTCGGAATTCCAGTAACAGATGTCCAGGCAGATTTGATGTCTTTCTAGTGAGCTGGGAACTCTTTTTCATTCATCCACATTGGACACAAAAGGCACCAGTACAGTGGGGCCATTGTTAAGTGTGTTTACCCATATTCTTCATGTTAAATAGAAATTACTTCATCTTATCATAGCACATTACCGTGTCTGCTACAGTGAAATTCTGCAAAGCCACAATCTGCTGAATGCTTTATGTATTCCATAACCCACTCACTGTTAAAACGCTTGCAGGTTTACAATGAACCGCAAGATTGTTCATCAGTGATATTTAAGACATTTTTGCCCCAGGTTTGCATCAAGATGGATTGCATTTAGTTTAATTTAATTTAAGTGTTTTCTGGCGGCATTCTAAGTAGACTGAAGGGTTCTTATGAAATGACTGAGAGACAAAACAAACCAGAAGACATGTGGCGGGGAGTAAACACTCAAGAGACCATGAACCACAGAAAAATAATTACAAAACCGAGAAGAAAAATAATTATGAAAAAAATGAATGTTTTCATTTTTGGGGCCATGCATTCTATGGTTGTTGTCAGCTTCTCCTTTTATTTCTCTCACACAAAGACAAGACCCAGCTCTCAATTCATCTCTCTCATGAACATGCAGGTTTTGAAGGCAACTCCTGAAGGTCCATGTAATTTTAAAGCAGGTGATGACAAGGGGATGAGATCGGTAGAAAAAGAAAGAGTGAAGAATATGAAGGCCATCGTCTAGGCCAGGGAAAGACTTGGGGAGCAGGGAAACAGGCACACAGCTCTCCTGTATACACTATAGAATAGAATATATACAGATCAGCGGCGCAACAGCAATGTTAACGTTATGCTGAAATACAATATTTCCTCAGCGAGTCATTCAATAGTCATTGATAAACATGATTTCACAGGCAGTGAGAAATGAACACTGCAAAAGGATACTGTAGCTCTATAAATAACAAAGGAACTCTTGGAGCTACAGGGGAAAATGCCATGTTATCACCCACCAGATCACACAAACTACATTAGACCCACTGGAACTACAGCGTCTGACCACTTCCTGGCTGATGTGCGCCACGTAAAATAAGAATCGCAGTCATTTCCCCTGGCTGACTCCATGCAGTGTTCCCCCTCCAGCCAAAAGGCCTGTGGTTTTATGGGGGTAAAGACTGAAACTGACAGACATACTGTACGCGCGCCGTGCCAGCAACGCTGCATGGGAAAAGTGTTACACAAGTACCCGACCACAGGTAGCTGGGAGAGAGGGCTGCCTGCCTGCCTCTCAATGAAGACTCCATGCTGAACGCAAAACCACTGTTATTGTATTCATGCAGAACCTTACTGTAAAAAATAAATACATCTAATGTAATCCATGTGCTCTTCTAAGGAAGAGAATCCCCCAATAAGACCCTCCTGTAGCCCTAATACAACAACACCTTCCCACTAACAGCTGACCTGCTAAACTTCTTTCCCGTGGCAGTGGAACCAGACACAAGGAGAGAGTATTGTGTCATTAGAAAAACTAAAACAACTGCACCCTTGTTTTGGAATAGCAAAACTCCAGCTCAGACTTACTGTATAGTTTTCAGCGAAATGCAGAGGAATAAAAATTCACCGCTCAGTGCGATCTAAATGTGAAATGTATTTGTGGTCCATAGTCCATATCCTCCAGATTGACAGTAATCATCAGTGGGGAGGCCACTGCTACAGTATATACTGTACTGGACAGAGGAAGTCATATTTGAAGAAAACTTGAAGACTTGAAGAAAACCCATCATCCCTCTAAGCCTAAGCCACTATAATTTAGTGTACACATTGCAATATTGTGTGTGCGTATGTGCCCGCACATAGTCCATTCAGGGGTTTGTGGTATTATACCACAAACTATCTATACCACTGTTATATAGCTTAATGGCTAGAAATGCTAACAGTCTATTTTCATGGTTAGGAACATTGACCGCTTTTACCCTATATATTTAGTTGACAGGGTCTCCAGGGCTCTATACTTGTTCCACACATTTCTTCAATCTGCACCAAATCTCTTCGCTTTATCTCACAGCAAAATGGTAAGACAGATAAATAGACACCATCTCACAGACCAGCAAAAATGAAACGATTAGCTGGCACGATGCTTGCCAATGTTATGTGTTCAATTGGTCGAACATGAACAACTTGCTTGAACAACAGGTACAGGCTTAAGTTTAGACATACTATTGGTCCGACTGTCATTAGACCGTTGTTTCCGCATGTCAGTCCGTTGGTGTGTCTGAACAACAGCGTCTCACTCTCAGGTCATACAATATTGTCATAGTGGGGAAAACCCATCAATCACATTATGTTTTGTCATTTTTCAGCGTTCCCGGTAGTCTCGCCCACTGGTATACGGAACACGTAAGTACCATTCTCACTCCCAACTTGTGATAGGTTGACGCGCCCAGCCGCCCACTAAAAACTGGAATGCAAGTGTACCATCAGATAGGGGACTTCTGAGTGGCCACGCCGAGTGCAGTGAAGTCCGACCTTTTGCCGACTCAGCACTGTTCAAGTTGCATGTCGATAAATCAGAGCCATTGAAGGAGAGTTGCGTCATGTCCGTTCACTTCATCTGGCCTGGTCTTCACGCACGCACGCACGCACGCACGCACGCACGCACGCACGCACGCACGCACGCACGCACGCACGCACGCACAAACACACACACACACACACACACACACACACACACACACACACACACACACACACACACACACACACACACACACACACACTATTGTCGAATAGTGACAAAGCCCTGAACCGGAAGAATACTGAAATCCACTGCAGTCTATCGGGCATTTGTCACTATTTCGAGTTACATGAACCACGTGGGTGCTGTTTTCTGCCCCCTCAATGGTGCAACTCTCAATATAAGGCTCAGTCTGCGATAAATAATCCGTCCTCGTCACCATGCGCCATACCCAATCCTTTCATAATAAAATTAACTAATTAAACCTTGCCTTAACTTAACCCAAAAGATATATAAAAAAACTAACGATGTCTAAAGTATTGCATCACACTGAAATTGAAAATCATAGTATAAAAAAATGCTTAAATGAGGATTGCAACACACTAGCAGACTTTTTTCTTTAGCCCAAATATTAATTAAGATGGAATGCAGCAACTACAGGTAATTAATACATAATTAGATAAATAAATAAGCGTGTTGGGGGGTCCATCCTCACGTTTCCTTCTTCAGCCAGCTTTGCGGTGGAGGTATGACTCTGCGAAGTGCAGCGTTATCTTTTTCCCATTTAAATGCTAATGAGCATGTCACCATAGCAGTCACAGCGCTGCTGAGAGTGTGTGAATTTTTAATACCTTATCATAGGGAAAGGTAACAGCTCTCCCGGTGAGCTGGTAGGATGAGTACATGTTCCTTCATTAAATTCTACACAAATGATGTGACCCCCAGTGTGCTGAGGGCCATTCTGGATGTCAGGGTATATGTGGGCTTTCATTTGTCCACACAGTAAAAATCCTCAGTGTTAATTTATCTCAGAGAATGTACAAATGGAGCCAGTTAGGACTTAGTTAAATTTACAGAGGATTTTCCTGTGTAAACATTAACAATAAGTATGGTCACTCAGGTATGTGTGTGTGCGTGCAAGTATCACATGCAGATGTGCTCAATAAATTGTGTGTGTGTGTGTGTGTGTGTGTGTGTGTGTGTGTGTGTGTGTGTGTGTGTGTGTGTGTGTGTGTGTGTGTGTGTGTGTGTGTGTGTGTGTGTGTGTGTGTGTGTGTGTGTGTGTGTGTGTGTGTGTGTGTGTGTGTGTGCATGTGCGTGCGTGTGCACTTGTATCTGCACCTCATCAATAATGAACAGCTGTTAATTACCTCCTCATCATGTGGCGGAGCTAACAGACAGAGGTTAAGGTTGTCACAGACTGTTAAAAATTACTCTCCATGGCTGGTAGACTCATTGACAGTGATGGCAGGAGGTCAGAGGAAAAATGAATCAATTGTAATGAAACTCGTATGGGAGAATATCCCTTGGCCCCGCCCCCTATGCTACCGGGATCCATTCATTTACATTTCCATGAAAATCACCATGGAGTGTTGAGTGTCATTTATATGTAAGTCTACTGTTGCCTTAGTTAGACGTATTGACTTTTTGAATAAACACTGGTAGAGGCAGGAGTCGGTACGGGTATCAAAGTAGCTATTTCAATACATTTTCCAACCCTTACATGTTTGATGCCTTCTGATGTCAAGAAATGTCTCTTAATTGTACAAGACACTGGGATACTGTTCCTTTTTTCCTTTTGACCATGCACATTATGTATATTTCATATTTCTGTACTATGATCCAACTATTCTCCTCAGTTCTTTATTTTTATGACTATATTTTCTGATGCTTATTTCACTATCTCCTTTACACTTATAAACTTGATGTGATGTGACAATAATGTTGAATTCAGTGTGCAACTGTATCACCCAGCCCCCCCCCCCCCCCCCCTTGGAACTTGGCTGATCCATAGTACAGAAGAACTTGGCTGATCCATATACTTATAGAAACAAAGGCCAAAGACGTTATAGCAGAAAAATGGAGGAATGATCCAATATGAACTCTTCCACAGCACAGTATGTCAAACATACCATGTCTTCAGTATTTCCTCCTGTTCTATGAAGAACAAAAGACCTTTATGTCATCTCTTATAAAATGCAATGAAGTGCTCAACAGTATTTATTTTTTATTTTTTTTAAGATATTTTTTTGGCTTTTTCTATTGATAGGTTGAAAGTAGAAAGTAGTAGGAAATTGGGAGAGAGGGGGGATGACACGCGGCAAAGGCCGTCGCCCGTCGGGACCGGGAGTCGAACCCACGGCACACCGTCAGGCTGGCTTGGCGGCTAACCGTCCGGGCCGTGCTCAACAGTATTGATGATGATGGCATTTTTCCTCTGTGGTCTGGCATCCCAACTCTGATCTTTGGTTTCTACATTATCTCTTAAATTTTACTTCTTGAGTAACAACGGGAGACGGCAACTACATTATCTCTTAAATTTTACTTCTTGAGTAACAACGGGAGGCGGCAACTCCAGGCAAGCACTGGAAACCTTGAAGAACTTTTCACAAAGGCGAGCGTCTCCTCAAAGGCAGGATTCAGTCATTACTCTTCTCTTGTCTCACATGAGTGACAGATGGTGAGGCCGTCACTGGCCTAAAGATGGAAATAATATTGTTGATTAAAAGGAAGGAGCAACGTGCAGCTGCTGGCCACAAGAAACACAGGAGTGAAAAAGGAGGAGAATGGGAATAAAACGAGGAGTTGTGTAAGAAAGAGGGAGAATAATGTGACAGTAATGATACACATGGTAGTACAGAAGAACTTGGCTGATCCATAGTACTTATAGAAACAAAGGCCATTTGGACTGGTATGCAGCATAAACTGCAGTAAAAGCCGTTCGCTGTACAGTGCAGTACAGGCTACAGGGATTCCCATACTTTTCCATGCCAAAGGGGCCCATATACTCTGGCTGCAGCCCCCTATTGCAAAATGGCTAAAATTGCTCTCATGCTTTATTGTGTTTTATTCTGTTGACAGATATGTATACAAATATGTTCCCGGCTTCCCGCTCATGCATTTTTGTCAATAAAGATACCAATCAATCAATCAATCAATCAATCAATCAATCAACCAAAACTGTAGCATAACAGATTCACATCATAGATTCCACCCGTTGAACCATGAACCTTTTGTTTGTGGGACAACACAGTACCCTAGTTGTTGAAGCTGGAAAGTTTTGGATGACCTTGTTTTCCTCCGTTGTATGGCCCTTATACAGGCAATAGGAACAAGGCTGTTGAAAGCAACCTTGGCCTAACAATGGACTAGCAAATCGCAGGGCAGTCGTCTCTCCAGGCTATGGGTCTATTATGGGATTAATAACCTTATTTTGACGTGGTTGATGCTACTTGCTTGTTTGAGTATCCTTTGTTCCAGTCAGCCTGGGTGATCTATTAAACTGTCACAACTAAACCTCTACGGAGATAACACTAAAACCTGAACATCACTGACTGATGAAGTTACACCAGCTGAGTGTCACTGTAAAGATGTTGTTTCAAATTAAAAGCTTTCCAGCCAGGGCTGGAACTGGGCATGGTGGAAAAGAGTGGCTCAGAGACTTATACAACAATAGTTTCATCCATTGCTGTGCTCATCACGTTGACTAAATGTCACAATAGGCCTACAGTATGTTTCAGTATGTAACAGGGCTAATAGACTCCACCCTAATGCATAATTGCACACGCACTCTCTCACACAGCTGATACAGTTGAAGGCTTATTGAAGTATTTATTAATTGTTTGCAGAATTACAGTACATTTCAAGCACAACTCAATACAAAAATCACACCCATGAAGTGAGTGGTGCAACTCCGTGTGGGCGTCCCCGGAACATCCAGACCCCCAGGAACGCGCCGGAGAGTTACGGTGTGGGCGTCCCCAGGGGGTCCCTCTACTATACTGTACCGTGATCAGAAATCCCCCATGCAGTTCGATTTGTGGCCAGCGGGACCATTTTCTAAATGTCACTCCTCTACTCTCTCTCTCTATTATTAGGCCTATTGTAAATAAAAAGGCTTAAAAATGTCCACCCCCTCAAACAAATAAATAAATACAAAATAAACTTTTCCAATACTCCCAGGGTCTTTCTGTCCTTCAAAGGTAAGGCACTGTGTGTGTGTGTGTGTGTGTGTGTGTGTGTGTGTGTGTGTGTGCGTGCGTGCGTGCGTGCGTGCGTGCGTGCGTGCGTGCGTGCGTGCGTGCGTGCGTGCGTGCGTGCGTGCGTGCGTGCGTGCGTGCGTGCGTGCGTGCGTGCATATACAGTAGGAGACAGAGAGAGAGGGAGAGAGGGAGCATTTGATGATTTTCCACAACCAAGATTACAAAATTCATATTAACCGAGGAATATGAATGTGGGTGTGCTCATAACTGTAAGGTAATTGTTTCTCATAGCTCTTTGCTGGTATCAAGGGAAATTTAAAACTTTAATGGCCAAATGCTCCACTCTACTCCTTTCCCTGCTATATGCATCAAAGCCTGGAGTCACACAGTGTGAAGTCTATCCTTTAGCAGTGTCATCATTGTTTCCTCTTAGTAAGACATTATTTGGACAAATGAACACTCAAAGTAGTAACCATAGAACCTATTTTCATTCACTATGGAGTGCTCTTACGTCTAAATCTGACCATTGTGATACACAGAAGACTTAAGGTTAATGTATTGTATACTTTATCACACAACCCTCCCAGGGCTGTAAACTTACAGTTTTAAAAGCATAATATTTCAACAGTATATGACCCTCCTACAGTTACTGTAATTCAACTCTGAGAGTGTAGAAATGCAACCATGGACAGTCATTTGGTTGTCCCACTCATTACACTCTCAGAGTTACAAATGTACATGAACACTGATGATTTTACAGTCTTCATATTGATTGATTGATATTGAACAGTAAACAGTAATAAACTATAATGCAAGCCAATACCCATAATTAAATCAATTCTAGGAATGCGACAATTTCTCATAATTCCTCCCATAAACGACTAAAGTCAAAACTATAACTAAATTATAAGTCCTTCATCTGTTATAATTTATGAAATACCGTAATTAACCAACTGGATTAGCAGTGAAATAAATCGTAGCAAACAGAAGAGGGATTACAAATGAGATGAAAAGAAAATTAGATACCTAATCTGTTAGGTGTATGAACCTCCGCCAGGGAGTCAATGTCTGGGGAGAAAATCATGCAGTCTTATCTGTATCTGGGCATTTTTCCAGTTTCTTTTGAGAAGCAAGAACTGTATCCACATACCAGCCTCAAAGTGTTGCATTAAAGAGTTCTACAACAGCTGTCAGGAAAAAACACAAACATTTCACCTCATCATAAGTCCTTAGTTTTTGCTTCTTTCGCCCTGCAGCCAGCAACACAATTCTCTGCTACGTGTCATCCCAAATTCAGTGTTTTCTCCACATTGTGTTGCTTCTAGATATACAATTAATTTAATTATGACGTATTTAGGACAGCCCAGTTTGTTTCTAGAGCCTGGAGTAGAAGACAATCCCAGCTCTTCAAGTAGGTACATGTGTCTCCTGTCACAGGCCTAATGGTGTATTTTATTTTATGGCATTTTATTTTATGTTATATATTATGTAATCTGCTCGTAAGGATCTGGAGTGTCAGTTTGGTATTCAATTGATCGTTGTTTGCAAACCGCCATGTCGGTTTATTGTAATTGTTCATGTAAACTGTAAAAAGTGTCCTGTAAGTCCATATGGGCTGGGCTTCTTCGGAAGCATGACACTTAAATAAAGAATCAATCAATCAATCAATCATATACAGATATTTGCTTGCACTTGCTGTCAGACTGTACTATACCCAATAAAAAACAATAGTGGCAATTTGAGACTAGTCAAGTTGTGAAATGACCGGGACCAACAGCTTGGTAAGGATGGCCTCCTCCAGGATATCTTGTTGTGGTTTAGCAAATACATATTTACAATGAATCAGAGAACAGATGCAATGTGCACACAAAAAGTAAAAGGCTCGTTCAGATGCACACTATTTATGCATAAATGCATGCAAACACATGCTTGCAAGCAGGCTGGGTCTCCCTCACACATTAGCCATATGCACATGTTCACAATGGCATTGAGTATAAATAATTCTTTATTTATGTATGTATTCTAAAACTGACTCAGAATCCCCATCTGTCACCTCCCCTCCCCAAGACAGACCCTGTGAGCCTAAAAGAAACACTCACTGCAATCTGCATCTATTAGTCTAAACATAATTATAGCAATGTACAATTTTTACTTCAGATATGAATAAAGAAATAACGAGTGTCCGTTTTGAACAGAAATAGCTTGCTCTGCTCGTAGTGTGTAGCTGTGCTGCACAAGCCACGATGGAGAAAAAGACGGTAGTATTAAGTATACTCACATACAGAATTTAAAGGTATTTAAGTAGTGTTCAGTACACACCTGTATGGGTAAGGTATAGTAAGGAGATGGAGAGATTTGTGCTAGACTTGGGGCGGAGCAGAACCGTTAGATGCCAAGGTAAGCAAGTGCCCGCCCCATGGGTGTGTCTACGGCGGGGAGAGCAGTCTATCCACCTGCGTGAGCAGCTCCGCTTCAAATCACTACGGGCTGCCTTCTCTTTACGCACAGCAGCGCACAGCTGAACACAACCACTACACTTCTTCAGCCATTTGAAAGAAAACACTCTGTTGTAGCCGAACTTGGTTGGGTGGAACCGAATTCCCTACTCGATTGAGAAGTCATCTCAAACTTTAATTGTGGTTGTATGAAGTACAATTTTGGATACACGCTTTTGTTTGCCTTTTGGGGAATCGTGAGGGATATCTGCCGCGGATACATTGATAGGCTACAGTGCGGACAGAGGGGCTCAAAGGATCTGGCTGAGTGCTTTCTAAATGTTGGCCAGACTCGACATAATATTTCACCGCACATAAATAAGCAGGTAGGCTATGCAATGTTTCTTTATAACGCACATTTGTCTATACCTACCAGTCAAGTTGAATTCATTTTGTCCGTATTGAGAAACAAACTAGAGTCGAACTGAGGGAGACAGGGAGTGATGCTTGTTGCACGAGGAGCCTGTAGTTAAATATAATAAAGGCAATGATGTACAATTAAATTATCGAGGATGTGTTTTGATTGGTTTAGCCGATTAAGTGCTAGCATGATCATCCCACTTCCAGTATTTATTTTGAGTTAGACCTAATTCAGCCCAATCAGCTTTAATGTTTTCTCTTTACGTGAGGGGTGTTTGATTGATACGTTTTCTTTTGTGTTTTTGCTTTTCTGGACATAATAAGTCTACTGTAACTCATTTTCACGTGTCTGTTCACTCCCAGGTGAACACAGCATGCACAGTAAAAAGCTAGGTCACACTCTATTTTGGCTATATGAGTCTGAGGTCTACCTTGAGGGCTCAATACGAACTTGATCCTGTGCTCCCCGAGTGGCAGCTTGACCCCATACCATATTGACACAAGTTTACAAGCAGAGCCAGTGCCATGCAGGGGTAACACCATCCTAAGCTTTGGATCCTCAAAACTGCGGAGATAACCCCTGGCATTGTTTCCTCCTTTTGTGCATTTTACCTAATGTACCTACTACCGACCACATTGTCTTAACAAAGCCATTTATGTGGTTATTATTCTATAGGCTATTTTAGTCAGACATGCTTTGCCTTGAATTATTGCACCCATAATTATGCGCGCCGTGCGTAATGACCCCTCTATGCGTAAAATATCGCCAATTTTAGTTTGTGTACGCTAACCATTAATATGCATCATTATTAATGTGCGACGCCCACGCATTCGACAGGAACAAGCATTTGTTTGTGTTTCAGTATTAACGGACAGCATTGGGGCGTGAGTATTGGGGTAGGCTAGTGTGTCAGCGTGCAGAAAGCAGCGCTGGCTTGTTCTGACACATCAAAAGCAAGGAGTGTCGATTTTCTGCCATTCAGGATGGTGGAAGGTATTGCCTCTGTAAGCATAAATGAGCAACAATCAGACCAGTGGCTTTACCAGTTAATCGTAAGGCGAATGACGTGATGTGGCTTGGTGTTTCTTAAAGATTTTTTTTTGGCTTTTTGCCTTTATTGATAGTTAGTTACAAGTGAAGATTGACAGGAAAGAGGGAGAGAGAGAAGGGGAGAGACAAACAGCAAAGGTCGTCATGAACGGGACTCGTACACGCGACACGCTGTTAGACCAGAGCCTATATGTGGCATGTGCCTGGACCATTAGGCCAGCGGGCGCCGGCATGGTGTTTCTTATTGTGCATATGTGCACGAGAGACCACGCAATGAGAGGCAGAACAAAGAAGCATGGCTGATAGATACAGTATGAGTATAATACTGTAACATCTGGTTTGACAACTAATCTCACAGAGCATTTGAGTGAAAATCAGGGCTTTTCTTTGACCAACCAGACTTTCCCTTATACATCAGTGGTTCTCAAACATTTGAATTTCAAGGAACCCCCAAATTTCTATTTGGCCGTCAACACCCATTTGAAAATATTTTGTGCCAATTTTTTATGAGAGATTATTCTTTAGATTATTCTTAAAACATTTTTTTAAAAGCTCAGTGCTTGTAGATCAGCTATTTCTAGCTGAAGTATAAAATATGGTTAAAGTTGTTCAACTTATTTTGATATAGGCTACGATATTACGATATTTTGCTGGGGACCCCCTAGAGGCAAATCAAATGGTGGTCTATGACCTGTTGCATGTTGTTGCTGTCAGGTGGAAACCTCTTATGTCCAAAACTGTTACTTTTCACGATTCAAATTAAAACGTTTTGAGTTTGGTTTGCTACTTTTCTGTGACACTGTATGACAAAGTAGGAAGTTAATTTATGAAAAAAGCTTACAAAGTTAAACTACGGTAATACAGTAAGAAAGAGGTTTGTGCCTGACAGCATTGCATCAATATCAAACTGGGGTTTTCTTGAAATGAAACAAAGGTCGAGAACCACTCTTATTGTGATTCTCCACCGCTTCCATTCCTCAGCTCGTGGACTTTTCCCATCTCCTCTGTGGAAGCAGAGGGACCACCATGCCGTGGGTCAAACTGTGCTGGCTGCTGGCCTCCCTGGCCTTAGCATCAGGCTCTCCTCTTGCCCAAGTTGCCCCCTCAAACGAGCCCCTATCTGCTCCCAGGGTCTTTCTGTCCTTCAAAGGTAAGGCACTGTGTGTGTGTGTGTGTGTGTGTGTGACTGTGTGTGTGTGTGTGTGTGTGCGCGTGCACGTGCGTGCGTGCGTGCGTGCGTGCGTGCGTGCGTGCGTGCGTGCGTGCGCAAAGGACAGATGGATTTAGTTACTTTCTACTTTTATTTGGACTGTAGTTGTATGTTCTCTCTTGGTGGGTATTGGGAAAGGCTAATGTGTCAGTGCCAGTTGAAAGCATTGCTTGGCAAGCATCAAGTTGGTCACTTGCCCAACAGAAATTTTGATTATCTGCCCAGGAGAAGGGAGTGCGATTAGATTGGGATGACGAGAAGTGCTGACGTTTGTTCCGCCTGCTATTCAGCCATGTCTTCATTTCAGTTTAAGAGACTTGCTAACTGACATTTTTTGACCTGGTCTTGGTTGGGCACAGACTCATGGCTCGGGTCCAGCGTGTCACTGTAGGATTTGTCTTCGGTGCCACAGACCCTTGGGTTTGTTGAACTTTACTTTTAACCACTTTCAACCTGGCATACCTAATTTGGGCATGTCATTATTCAAAGTTTCCCCAAATATGTCAAGTAGTTAACCACTTAAACACTGTATACTTCATTGAAGGGTCCTTCCTTTTTCCCTCTACACCGAATCCTTTTGTAGAAAAGAGCAGAGCTACAGCTTATGAATCTGCTATTTTCAAGTAAAGTTTGCCTATTATAACATGCCCAGAATAGGAATATAGGCTTCAAATTCGTGCTCAGTGGTTGCATCTCTGGAGCGTTGTCATTCCAACGTAGGCTTAAGCATGGTGGTGTAGATGTAGAGCTCATCATGAAGTGAATGTGCATCTCAGATCAGAGGAGACACTGATGAGTGTCAAATCCCCATCGCCTCACATCATCCATGGATCTCTGCACCATGCCGCAAGTTTAACAATCTCCCCGTGATTATGCAAACTCATTTCATGCGGTTGCCATAATGTTAAGAAGTAAATCCTTTTGCGTTGGACTGTGATTATATACTGGCATTGATCTATTAGGAACATATTTTCCCCCTGCTGTTTAAAGATATACTGTATTAGTATACAGCAGGACAGCAGGTTGTGTAAAATATCCTTTAGTTGGTGTGTGTCCTACTGTCCGCTGATTCAAATTTTATGAATGAGAGGACGTGTTCATTTAACTCTGACAATGTGAGACTGTTTTTTACACTTTCAGAGTTAAAATAGCTGTCAGGATTTTGCTGTGTAAGCTAAGGAGTTTTGGTCACGAAAACTCTCTCTCTCTCTCTCTCTCTCTCTCTCTCTCTCTCTCTCTCTCTCTCTCTCTCTCTCTCTCAAAACTCTTCCACACTCTCTCTCTCTCTCTCTGTCTCTCTCTCTCTCTCTCTCTCTCTCTCTCTCTCTCTCTCTCTCTCTCTCTCTCTCTCTCTCTCTCACTTTCTCTCATCTAACTCAACCTCTTTATTTTGTTTTGCTTACCTGTCTGTTTTCTCTCTCCCTCTCTCTCTAATCGAGTTGGATTTCACAGTCTGCTGGTTCCACATTTACTCTGCACAAAGTTGCTCATTTATTTTCAACTTATTTTTAATTGAGTTCCTTCTTGTTTCTAATTGCTTTTGGAGCTCGCTCTATGCTTCACAGATCAACTTCACATGGTTTGCACCTAGAGTTTAACACAAGTTCCTAATTGTGTTACTGCAGTATGGTGCAGGGAATTGCTCTAAACTGAGTCTAGATTGATTTTTTTTATGGGCCAGCCACTTTAACCAAATGACCTGTCTGGATGTCACATAGTGCATATGATTACGAGACAACCTTTATTTTTCTCAACTTTTCACATGTACAGTAAGACAGAATTTGTACCCACGGTACTTCATTGGAGGGGCGCTATCCCCTCCAACGTCTGGCTTTTAAATGATGTCATATGGCAGTCTATGGACTTTAATGACGTAAAAAAAAAACAGCACCCCACGTGACGTCATGTGGCATGCAGCCAAGTCTACGGACTTTTAATGTTTGCTTAACAAACAGCACCCCAAAATAACAGGACCCCAGCCAAGTCTATGGATTTTTAATGTTTGTTTAGAGTACAATGTTTGTTTAAAGAAGTGAGGCGCCCCTGACTTTTCTTTTTTTCCCCCTCTGAATCTCTTTGCCAAAAATAGCCGGCGGTTTGTAGATGGACTATTTCCGCTGAGTCTTTGCCTATTTTTCACGGAATCTTTGCCTGTGACATGCCCAGACTATAGGGACGCTAGGGTTCATGTGGTTATAAATGCCTTTTGAAAACATAATCCAGACAAAATGGGAATTATAGACTTTGACCTAAATCAGTTCATAGTGTTGCAGAGTTTGATAATGTTACTCAACTCCGCTGTGTGTACAGTCTTTATCACAGTTCCTTTATTGTTCCCATGTATTAGTGTTTCCCATGCTTATTTGTCTTCTCCCAGGCCGGATAGGACCACATCATGACCACAGTATTACAGTATCACACATTGACATTACCAGCCTTCACTTTAAATTACAGTATTTGCGTTTTGTGGACAGTTCGACGAACAATAAGCCAAGTGTGCATGTGCGTGCGACACTCACACACTCTCACACACACACACACACACACACACACACACACACACACACACACACACACACACACACACACACACACACACACACACACACACACACACACACACACAAAGACGTTCTAAAAAGGCGGCTTTTTAAAAGCACATAACATAATATTTGACCTATAAGAGTAAGACTAATGCTGCATTCATTGCATAAGGGTGGCCTGTTTCTGATGCCAGGGGCTTACTTTGAAATGCCATATTATCTTTGCAATGTAAAATCCCCACTTTTATAAAGTGTCTATTTTGATGGAAGGGCTTTAATATTTTTTATCTTAAATCTTTTTATTTTTAATTCTGTGCCGAGAGAAACCCTGCAGTGCATAACTAAAAGCCTGTAAAAGGATTTAGATGCTGAAAGATGGTACACAGGAGGGAACCACATAGCATGCCAGACTCCACGTAGGCCCTGTTACAAAACAGCAGCAGTTTTGTACTATTTAACCACAGCGTCCTTAGTCTGGGGTGAAATTTCTGTGAAAACAGCGGATTGTGAGCTTTTAGATCGGCTATATTTCGCCGAAAAGATTGGTGTAGACTAGAGAAACAAAAGAAGGGGGCCACAAATAGATCCCTCTGGGACTCTGGTCAATGAAGTACGTTATATAAGGTTTACGGGAGAAGTTGATATATTCACTCTGTAAAGTTCATAAGGCTAATGAATCCATTTTGAGCCACCAACCGTGATAAGAAAAATCACACTTGTGTGAAGTGAGGGGCACTCTTATCATCATACATCATCACATTCCATGCTCAGCCAATAAAATCATCACAAATGTGGTACACACAGACACACAAAGCTGGGCATAGGAGGGGATAGCGCCCCTCAAAAAGGAGCGTTTATAGGATAGATGGGCACATACTGTACACACAACAAACCAATTAATTTACAAAACAATATTACGATATCCAAAATCCCAGATGATAACATGATATTGATACATAATATATAATATATTTGAGTTTTGCTCACTGATAGACAGCAATAGCATCCACAGCAAAAGTACAGCCAGTGCTTTAACTTACAATATGTTGTTAAGAACCAAGTTTGTGTGATTTATTAGGCATTGCATTGTCTTTCAAGCAGAAAACAAATAGTGTGGCTGACTGGGACCGGCCACTAACCAGCAAGGACTGCTATATTTACCCTTAAACAAGGTCTGTAATCAGGTACTATTTTAGGGCGTGGGGCTCGGGAAGGTTGTGACCCTTCAAACGGGAGCTAGTCACACCCTGGGGTTAACTGCCCCCGCACTGTGGGAGAATGGGAGCATATTAGCAAGTAATAGCCTGTTAGTCTAATCTTCAGTCCCATTCGAAAGTGTTTAACTTTGTTTTTCTTCATGCCGTTAGTTCAGGGTGCAACACCTGGATTTGAGGGCTGGCTTTGGAACGAAAGCCCAGGGAGAAATTACAAAGCCAGACAGTCCTGTGATTCGTCTGTTTTCTTCCAGCAGAAATCCTCCAGCTTATTTCTTGGATCCTTCTGTTACCCCGGCAGGCCCTTTGCTCTCACGTAACACTAACCCTTAAATGATTGTCACTTTTGCACAAAGGCTGCAGTGTTAGCTCAACCCTGCTTGGTTGTGCGTTCGGGACAGATTGCATTTAGCACTAAGTTCGTCTGTGGCACCTTGTCCTCTCGTTTCTCCATTACGAGAATAATTTGTCTGCTACTCTGTTTGAACTCAACTCGTCTGGTTCTAAATGTTGACTCCGCAACAACAATAGGCCTCATATCTTATGTCCGATTATGGCTCTGTGGGCATACAGTATATTCGCAAGAAGATTTTGTAGGCTAGACTTGTTTGTTCTCTAGTTACTAGTCCTTTGCATGTACAATCTCTGTGAATTTCGTCTCTGTGGTGTGTGTGTAATCAGAATCAATTTGACATGAGGGGGGGGGGGGGGGGGGTAGAGAGAGACAGAGAGATACACAGAGAGAGACACAGAGAGAGAGAGAGAGACAGAATTGTATTGTATGCATTGCATATTGCTGATGGATGCAGATTTTTTCCCAGATACGACAGGGATGGTAAAGCAAAAGGTGATCTCCTCACATCTCTTCCAGGCCAGGCTGCAAGGTTCTTAAACAATGGTGACACAGGAGCCAGTGCTAAGTGCCTGGGCCCGGTCTGGCCCAGCACATATGAACTCTCTCAAGATCAATGAGCTGCTGAAAGCTTATCCAAAGCTAACCTGTCTGCCAGCAGACAACATTGACTCCCACCATCCTAGAGTGTCTCCCCTGGTCTTCCCAGGCAGAACAAAGCCAGTCAAAGGCCGCCCAGGGGATCCCACACACACAGTAAAATCCTCAGTGCTAACGCGTCAGAGTTAAATGAACACGGGAAGGATTTTGATGTGTACTGTACATACCTGGCTGACAGACATTGATCTAATCTAGCCTTTGCCATTCCTGCAGACATTGACATAAGCTGTGTCAGAAAACCACCAGTACCGTTTCAGGCACACTACACTACCACTGTAAAACAGAGGAGACACAGTGCATTTTAGGCTTGAAAATGTGTTATTTTTCAGGGAGCGACACTGTCGTATGACGGTACAACCAAGTGGAAAATGAAATCAGGCTTCATAACAAGAATATGATCAACCATACTGAAATCAAACCCAAGCTACTGGTGATGTCCAGCCACTGGACAGTGGACATATCTTTGTTGGTTCTGATATTTCTTATATCACCATTTGCTGTCCAGCTCAAACTGTAATTATTAAGCCATAAATTATATTCAAACCGACATAGCAAGACAAGAGTAGAATACAGTTGAATATTGTGGTGTACATCTGTACACAAATCTGTATAAAAAGGCAATCTGGTGTTCTGTGAATTCTATTGCATTAACTATTGCTTATAGGGGGGGCGGGGGCATGCAGGGTCGACCGTGTAGGGTAGATTGTAAAGGTTGTATCGTTGTTTCCTTTTCTTCTTTGTTTTATTATTTTATTTATAATGTGTAAATGAACTCGCCAAAACTCCCTGAATGCTATTCCACAGTGCCAGCTTTATCCTCTCCACCCACTCACTGTACATCTGGTGTCATCTAATGTACGTATATCCCTCCTCCTCTATCATACAGCTACCAGGCTGGTAGCTGTATGATAGAGGAGGAGGGATATACGTACATTACCAGCTGTGCCTATTTGGAGTTTGAAGGACGTACACCCTCTCTGTGCTGTTGAGGAGAAAGGCTTTGTCATAGATATGTCACTGGGTCACATCAACTCTCTTTTATAAAAATTGCCCGAAAGCGAGATTTTAGCAGTCTGAGGATTTCCACACGGTAAAACCCAGAGTGTTCATTTAACCACAGGAACCCTACGTCCCTATTCTGGGCATGTCATAATAAGCAAAATATATCTACAAGCTCACGCCATGTAAAAGGAGAGGACAAAGTATAGAACCGTGTCGGATCTCATCTTGTGTAGGATAGGGTTTAAGTGGTTAACTTAAATTGAGTGTAAAAATGGCCCATTTTGTAATTGTAAAATTAAGCCTCCATTTGATCAGTGAAGAGACAGGAAATTGGGTACGCAAATTGGGTGGAAACCTCCTATGTCCAAAACCGTTAGCCTACTTTTCAGGAAACGGAATGACATTATTCAGAAATAATGAAATCTACAATCTCACTGTACATTGTGATGCGACATGCAACACATTGAGAGCGTGTGGCAGCGGTGGCCGAACGGATTGCGGAGCGGTCTTGATACCGGAAGGTCGCCAGTTCGAATCAGCGGTCCGACACGTTAAAATTACCACCGCTGAAGTGCCCTTGAGCAAGGCATTGAACCACTACCATGAAATGTTCTATGAGCAGGGCCTGGCTGGAAACAAGTTATTGAGCTTAGCCCAGATACCCTGGGTAAATATTGTAACTTTGCTTTGTGTAGATCATCTATTTTGACTAATTTTGCTTGACACTCTGATGAAATAGGGCAGTAAATGACAAATAGACATAGACGAAATATGGAGATAGGATAGGATAGGAGATCGGTCGCTGTGCACAAACCATCCTGCCTGTCGAAAACAGTCAACAGACCAGAACAGAAGTGACCTCAGATTGTACTGGAACAATTAAATTCTTTAAATTTCCAGTACAACTTGAGGTCACTTATGTTACAGTCTCTAAAGAATTCATCATACGGTAAAGTCATGTTTTGCGTCACGCACACCTGCAGCAGAACATCATATGAGCGTCTTCCTCGGCCTCTCCAGAGGAGAGAGTGTGGCAAGCTGGCAGCAACCTCATGCTCCGCAGGGTACAGACTGTCAAACTGGGATTATTCAGGGGAAAGAAAATGGAAGGTGACAGCTCCAGCACTAAATATAGTGTCCTTCCTGTCTCTGTTCCTTTCTCTCTATATCTTCCTATCCTCCTCCTCTGTGCTCTCACACCCTACCCTCTCCAGAACTTTGCATGTTGATAAGGGGTTGGCAGGGCGCGCATGGGGGAGGAGAGTACCTTGTGCACCACCACCCACCCATGCACCGCTGGGTGCGATACGCATGTTTTCGTGTACTCTGCGAGGGAGAAGAGGGCCGCACGGTCTCTGAAGTGTCCAAAGTTTCTCTTAAGAGGAGTTGAGAATATGGTACTTTAAATGTAAATGTGGTCATAACTCACAAATTGAGAGAACATACTGTAGTGGGCTGGGACTCCATCTGTGCTCCCTCTCAGTTAGACATATTTTAAATCAGTTTTCAAAAGTGGTGTCTAGAGAACCCCAGGAGTCCTTGAAGGGGTTCCATGGGGTCCCCAGAAAAAAGAGTTTATATAGCATTAAATCTAGCTATAACCTATCAGCTATTTAACCCAAGTGACAACCAGGAACAGACTGGGTGATGACCATGAAGAGTGTGGTGACATCTGGAGAGACAGAGTACGGCCGATGAGACGGCAATCTGGGGCTAGGATGGTGAGGGTTGGCAGCCCAAACCACTTCCTCCGTGAGGAGGAACCAAAAGCTACAGACTGCAGTAAAACCTGCAAGGAGGGTTTAAAATCAGCCTCGTATGTTGCCGAGGCTGAGATGTATGAACAGAAGTCTGCACTTCTGGTCAGACAAAGGAGGAGCCAGGCCCGGATGCCCACAGCGCCTGGAACATCTTAGTGTCGCCAACATCTCATCAGATCAGCCATCTTCCCTATTGACTGTCTCTCAGTCTCGCAGACACAGGGTTGCCTGGAGGAGGTTGTATGTTGTAAGACCCAGAAACACCCAACGATTCCAGGTTTACCACACTGATGATGTGTCCAGGTTTGTGCATCAGTAGATGTTTCATTTTCAGACCTGAGGCTGATTCTAAAAACGCCTTCTTCTAAACCTTAACAGTTTTCAGAAAAATTATAAAATTATAAGCTATGTTGCTATACAAATAGTGACATCTGAAATGACACAGATGCTGTCCCTGACTGAAAAGTGTAACAATATATAGGCCTAGGTTTTACAGGAAGAACATCTTGAAAAATTTGTAGAGATTTTGAATATTTCTGAAGCATTTTAACAACACAAATCTTGTATGGGGGTCCCTGGCACAAAATATTTTCTGATGGCCGTCTGCATCCATATGCATGTTAATTTGGGTGGTCCTTGCCATTAAAATGTTTGAGAACAACTACAACTATAAATTACGCCTCACCATCCTAAATGACACCGCCGAATAAAAGAGCACACAAGAAGCACATAGCCTAGCCTACTGTCCAAAGTCCAAACTACCAAACTGCCATCCTCCCTTTGAATGAGGCTAGATTGACTTGCGAAAAGTGGACAGCCTGCTCTAATTTGAATATGTCTACTTCTGAACGGGCAGTGAGTGGCAACCCTGACCCATAAGTCCTTAATCGTGCTGGAATCTCTCCCTGTGGGGATATATATATATATACAAAAAAACACACACGACACACACACATACCATCCAAATGGAGTCGTAATCACACTGCTTTTTATTAATGTAATCTGTGGCCATTATGGGACTTTTTCAGCCGTAGTCAGATTTTGTACAGAAACGGAAGCACATCCACTCATCTACTTAGTGGGGAGAGAAGCCTGTTTTACTCCCAAGGTCTAGATGAGGATGAGGCCTGCAATGTAAGGCTCATCAGGAGAGTTAGGGGTTCAGTAGTCTCTCGAGACACACTGTTGACTCGCATCATGCAAATTCAAAGGAAAAGAGGGCGCTGTTTCTCCTTTGTTTGCCGATGGGTTCTCAGATTGGGGGTTCTTACTCAAGGACACTAACAGTGGGTCAACCCGGGAACTTTTAGATTCCCATGCAGCCTCTACCTCCTCTGCTACTGTCAACCCATACGTTGGTCTCATTGATCCAAATCGGAAATTGCTGATTGATCATTAAAATAAAGTAGTCTGAAATTGCATGCGGCTCACAGGCCATTTCAGACGGCTGACTATTGATGCGGGTGTTCTTGCTTGGATTAGCGGGGATCGTGTCGCTGTCTCACGTGCAGACGTGTAACAAACCATGCCACGATCCAGCTCTTGCCGCCCAATCGCCCATGGTTACGTGGGTGAAACAAGTGCGATATTTCACGGGGCCACGCCCGCTTTCCTCTTTGCCCCTCAAACTGATCTCCATGCTGGCTAACCCCTCACATCCACTCTAACTGATCTCCTCAAACTGATCTCCATGCTGGCTAACCCCTCACATCCACTCTAACTGATCCCCTCAAACTGATCTCCATGCTGGCTAACCCCTCACATCCACTCTATGGTGACTTACAGGACAGAGTGAGCACCTTTAGTCGTATAGGCTCACCTTCCCTCTGAGAATGAACACAGAGTCTCTCCTTTCTGCCAACCGCCATCAGACTATACAACACATAAGAACTCCCCCCCCCAATGCTTATGGTCCAGTGTCTGAAGTCTTTGGTCTTGTTGTGATTATGTCCAGTTGTGTCCAATGTGTTTTTCTGTTTGTCTGTTGTTTATTTTTACATTTTACATTATGCTGCTGTAACGTATCAATTTCCCTGCGGGGATAATAAAGTACATCTCATCTCTCATCTCATCATCTCAACTTCTCCGTGTCTGTCCCAAATAATCACCCGCCTCTCATTGAAAATGAATTACTAAGGCGGGTCACTCGCTCCCCTTCTGAAACGGCCGTGAACGCTTTCAAGATTTTCAAGTGGGCCCTGATCCAGAAAAAGTTGAACCTTTAACATCCTTGCTTTACTTGCTCCAATGCATTTATATTTTTCCTTCATGCACTATCTCGGTATATTTTCCTCTTCCCTATAGCTACAAACTAGTACATCCCTGCCCACCCATAAAATAACCATATAAATCATTCATAGGTTTCCCAGTAAGCAGTTTCCTCGACATGTAACGGTTTTTTTCTTAAGTTAGAATTATATCACATGCCGAATCAATGATGATGATATTTTGCTCACATGGGTGACACTTTGTCAAGCCTGATAAATAGATGGTCCATTTCACTTTCTGCGGTGCAGCACTCAGCAGGGGTGAGAGACAGTCACTCTGTGAGGGATGTGCGTGCATGCATGCGTGTGCGCGTGCGTGTGTGTGTGGGCACGCCTTGTTTCCAGGTCTCAGCCTGCAGCCTATTTTTCGATCGAAATGTTGCAGACAGGATAAAAATAGGCTGAAGCTTCAGTAGTATATATCACAGTCATGTCTATTTTGTTCTTCTTCCTGAAAAGTGCATGAATCATCCAACACAATAAAATCCTCAGTGTTCATGGCCTTGATCACAGGAATGAGATGGTTGTTTGAATGTTTGAATATTCATCTCCCCAAGTGTGTGTGTGTGTGTGTGTGTGTGCGTGCGTGCGTGCGTGCGTGCGTGCGTGCGTGCGTGCGTGCGTGCGTGCGTGCGTGCGTGCGTGCGTGCGTGTCATGGCATGCATGAGCGTGTGCAAGTGTGCTGTAAACAGTATGTTCACGGTTTCTCAACTTTGGACCACCAGGGGTCCAAATTGACTGTTACAGGTCTGTAACGTTCAGAGTTAAATTAGGAGTTTTACAGTGAAGATTTGGACCCCAGAGATTAAAAAGACCCAACAACAAATCAAATGGGGGTCTTTGACCTAATGCATATCAAACTGGGGGTCCTTGGTCCTATATAAATGCAAGTGTGTGTGTGTGTGTGTGTGTGTGTGTGTGTGTGTGTGTGTGTGTGTGTGTGTGTGTGTGTGTGTGTGTGTGTGTGTGTGTGTGTGTGTGTGTGTGTGGCGCGCGTGCGTGCGTGCGTGCGTGTGTGCGTGCGTGTGTTGGTATGCACGAGCGTGTGCAAGTCGCACGCGTGTGCTGTATGTTCAGGTGCATGCAGAACACACGTATAGAGCTCTATATGACACTGCTTTGGTTTGGTTGCCATGGCAGCCTCTCTACCTGCCACGTCTCTCCCAAACCAAACAGGGTTCAAAATGATTCTCTCTCCACCACAGAAGGCAGAATGCAGATTGTTAACCTCGTGAATCCATTTTTAAACTTTTTATGCTGGTTTGTAATTTAATGTCCTATACTGTACTTACATACTACAGTGTCACACAAAAGTTGAGCTTGTAGATCTGCTATAAGTGCTATTATTTTGAGGAAATAATTAAGTGAAAGTGAAGTCTGTGGGTTTTATAAACATTGAACTAATGGGAAGTATCAACAAGAGCTTGTGACTAAATAATAATTAACTACATCCACTGGAACAGAGATTATTTTTCCCATTCCCTGTTGGGACATACAAGGTTTCTACGCGACAGTGGTGAAATTGCAACGTTGTGCCTATTTACATCCTACTTTCTGTTGTCTGGTCTGCTCGCAGACAGAAAAGCCAGAAATAAATAAGCTAATTAAAGACAAACGGAAGGTTGGTTAATTATGTGCTGAAACCATGCGCTCTCACAAGGATCTGATATCATAAGGTAATAGCTGTCAGTGTGTGTGTGTGTGTGGGTGGATGTGTGTATGTGTGTGTGTGTGTGTGTGTGTGTGTGTGTGTGTGTGTGTGTGTGTGTGTGTGTGTGTGTGTGTGTGTGTGTGTGTGTGTGTGTGTGTGTGTGTGTGGGAGGTGGGGGGGTAGGGTTGATGGAAGAGTGTGTGTGTCTGTTTGTGCACGCGTGGAAGTGTGTGTGTATGTGTGTGCGTGCGTGCGCGTGCGTGCGTGCATGTGCTTTTGTAGAGCAAGCGAGGGAGAGAATGTGAAGGATTGGATTCCTGCAGGGCTAGGCTCCGCCCACCGTGGTCTCCAGATGTGGAGTGCCCAGAGGGGGCAGCGAGTGGCCCCGGCCCCCGTGCTGAAATGAAGGAGAAACGGGGTCAAGGGCGCCTCTCTCCTTGTTTACCCAGACACCTATCATTTATTACCATCTGTCTGTCAGCCGCACGCTGCACTTACCTTTGGCAGTGATTCTCAACCTGTTTAATTTCAAGGACCTACAGTTTGATACAGTATGCAATAGGCCACACGGACCCCGATTTGACTTTTTAATCTAAGGGTCGACGTGGTTGTGGACCTTTGGTGGTCCCCTGGACCCGGACACTGACTTAAGGGTCAATTCTTTAGCATTTTCTGGTCAGGGTTAAATTAACACTTGGATTTTGCTGTGCAGAGTCCGTAAGGAAACAATAGCTGGCAAACAGCAGTGTGTCTTTCCCGTCAGTACACAGGTGTGGAGTATGCAGATCAGTTGGATCTTGCCTGGTAAGTAATAAGTATGGTGCTAGTGGAGGAGAGGAGAGGCAGCCCCCCAGAAGAGATTTTATTTTTGGGTAATTTCGCATTAATATCACTTTGTTCAGACTTTTGGCAAATCCCATTTGTTTCTCCAATCTGAGCTTTAGGACTGAAAGTCCACACTGTTAATTGCAAGTGGTCAGATTGGATTTGTGTTTTCAGACACTGTTGAGTTTTGACCTAATAGGCATTGTTTTCTGTGGTAATGATGATGTAACGACGCAAGTGGCGTTTTGACTACAACAAGTATGGCTTCAGTGTCAAAGTGTCCGGACTGAGACACACCTTTTAGAAATCAGATTTTGGGTGACGTTACCTGTGGTGGATTATTGTTTTTATACGTACCATGTGCCAGACAATATGTTTGTGATGTTTTTAATTACTTTTATTACAAAAATAAATCAGATTTGAATGACATTTCAAACCATCTAGGAATATGGTTAAATCTGATTAGCATGTGTTTTCTTATTCTCATTTTGTTCAGATTTGATAAAACCAACTCGATTCTAATTGCAATATAGGCCAAATATCTAATATTCCATTGTGACAACATACTGTAGCCAAAATTACAAATATAATTAAGCAGGCTGGCACTCCTCCCTGTGGACAGACAGGGATGTGTGTTGAACTGATGGACTGGTGCTGTCTCCGCTTCTGCAGGGAAAGAAGGGCTCAAGATAGGGATGAGTGGGTGAAAACGTGAAGGGAGGGATAAAGCAAGACTTTTAGAGAGGACTGTGAGAGTGCTAATGGACTGCGGGGCATCAGTGTCAGGTCTGCTATCTCGGCCAAGCCGTGGATAGTTGGGAGGATTCAGGGAGGGGAGGGGAGATGGGGAGCATTGGAGCGTATACTCAGAACAAATTGTGTGTCTGTTTCCCATTAGCCGCATTGTGAGTGTCGGTTGAGATGGTGCACGTCAGCTAAGCAAGCACACCGGCTGCCTCCACAGTTCAACTCCCAATCAGTGCCCCCCCATGATAACCTCAGCACATGCCTCCTCATTGTAGGGCCCTGATATCCTACAGTACATTATAATAGAACCTCCACACATGGAATGTCACACATATTGCCTAAGAGCAGCTGTTCTTATGGTTAAGAGGGCCGCTCATAGTTCATTTAGTGGAATACCACCACGGTAATGTTTTGATAATCTCAACTCTTCCTCATAGGAAGAGCTCAAATTCTTAATAAACATCACCAACTATGGGAGCATGACCTCTCATGGCCTCTACTTTTCTATTTTAACGTGTTGTTATGTCCAGCACCTGGGATTGTACTGTATCATGTGTGCTTTGTTAACTTGTCATTGTTAAAGGTGACATGCCAACATAAGACCCATAGAGAACTTGTGTTCACTGTAAATCGCAATACACTGATTTTGGTGAAGTTTGATTGATGGGGAAGTCCCACAGCTAATCAGTCTCAAATGACAGGTCGGTGTTGTCTCTGGCAGAGCCGAAGCGAGTCCGAATCCCAAGACAAAACGCTTCAGTCAGGTGCAGGTGCGTGGGAGAATCAGATGTCAACCTACCAACCTTGTACACTGTGTGTGTGTGTGTGTGTGGTAAAATGGTAAATGGTGCATTTATATAGCGCCTTTATCCAAGGCGCTTTACAGAGATTGTCCATTACATTCACCCATTCACACACAGATGGCAGCGGAAACCATGCAAGGCACCAACCAGCACATCGGGAGCAATTAGGGGTTCAGTGTCTTGCTCAGGACACTTTGACAGTAACTCTGCGGGAGCCCGGGTTTGAACTGGCAACCTTACAGTTACCATCCAGGCACTCTACCCCTGAGCCACCGCCACCCCTACACTGTGTGTGTGTGTGTGTGTGTGTGTGTGTGTGTGTGTGTGTGTGTGTGTGTGTGTGTGTGTGTGTGTGTGTGTGTGTGTGTGTGTGTGTGTGTGTGTGTGTGTGTGTGTGTGTGTGTGTGTGTGTGTGTGTGTGTGTGTGTGTGTGTGTGTGTGTGTGTGTGTGTGTGTGTGTGCGTGCGTGCGTGCGTGCGTGCGTGCGTGCGTGCGTGCGTGCGTGCGTGCGTGCGTGCGTGCGTGCGTGCGTGCGTGCGTGCGTGCGTGCGTGCGTGCGTGCGTGCGTGCGTGCGTGCGTGCGCGTGCGCGTGCGCGAAAGGTTTAGGTTTACAATTCGAAAAAGAAGATTCAGGTTAGTATTTGACATGTAGAGGTTTCGGGGTCCGGGTTAAAGGTTTCTATTTTTAAATGTAGCTGTGCGGCGAATCCGGTGATATCACACACGCTACAATGCTTTGTGAGCTTGTAGATCTGCTATTCTTTGTCTATTTTTCAGCTAATTTCAATGCCGTCCTAAAAAGTTGATGTCCTCACAAGTATAGTAATACAAAGAGTGTAGAACCAAGTAGCTGTCTGTGTGATTATACTGTAGGAGAAAGGTGTGTGTTGGAGACTGGCCATGCTCCCGTCGGAAGCTCGTATAACTGTGTGCCTCAGTTCTGGATTTGAAAAGTTGGAGCGTTCCTCCTCCGTCTGCTCCCCGCATGAGAGCTGGGTTTCACCATTTTTGCTGGCATCCTCCTTCCCCTCCAGAGCGACCCGCTCCTCCGTGGCCCTCTTGGCACGCTTTATGAAACTCTCGTCTCTAATTTTCCCACCAGGTAGAATCATATCACTCATCTCAAACCGTGCGGCTCCAGTGTTTTGTCAGGACACCACTAATGTATTCAGCACTGTACTCACATCCCATAACTCCTGTCACTTTTTGGTCATTCAGTACTGTATGCCCTGCCCTCTGTGGTGCAAAATCTTTGGATCTACAAGTGACGTTATATTACACAGATGCTGTTCAATCAATTCAATGTTAACTATGGAATCGTGCATTTCCAGTCAGTCAGTCAGTCAGTCAGTCAGTCAGTCAGTCAGAGTATCACTCCAAATCCCCATACATGGGGAAATCCCCCATATATGGTGCCCAGGTCTCGTGACATCACGTGACATCATCAGGGATGATATTAAATCAGGGATCATAGTAAATGCGACCTGCTGTCGCAATTAAGCCCATATATGGAGATCCCTGATGTCATCAATATTAGTATATGGATACAGTATATGTCAGAACCTATTCTGACTTCTGACATTCCATATATGTTGATCCTTCCCCATCCATCCTTCCTCTTCGATGTCTCCCTTTTGACTGATACCTGTCCATTTAAACTCTAGACGGGCCTGCCCCAAAGCTATTACTTGCGCGAGCAGAACGGCGCAAGTACTGTTTTCGGCTGCGTATGTAGGTGACACCCTCGGCCAATCAGGGATTCTGATTTTTTGGTGACACCATCGGCCAATCAGGAACCACCGTTTATACATAAACATAAATAGTTATGTCATCAGCCAATCCCTGATTGCAGGCGCGTAAGGTTCCTATAACGGCAGTGGGTGCTCACGAATTGCTCACGAAAGCAAGATCCTTGACCCAATTACAGCCACTGCATCTTACCTTTTAATTAAAGTAAAAGTAGTCTGAGGAAAAGGAACAGTTCTGTTCCCCGGACATTGTTTTGGGCTATTTTGGCTGAGATGGCTCTGTTTGTCAAGTCTCAAGTCAGTGTGGAGATACCATACTGTACACTATCCAATAAAGCCAAAAATATATCTAAAACAAATTGCAGATTATTATTATCTATAAGGTTCCCAGTTCAGTCCCCAGCTCCCCCTGTGTTACTGTCTGACTGTCGTTGAGCAAGGCACTGAACAGCATGTCACGTGTGTGTGTGTGTGTGTGTGTGTGTGTGTGTGTGTGTGTGTGTGTGTGTGTGTGTGTGTGTGTGTGTGTGTGTGTGTGTGTGTGTGTGTGTGTGTGTGTCTCAAATGTGAATGGGTGAATGCAGTGCACATTATAAAGCACTTTGGAGAAAGGCACTATATTATTGCACCATTTACCATTTACAGTATTTGGTGAAAAATAGTGACCCAGCCTTAGTTATTACACAGTCAGACCTCAACTGCTGCCAATGTTATGTTAATGATAACGCACTCAACATTGCGTTTAACCCCAATTGAAATACGATTGTTTTGATTGTTTTCATTCCCACCCGGATGCTCTACAGTGGTTGCGGCTTTTAATTTGGTAGGAGTACATTCGAGGGCTTTGTTGTCCTGAGCCACGACTCTCCCTCTGGGTGGGCAAAGGAGAACCGGCGCCTCTCCCCCCTGTCCCGGGAGAACAACGGAGCGGCGATGACCGGCGGAGGCGGAAAGGGTTATATAGAACGTGGTGGTTCTGGGTTCATGCACTGATGGGTTTCCTGTACCGTGGATAATGTGGGGATTGTGAGGGGAGGGGACGGCTTCTCGTCCCTGGTCATTGTGGCCGTTGCATTGACGTGATGCCAAGTCCCTGCCCCTTCACTCCCCTCTGCCCCAGAGCTTTGTGTGCCCGCCCTGTTCTCAGGAACCCGCTCTAGGTGTCCCTAATGGCATGTTGGATGTATCTGTGCCATACATGTGTGTGTTGTGAGTGAGTGTGTGAGACGGCATACATATGTATGAATGAGAAATGGGAGCACGGGGGGCTCCTCTCCTATGTTGCTGTTGTGTTTTGTTGTTGTTGGTGTTGCCGCCTCACTCATCCCCGTGAATGGAGCGCTGGGTCTCAATAGGAGAGGGGCGTCTGTGTGGGCTGGGTCCATCATTCATTTACTTCATTCATGTCCCACGGGAAGCGGAGGGGGGCGTGGCAGACAACTCTGGCACTGCATTCATGCTAAATGCATCTCTGTTCTCTCTCTGTCTCTGTCTCTCTCTCACTCTCTCTCTGTACCTCCCTCTGCTCTGTCTCTCTCTCACTCTCTCTTTCTCTCTCTCTCTCTCTCTCTCTGTACCTCCCTCTGCTTTGTCTCTCTCTCACTCTCTCTTTCTCTCTCTCTCTCTCTGTACTTCCCTCTGCTCTTTCTCTCTCTCTCTCTCTCTCTCTCTCTCTCTCTGTCTCTTTTTCTGTCTCAGTCTCTCTCTATCTCTTTCTCTCTATCTCTCCCTCCCTCCCTCTCTCTCTCCCTCCCTCCCCTCCCTCCCTCTCTCTCTGTCTAGCTCCCTCTCTCTCTTTATGTCTACCCACCTCTCTTTGTCTCACTCTCCCTGTCTGTCTGTCTGTCTCTCTCTCTCCCCCATCTGTCTGTCTGTCTGTCCGTCCGTCCATCCGCCGAACGTCTGCCTTTCTCATTCTCATCACCCTCACTCATTATCTTTGCACAGCACACACACATGGTCCAGTGAAGACTTGGCAGCAGGCCCATGCTTTCATGTTCCGTAGGATCTCATATTATTAGATGACTTAGTGTGTTCCTCTGGACTGTGTGCTGGATGATAGCACAGTAATGGACAGCTGCAGGTGTCCTCTGGGAGGCTTACGGCAGGCAGCACCTCCGGCCACAATGCTAAACATCTGGCACCATTACAACATTTTAGTTGACGATTGTCAGACAAATGATTAAGATTAATAATTTAATTGTGCTTTTGGAATTGACCATTGGAACATATTAATACAAATTACAGTTACAGTTTGCCTTTTAGACTTCATAATAAAAAGTCGCACAGTGCAACAGATAACTACTATTACTGACATATTTACTGGTTTATAGCCTATTTAAAAAATGAGGTCTGATCTGAGCCCCATTGACTAAAATATTTCATTAAATATATGTGACAATGTTAGCCTATACTGGCAGGTGGACACAAAGTTTGGCACTGAACGGTTTGCACGATTAGCTCTGGACAAACATACATACAACACACACACACACACACACACACACACACACACACACACACACATACACACACACACAACACACACACACACACACACACACACACACACACACACACACACACACACACACACACACACACAGCTAATCTCTTGCAGAGCCACCACGCCATAAAAATCATGTCATGAAAGATCACCTTTGGAGACGTTACTCAGGTTGCATGAGCGTGAAATGTGCCTATTCACTCCAATGGATTACACTGTTCTATTAAGCCATCTATGCATAATTAATTTGTCACAAACCATAGGATTATGGGCACGTCATTAGACCAACAAACAACAGTGATTTCAGGCTTCCCTCCCCCGGCTGCTACACTACACAATACTCTCTGTTTAGCTGTGCTTGTTTGCTACAGATGGTTTTCTCTGAGTGTTTTTGCGGTTGGCTCGTACCATAATGCAGTGCAGACTTCTTTCTCATTGATGTGGGAATGCGCGACGATGTCGCAAGAGACATCTAACAAAATTACTTTGTTAGAGGAATTGGATTTCTCAATCTTGAATACAAGTAATTGTTAGCACAGGACATTTTAAATGACATTCAGCAATACAACGACAACAACCGTTTCTTCTCTGACCTAAGTCTGTAGCTTGTTAAATTGCAATGCCTGTCATAACTAAGTAACAATCTGAAATACTCCTGTTTTTGTCAGTATCCATTCACAATATCTTATATCAGTCCTTAACCATTTAAGCCTGACACTATCAACGTGTTGCATTGCGACATGTTCTGAGCTTATAGATTTCAATTCTATTTTTTATACGTGTTGCCTATTACGTGGTATGTCCAAAATAGAGACACCAGGGTTAATGTCATGGTGTTGTTGTTTATAGGGTGAACTGAGCTTGAAAGAAATGCAGGACTACAGTATATATTCCTACCATGTCAGGAATGAGCTCCAGATCCTGCACACTGCATACTTGCACTGTCGCAGCTTAAGGCTGCTGCTGCAGCTGCAGTTACCCTGCTAGATCAATTCAAATTAAATCTTTGCCCAATCTTATTTTTCCACAAGATCACAGGACTTCTCTTGCATGCCGATCACAAGACTTGATCATAATAGCTCTGTGCTCCCCAGCTCTGATTTGTGTGTGAGCATTATGTATCCCACACAATCTATCAACCTGATCGCTACCAGAACTGTGGTTGCAGCAGGAGAGGGAGAATCTGGCGAGCAAAAACAGCCCAGAGCGGAGAAATAACATGTTCGCTGTTTAGTAGACTGAAAACAAGATAGAAAAGATAGGGCAGGACAGTTGTTGTGAGTGAGAGAGAGGCCACTCATAACGACAGATAGGAGAATTGCCTTCCTCCATTCCCAAGGGTGGATCCGGCTGTGTTTGTTTGCCTTATCTGTGCAGAGCGGATGGTTGAGTGCTGATTTATGAGTAGTTATGACGGTGTTCGATAAGGGCTTTTTAAGCCTCTGTGTGGAGTCACTGGTCTTCGTCCAACACCTCACCTGACTCAGACGGCAGTGCTGGAAGAAGCACTGAGATTTATTTTTACCGCCATTATTACCACCATACTATAGTCCTGCCGTCTAAATGTTTTGTGAGTAAAAGTACAAAAGTATTGGCATCAGAATATACTAAAAGTATGAAAGTTAAAGTACTCACAATGCATCAATTCGCAATGCAACACGTCAGCTTGTAGATGAGCTATATTCAAAATGCCAAAATACTGTATGTATACTGTAAAATATTGAATGAGTAATGTAGGTTTTGTGTTAATTATTGTATTGCCGGCTAGCAGTTAGCATTTATGAAGTACCCAGTGCCACCATACCCATTCACTTTAAGAGTCGGGGTTTGCCCGCCCCCCACACACACTCACTACACACACTTTAGTATCATTTGCACAAGCGCACACTGTTTACCTTTCTTCAGAAGCTTTTACATGTCGGGAGCAGCGCGGTACAAAGGCACAGATTAAATCCAAAATTTGGATGGCAGAAGATCCACCAAGGACAGCTCTCCTGGATTACGATTTATGGACGTCTGCTTTACACAGTGATTATATTTTCAATCCCATAGCTGGAGCGGTGGGGCGTTGCCATAGCAACCGGGTCAATGTTAAAAATGCTGTGGGACTCAACCGCAAAAAAAATAATAATCCAAATCCAAAGTAACTAGTATCTAAAGCTGTCATGTAGCCTACGTTTAGTGGAGTAAAAGGCACAGTACTTGCCTCTCAGATGTATGGGAGTAGACGTATCAAATAGTGAAATATGAAAATACTTAAGTAAAGATTGTACTTAAGTGCAGTACTTGTCTAATATACTTTCCACCAACCGCCTGACCGAGGATGGACAAAGTGACCTTCATCTTTCTTTCTTTCTTTCTTTCTTTCTTTCTTTCTTTCTTTCTTTCTTTCTTTCTTTCTTTCTTTCTTTCTCACACATATCGATATCCCTCTCAAGTTCAGTTCAGTTAGTTCAGTTCTAATCTTAGTTTTAGTTTTACAGGTATTATGAGGAAAGCTTTGATTTATAGAAGCTGAAAAAGGAAGGTTGAAAGAAGAATACATATCAGACATGATGATTTACAAAAGGTTTTATTTATTAAACGTCACATTTTGAGCAAAGCTATTGCTCAGCCCACAGCTGAGCTCTGTAATTACAACGTGAAGCTAAATCAAAAGCAAAACGTAACTTCCGACTAATATTTTCTTCCTTAAACCTGTCTGCCATCAGGGTGCATAAGTGTAAGTAATAGTGTACACTACAGTACACTGTAATTCTGGAGCCAAATCCTGGCGGATCCCACTGAATTTGTGAACTGAATTCCCCACTGAAAGCAGTTTATGAGATACAGAATTAATTCACTATTGTTGTGTCATCTTATGATTTGGCATTTTGCTATGAAATGGGAGACAGCATAGTTTAACCACTTTGAACCTGGTGTCCCTATTTTAGGCAAGCATTAAAGAAAAGTTAAAATAGTACATGAGCTTATAGATCAATAGATTTCACCACACAATTATACAATACATCGTATGGTAAAGTATAAAATGGGGAGTAGGTGGTTCCAGCTTGAAGCTGAAGTTCAAGTTAAATCTCGTTCTGTAACTGGAGAATGCCCTTAGCTGTTACTGGAGCAGCCTGAAAGGTCATTTCAACATTGCCTTATCTGTCTCAAATTGTGTGCATACTGCATCTCACTGAGCAGAACCGCCAACAATAACATGGCACAGAAATTGCAGGCCATTATGATCTGCTGTTAGTATTCAATCAGTTGCATGGAGTTTTGTTCCGCTTTAGTGCGTACAATTTATTAACCTCTGAATCTAAACGAGGAACAATCTTATTTGCTGATTGGCTGATTTCATGCCTGGTTTACAGTAATTGCTATAATGGGGAAAAACAAGAGAAGAGTGTAGTAGAGAGAGGAGAGAGAGAGGGGAAGGGGAAGAGAGAGAGCTACATGAGAAACATGGACCTACAGTAAATGGGTTTTATTTGATTACATCAGTCATTTTAAACCTTTTTTTTCCCAAGGACCCTGAGTTTGATATACATTAGTCCACAGACCCCCATTTGATACATTTGTTTTAAATGGCACCCCAAACTACACAGTAAAATCATATATGAATTTATCTCTGAGAGGATCCATTTGTACTCTCTCTGAGTTACAAACCTGTTATAACTTATAAGGGTCCATTTGTTCATATCCATCCTTTAGCTAGGGGCCCCTTGGAACCCTCTCAAGGACCCCTGGTGGTCCACGGACCCCATCTTAAGAACCACTGGTTTAGATTGCGTGTAATGTGTCTTGTCTGTTCATCTAGTTGTTTAAGAATACTTGGTTTGACGGACAGGGTGTTTATTGTTTTATCATCCAGAAGACGCATTCAAGCCCAGCTCTTTTGAGGCAAAAAACTCACATCCTGATGCATCCCCTCATTTGTATCAGAAGTTCTAAATCCCAATCATATTTAATAAAGTGTTCCATATTAATCGTGGATTCCATGTGGGTTGCAGCTCTCTTCCCTTTATAAACAATGTCTAAGTAATTTATATACTGTAATGCGATGGAGTATAAATTCACAGTGAAATCCTATCCATTAGTACTGTAACTTTGACAGAGTACACAGTCTACCATTTGGTTACATTCAGTGATGTAATGGTGATTTTTTTTCTTTTTTCGGTGGTACAGTATTTTAATGACGTCACGTGCACGCCTACATGTGCGCACAGAACAGCTGATATAATATATAATATGCTACGACCAAAACACCACTGGTTACATTTGTGCACTGTCAGAGTTAACACTAGCATGTCTAAGCAGTCAATTTGACCGATTTTGAGATTTTGAAGTGGATTTTCTTTGCCCATGAAGTTCTGAGAAAGTTCCCCTTCAATGACTTTTCCTAAATATTCGATTCAAATCATGTATGTTTTGTAAATATGATTTTAGACATACTTATACATACTATGTCTGAACTTCTTCGCCAAAATGACCGTTCTCCCCCCGCAAGCAGTGAAGTTCACACCTCCCGACAGTTGGAGACAGGCATTGTTCAAACCAATGGGTCATTTGCATTTCAACTGCCAACGCCTGCATTCCAATTAATTCAATCATATATATTTGGCTGGTTAACTTGGAATGTGTTTACTATGTTGATAAGATAATAGGAATAGGAATAAAATGATTATTATCCATGATGAGGGATGTTATTGAATGGTCGGTTTGACCCGACCGACATTTCCTTTCCTTGGAGTGAGAATGCTTGCCGATGCAATTCCAAATAAAATGTATGGCATGTAAATGTTCATGAATCCAAGTAACTGCCGGTGAGGTATGCGGAAGTGCATTTTAGATAATGCTGTAGCACTATTTGTGGTGGTGATGCGTCACATGACTTGACCTATCCTATGGTATATAAACCGGGCTGCTATAAACCTGCTGAGATGCGGACCTCTGGCACTGGCACAATCAATCAAATATATATTAATTACATCGATGCGCCCTTGCCCTTTACGCATACACGTGTAGCCTATAATGTTTCCCCCTCTATATAAAAATGACAATGCGCCTGGCTCTGGCTGTTACAATAACGTGTGGTATTTTATTGGCTCAAAACAAAGTCGGACAGTGTTTTATCCATTACCAAACTGTGTTGGTGCACCCCCTGTTACCTCCAGTCTTAATCAAGCTGACGCACCCCCAACGCCCAGTATTGTATTTGTTATTTGGTCTAAAAGGATTTATATATAATATAATCCGTTAATCACACAATCAAAGACCAAATAATTTGCAGGCAGCTGGCGTTAATTACCTCGCGCTGCGCAAGGGTAGCCTATTCAATATAGCGCTCACACCGTCACTATAATTATTGTTTGGTAAACTGAAAATAAAAAATAAGTCGAGTTGTCCTGTTGAGTTGAAACGCTGCCTTGAATTAGTTGGAATGTAACATTTAGAAGACAATTGCAAGTCGTCAACCCCCCGCCGCGGGTGGGAGAGGTGTGAAGAGCATTAGAAGAGATGCAGGGAGAGAGTGGCCAATGGCATTGCATGAAAAACACGGTCATCCTGACCTTTCAGCCGTCAGAGTAGTAGGTAAGATAAGTTCAGACATGCTAGTGTTAAAGGGGGTGTAAGTGATACTTTTTGCTTATACTGTAGCTTTATATTCTGATAGCAATCATTGCAGCGTGTTCAGTAACGGGTCTCCCTGTCTCTCCAGCTCTTTAGTTAACAGAAAATGTATTCAGGTCGGAATACCAATTCTATCCGATCAGCAGAGAGAAGAATATAGGATAGGAGTACGAGTACTCTCTATTGCTCTATAGCAATGATGCTATCAGAATAGAGCTTTTAACCTTTTAACAAAAAAGCATATCATTTACACCACTTTTAAATTAACTCTGAGCATTTTTACTGCATAGAGCGTAACTGGAGCGAATTTAAATTCCTCTAACACCTCCGCTAAACTTCCCTTCTCTCTCCAAACTGACCCTTGAGAGTCCTGAGTGAGAAAAAGGCCACAGGGTCACAGGGTAGGATGTCCCGTCTGTCCGTCAAACATGAAAGCCACCCAACCAACAGGCTCATGGTGTTCTAAAAGGGGAGGGGTGAGTCTGTCAGTCAGTAAAGGTTGTAAAAGGACTATGGATTACACAGACAGACAGTAATCTATAGGCCTGTCAGCCTGTCCGTCAGTCTGACCTTGGGCAGCACTGCGTTTAATTGCAGTGTAGAATGGGAGCGAAGAGCCCGCCCACGCTAGACTATTCACATTACCCATCAGAGGTGTAATGGCTGCCAACATGTTTCATCTTGAATGACAAATTTTCTTTTCAAAGCACATATTTGCCCCATTGGAATGTAAATGGGAGTTTTAGCCTGCAATTATTTTCAATGAAGCGCCCTCATTTGAAAGGAATTCGGCCCATTTAAGTTTGAAGAGTTTTTGTAACGTGCTATAACCTCCTTGTTTCGCAAGAGGATAGATATATAAACAATCATACGTCCATAACTTTGGGGGGCCATGAGGCGTTTAGTTGGAATAGGAAAACATTTTAACACTCCATCTGTCTACTGGGTTTTTTAGTGAGATTTCTTTTTAATTGTGGCGTAGCTCTTTCCTCGCATCGATAAGAGAGACGATCTGACAACCTCGTCAAATTCAGAAAGAATATTCTGCATTTCTTTAGAAACCATTTTCATTTTAATGCCATAGGTGAAAATATCCAAACGAAATTCACAATACCTTTTCAAAAATAAAGGCCCATCACCAACATCGTGCAGTTGGAGGCCATCGATATTGTCCTTTTCTTTTTGCTGAGGTTTGCGTGATCTGCGCAAAAGGACAGTTAACCCATTTTGGGCGGGAACCCCTTTTGGTGTTTTAAACATTATGTTATAATTTAGCTATTGAAAAATAGCAGATCTACAAGCTCATAGCGCGCCACCGAGTGGCGCGCTACGAGCTTGTAGGTCTGCTATTTTTGAAAATCATGAGAATATTTATTTCAGAAAACTGGAGGATTTAGAAGGATTTTTTAAAATTTTGAGGTCAGGCCTAAATGGGTCAAATGATAAGGGACAATATCGGTGGCACCCAACTGTACATCGTCCTACAACAGAGCTAACTCCAGACCTTGACACTGGATAGGAGGGAGTGGAGGCGGTGGCGAGTCTTTCAAATCTTTCAAAAACTGTGAAAATAGCAACACTACAAGCTCACGCTCTAGGTCGCAATGCGACGTGTTGTGAGCTCCTAGATCAACTATTCTTTACTACTTTTGTGCAACACCATCGTACGACACATTAAATAGGGCATTATTGTATAAACTTTTAATGTAACATGAGTCTACAATTAAAATGTAATTAGTGCCAGACTTTTACGGCAGTTTCCAACTGTGACAGAATTTGTACATTTCATCCCCGCCCCTCCATTTCCAAAATTCCAACCCATTCCCACTGTCTGCATTCCTCTATGCCAGCCCCCCCCTACACTTCCATTCCCTCTGTTCCCACAATCACTGCCTCCATCGCGGGAATGGCCTTCCTCCTTGACTGACAGTCCTCCTCCTCATCAATCCACTCTCCTCTCCTCTCGTCTCCCTTCATGCCCAACAGGCAGACAGCAAATTATCAACCTCCAGGAGAGCCCTGTCACTCACTGCAGTCAGGCGTCTAATTCTTTCCTTGCGTTCTCCCCCTGGACCGCACAAATCCACTCCTGCTGCATTCCACTCAATGTCTGGATCAAATATGTTTGTTAATGTGTATGTGTACTCATATTACTATACTTGTGGGGGCCAAATGTCCCTTCAAGTATAGTTTGATAAATAAACATTGGGAGGACAATTTCCCTGGCTTACAATTCTGAAAAGATTCAGGTTGGGGTTATGGTTATAGGAGGATAAACCATTTCGAGGTAAGGTTTAGAGGTTGGGGTTCGAGTTATGCCTGATTTTACTTCATGGCGAGTGGGTGGGTAGCAGATCTACAAGATCACCATGCATTGCAGCGCCACATGTTGTGATCTTGTAGATATGCTATTTTTGCCTTAGGGTTACACTTAGAAATGGGAAAGAAATCGTAATGTCATAAAATTGGTGTCTTAAGATGATGTCCTCACAAGTATAGTAATGTCTGTTATACTCAACACGAGCTTGCACTGGGTTCTGAACAGTTTGCTGTGTTTATGTCACTTGAAGGGGGGGGGAGAAACAAGACAAATGATGCCAATTGTTGGGGTAAACAAAAGCAGTAGGACGCTGCATGCAAGGCTCTCTGAGGGCTCAGTGATGTATGTCATCAGCAGCCCTGATCTGAGAAGCACTTTTGTCCACAGCATGAAATCCTGCAGGCTAGTGCATTAAGAGTTGTCACGCCACCAAGGAGCTCACCGAGGAGGAGCCTAGTGGAGTACGAACAGAGAGAATCAGACATATAGCCGATATGAATCTATGAAGGAGCAGTGTTTTACACAGTATGTTAGCAGCCTTTAGTATTGGCTGAATGAGGCAGCCCATTCAAGATTTGTTACATTTCATATACAAGCACACAAGTAAAATGATTTGGCTTCAGTTCTTTGCCATTCTAGACTAACTATATCAATGGTTAATAACCTATACATTGGGTCTGTACTTGCCCCCCTTCTTTTTCCCTCTACAAAAAAACTTCTTTGCTGTTTTTGCTGAATGTTTGCCTTTGTCTGACTTTATGGATCATGTGGTTAAAGTAGTTAAGAATAACAAGTAGAAAGATAAAGAAATAGTTAAGTATGTAGTATTTTGAAGGTCCTGGGTGCATGGGTCCTACTTCTAAATATTGAACACAAACCCATGAACCCAAACCTGGGAGAGACTTGAGAAAATACAGCTCATTTGTGCTGGAGCTTGTTAGGCTCAAACTCCCAACACTTTCTGTTTCACATTACAAGAGGGTCAAGCATAATATTGAGCCTGGTCTCTTCTGAAACAATAACAGCTCAGAGGTACACTGTAATAACTTGTCGGGGGGGCTCCCTTTGTGTGTATGTGTGCACCAGTGTTTTTGTTTTACAATTTACTCGGTTCGGGAATCCTGTTTTGGTTGTTCTTAGCCAAGGCTGTGGTTGCAAAGTATAAAAGACGCAGGCAGGGTTTGTGCTCGATGTGTAATTTTGCCCAATATCCTGCGTCTAGGTCAATACCATATTGATCTGTTGGTCTACCGGTGTACAGTCTGCCACTAATGGAATGGCATGCTAGACGAATGGTATGTTTTATCTGTTTGCAATGGGCCTCTCTTGAGGGAATGTGTTTTCCTAGGGAACTTGAACCCACCATGTCCATGGAAGCATCAATCAGCCCATGGCTCGCAGTGGTAACTAATCGAACAAAGTCAGATATTCTGTATAATGGCACATGAACGAATCGGCACATGTATTATGATCCATGCAATGCTTCGCTCTGTGACATATTGTCGTAGATCGTGAGATGCATCAAGAACAAGTCATAAATCACACCACAGACTTCTCTCGCCAGTGGCCACAGGAAAACACAGCTTCGCCACAGTGGGAATGAGGTTTAGTTGAGTGACATTAGTTTAAAAAAGCATTATGAAAGTACCTGGCACATGTATTATAATATGATCCATGCAATGCTTAGTTCTGTAACATATTGTTATAGATTGTAAGATGCATCAGGAATAAGTCATAAATCTCTCTCACGCCACAAGCTCTGCCTCAGTGGGAATGAGGTTTAGTTGAGTGGCACTCCTTTTAAAAATCGCAATTTCATATTTCTCATGGTGGTTGATTCGGGGGGTGGGGGGGGCTTGTATGAGTGGAACATTGATGTCTCACAGCTACGCATGCCTGTCACAGCCTTTGTGGTGAAGCTTCCATCTGCAGCGAACAGAACACAAAGACTGTCAGCTGGATGAGCAGGCAGTCGCCTCGCCTGCACGGGCCTCACAGAATGATGTACCCCCCCATCTTTAAGACCCCGCCACGCTGCTCTGCAACCCGCTGCATCACCCCTTTTCATCTGTTTGTCTATTGCCTGTCACATGGCATTAGTGCAGGGGGCCGGGCCAGGGAGTCCCTGTTGACACGTACCTGGTCAGGGAGGGGGCTGACCCTGCGCTTTGTGGAGCACAGATACTGGGGTCAAGTGGGTGTGTGCGGTGGCAGGCCATGGCAGCACGCTGTGAACCGTGAGGGGACAGCTGGTTCCTTCAGCGCTCTGCCCCATTAGTGACTTGTTGTCTGATAACCCCTCCAGACTCCGTTGACCCCGTAGCTAGAGGCTAACCGGCTTGGCTGGTCATGCTAATCGGACAGGGGTCAGGACCATTCGCTATCTGTTTAATATTCACATCACAGACCACTAACAGGCCACCCTCTTCTCATGTCCAACATGACAGCACAGAGCATATGGAAAGCACATTTGAAGCAATATGTGGCTGTAAAGGCCAATTTATACATTGTCGTATGATTGGTGTAGCTGGCCAAACATTATAACCAACGCGTTGTGAGCTTGTAGACCAGACATTTTGCTTGCGCTCTACATCGTAAGAAGGAGCATACCTTAAGCATGACTGGGGGCTCTACCATCCACCCATCCCTCCCAGTTTATGAGTGAACCATAAATCTACAGTCATACACAGTAACATTCAAAAGAATAAAGTGGCTCAGGAGACAGAGCAACCACCTGGGAGCCCGAACACTCCTGGTTCGATTCCAGGCTTCCAAGTGTCCTTGAGCAGGAAACTGAACCCATATGCTTCCGATGAGCAGGTTGGTGCCTTGCATGGTGTGTGTCACCGCATTGTTGCACATTGTGTTACGTTGTAGTGTGCGTGTGAATGGGTGAATATGACGTACTGTAATTGCCAAGTGCATTTGAGCCAAGTGCATTTGAGCGGTCGAAAATAATAGAAAAAGCACTATATAAATGCAGTCCATTTACCCGTAGGGTCCCATTTTCACACTTGATAAAAGTCAAATTGAGAAAGGAGCATTATTGCATACATAATGCACCCCCTATCACCCTGCCCCTTCCACCTGTGACATGCTGCATGCTACAGAAAAGCAGTGAGGGCATGATGATGCGTTATCTCAATGGGATGGTATGCAGACGGCTGAGTAAAGAGGATGCTTGCAGGATCAGACAGGCCGATGGAAAAGGGTAAGGTGTTAAAGGAAGCAGGGAGATCAATCTGAGGAGGCATTAATCAGCACCAGGGGAGGGTGATGGGACATAGATAGATGACCATGGCGTGCCGACAGTGTCGTGCTCTTCTGTAGTACTGCCACGATGACAACACTCTTCCGTTGTGTTCTGGATGGTGCACGAGGCTGGTGGCCGTTCTAAAACAACACCAGGGGGATGCTGCAGGACAGAAATGGCTGAAGATGTTTCGGGACGATATCGGCCTACTTCCCCATCACTCCTCACGGAGAGATGAGTGTGTTTGATTGCGCGTACGACTTGTGAAATAGGAAGCACCGGTGTTGCTTATCTGACTTTGGCCATCGCCTATATTTCAGTGGAACGTAGAAATGAATGGTCCATTGAAGTTACTAAGGGAACAAATTAACTGTATTCATCTACTGTAGACTATTATTTAGATTAGGTATTGAACCCTCATCATCACTGATGAACAGAAGTAAATATGATTCTGTGATGTGTCTAAAAAAATGGAAAGTATGAAATGTGAGATATTTTTTATCTCCTGTAAAAATGCTTGTCTGACTACTTTAAGCCGTTACAATGTACAGTGTACACCCTGACTGAGTGAAGCCCAACACACACCGTCTGTGAAGCGGGTGCGCAGCGACGCGGCACAGTATTGCCGCGCGTCATAGCCGCACAGCAACACCCACAGGATGGGGCGCGGCTGGCCAGCCACGCCCACGGATTCCCGGATGGAGGCCGCGCGGCAACACCTGGAAAATAGAACAGCGGCGTATCGGAGCGTCAGGCGAGGCGTGAAAGCGCGCCAGCGCGCGTCTGCCGCCGCCGGTGTGGGATAGGTTCTTTGAAAATAACGGAGGCGGCTTTTTTGACGCGTGGCGTTCACAGACGGTGTGTGTTGGGCTTGACTTGCATTCATTTTGGACACATGTTATTTACAGATTGTGAGGATGGGCTTTTGAAAATGTTATTCATCTTACAATGATGACCCCTCGAGACATGAAAATGTCAAATGTAGCAATCGAGAACACTTCACAATGCACGGTGGCTATTGTGGCTATATAGTGCCCGATATTGTGTACACAACAACCACAGGGTTACACAATATCACACACAATAATGCCCCTGTACAGTGCCTCCATGTGCAATGTCTAACTCAAAAAGAAAAACTAGAAATGAAGTAACACATTGATTGTATCTTTTATATACTGTAGCTCTATAATGCCAGTGTAATCTCTTTCTGGTATACCACTGATTATCAACCCCACAGCTAACGCGCTGGAAAACCACATTCTAATTTGTTTGCGCAGCAGTAATAGGTACTGGTTTGGCATAAGAGAGCACTGAACTGTTAAAAAAAACAGAATTCTTAGTACTTGGTGTGCTGTTCTCATTCGGAGAAGGCACAAGGTTTCAAGAACTCCCCTGCTCTCTCACCTATAAGCTAGTAAGATCTCTGTCAGAGTTTTTTTTTATGTGTACTTGGGCACTCACTGAGGGCTGTTTTGTCCACTGTCCAAATCATGATTAGAATACACATCAGAAAGCCTCTGTGTGCCTTTGAGGACTGCACTTTAAAAAGAGGGGCAGAGTGTTTTTTTGCCCCTCCAGGAGCAGAAGAGGGGATTTGAGCCCTCTCTGTGGTCTATAGAAGTAGCACTATGTCGGGGATCTGTGTCTCCCCTCAGAACGGAGTTTCCATGGCTCCTTTTCCTTTTGCACTTTGATAAATGGAAGCTCTTAGGCTCTGTGTCAGACTTCTCCACCCGGGGGGACTTCTCCCTCCACCCACCTCTATCCCCCCCCCCCCCCCTCTGCCATGCCATTCGCTCCTATGGGTGAAAAATGACTTGAGAGGGCATGGTGGGTTCCCAGTGCTGTGACTGGAGAGTGGAACACCCAGAGAGGCACATGTTTGTCCCTAGTGGACTTATGAGTCAACACTTCCTCCTAATGGCCTCTCTCAATTTACCTCTGTGACCTTGAAGCAGAGCTGAGAGGGCTGAGAGGGCGTCTCCCAAATCAAACTGCTTCAAGTTGAAATAAGTAGAAAGTGAGACTGTGGAATCAACCTGTGCCGCCAATCAACAGTGGCTCAGCACTAATTGAGCTTACGGGGGCTTATAGGGTTTATCTTAATGGCTTCTGCTGCAATGCAAATTTGAACTGGTCCTGAAGCCTAATCTGTGCTCCGTCCTACGACGGTGTCGAGCGGTGGATTCACAAGCTCACAACGTGCTGCATTCCGTGAGGCATTGTCAGCTTGTGGATCTGCTATTTTTGTAGCGCAACACCCTCCTACGACAAAGTATAAAATCGGGCTTAAGAGGGGGTGGGGGGGCTGGCAGAGGAGAGGATTAGAAGGTATATCCATAAATAAGCAAGAACACATAAATCCATCATCCGTTGTGTTGGCACAGCTGATGGAGGGAGGAGGAGTGTTTGTTCGAAGTGGCGGGTCAGAGGTCGGCCAGGGAGAGGAGGGATTTTTCACTCATTCACGCCGGCTCTGTCTCATTATTCAGCGTTGCACTAAGCCCCCCCACCCACCACCCTGCCCCATCCCCTCTTAACCTCTGTTGTAACCACTGACCACCAGCACCACTGTCAACCCTCACAACCCGCCCCAAGCCAAGCCAAGCCCTCACCCACCCACCCACTGCCAGCTCCACCATGGCTTACAACAACAAACATGGCTTCATCATCATTACAGGGGCTTCAAGCATCTGCCTAACCGCAATCTCACACACGCATGCACGCGCGCACACACACACACACACACACACACACGCACACGCACACGCCCACACACACACACACACACACACACACACACACACACACACACAAACACACAAACAAACACAAACACGTGCATACAATGGCTTGTTATGGGCCCAGACAGCGTCTCTGGGATAGAGCATTTTATAAACAAACTGAGGAGTGAACCCACTGTTTTCTGTGTAACGGTTTTAGACATACAAGGTTTCCACATAACAGTGAAGATTTTATACTAGCAAAACCTCCTCTCCCCTCTTGACCATTTCCCACCTGGAGTCTTCAGCATGTCTCCATAATCCTTGACCTCCCCCTCTCTCAAATCATCTCACCCAGAGCCCTGTCTCCTCCTCTCCGGTCCTTGTGCTCTGTGGCCCCCATGGCCCTGACGGCCCCCAGAGATAATCCTTATTATGCTGAAGCGTGTAAAGGACAAGAATGATCCTTCACGTTCAGGCCCTTGTGACCTCTGACCAGCTGTGCGGTCGCAGGGCTGTTGGGAAGACGGTGAGGGGCTGGGGGAGGGTATGAGGGCTCATTTGGTTCCTTTGCTATGCTCTTCTGAGTTAAATTAACACCAAGTATTTGACCTTGTTCTGGGTTAGAATGCCCCATTTTTGGCTGGAATTCAGCAGCTCAACTGTCTGTTTGAAACTGGCAGCCTTTTTGCCTCACCATGTCGAAGGGTTAGATTAACAAATATACAAATATATAAATACATACACCTTCAACTTAATTCTTTCTCTACCAGGTCCGTATATACATACCCCTCAGCTATGGGACGTTATTTGCTAAGTACATATAAATATGTACAATATATATATATGGCAATATGTGAATATTAATAATATTCACATAACGTGAAATGAATGGACATATTAAAAGTGAAATAAAATGTGTGTTCCAATAATAATAATATAATTTTCCATAACTGTCTTAGACTCTTGGTTGGGGGCAGATTTTGGAAATGGCATTTGACATTTGCCATATAATGCTCTCAATGCTCCACATGACGTTGTCAGTGTTGTTTAAGGGGGATCAGGCTCTGCCAGTGGGCCCAATTGATTGCCAAGTACACTTTTCAGTTTGCAGTCTTCACACACAGGCACATACACAGATCTCCACGTGGGACACCGGCTGACAGTTAAAACGGGTGCTATGGCAACGTATATCATATCATTAGGTTCCCAAGTTGCATCGTTCCCAAGTAGGCCGGTGGCCGACTGCGACGGGCACGTACGCTGACGGGTGCTATGACAACGTATATCATTAGGTTCCCAAGTTGCATCATTCCCAAGTAGGCCGGTGGCCGACTGCGACGGGCACGTACAGGTCTAGTAAATATAATTGCCAAAAGCACATCACTCACAACCCCTCTGCCATCCTGACTATGGACCAGCCCAATTACAAATCTTGCTGCTGTGTTTGCACATTGTTGTACTTCGCCCAGCAGATATGGGAGTTTTTTGTCATTAGTCATGTTTTCAAAATCTCTGTGGGTGATTGTAATCTGTGGGAAGTATGTGTCTCTGATGTCTTGGTACAGTGGACAGATGGTTAGGAAGTGTAGCTCGGTTTCCACTTCATTTTGTGTGCAGTGCGTGCATAGTCTGTCTTCTCTCGGGATACAGGTCTGCCTATGACGGCCTTTCTCGATGTGCTGAGTCTGTACCTACCTAGTTAAGATTTGTCTTTGTTTTGGGTCGGTTACAGTGCTCAGGTATTCTGCCACAGTGTATTTACTGTTTAGGGCCAGATAGCATTCTAGTTTACTCTGCTTTTGTGTTGCTTCTTTCCAATTACACTGGAAACACATACCAGGTACTGTTAAACATTCAATCAAACTCAACTCATTATAGGCCTATTGCACTCTTAACCTATATCAATATTGCATTGCTCTTAAATGTCATTTGCACTTGCCAATCACAAAACACCAACATTTGTTTCCCCATGTGGAACTCGTTGGCTGAGCTCTTGTCAGCTTAGCTAAACAGGAAGCAAGTCAATGTATTCAATGTAGACTCTGCTGTGCAAATTATGTTGTGAAAGTTACTAAAGTACGTGCCAATATGTTGTGCAATTAATCAATTAAATCAATCAGGGTTACAAATACATGCAAATAAGTAACAGGACCTCGATCTCCACAGTATCAAAATGTATAATATTACGTATATTTGCTGTGCAAATAATGAAGCATACATGAGGTTTGCTTGTCATTTTGTACTACATTTTGGAAGCTATTTGAATTACTGTAAGTGTAAGTAAAGTCAAACGTTTTGCAACCTCTTGTCTGGAAGGTTTATCAATGTTGCACACTTTTATATTCAAAATGTCCCAGGCCACACCATTATCCCATTGACCACTTAAACATTATAAATTGGCACACATATATATAATCCTTTTACTTGGAACATAGGTCAAACTTGAACTTGTTGGATGAACATTCTGGCTGGCTCACACACAGCTCTTGGTCAATTGTTTTCTCTCTCTCTCTCTCTCTCTCTCTCTCTCTCTCTCTCTCTCTCTCTCTCTCCTCTCTCTCTCTCTCTCTCTCTCTCTCTCTCTCTCTCCTCTCTCTCTCCTCTCTCTCCTCTCTCTCTCTCTCTCTCTCTCCTCTCTCTCTCTCTCTCTCTCTCTCTCTCCTCTCTCTCTCTCTCTCTCTCTCTCTCTCTCTCTCTCTCTCTCTCTCTCTCTCTCTCTCTCTCTCTCTCTCTCTCTCTCTCTCTCTCTCTCTCTCTCTCTCTCTCTCTCTCTCTCTCTCTCTCTCTCTCTCTCTCTCTTTTAAGTCAGGTGTTCAGGTAGGTTGTCTGTGGTGGTTGGGTATTCCTTTGAAGCACTCAATCAAAAACTCTTGCTGTATTTAATTTCCAAACCATTTCCAAGCCTTATTTCCAGTCTTTGATGGAAGCTGAGGGGAAATAAAAGGCACATTTCTACCCAGAGTTTAAATGCTGAGAAATACAAAGCAGAGGTGATTGAATGTCCAGTACAGGCGAGATCGGGAGACATCTCAAATATTCCTTTCTCCACATGGTGCTGGCAGAGAACACGTTTTGATTAGAACCTGTGCAGTTTACCAGTGATTGTTAGAAGTTTTTCATTTCTATCTTACATTTGCTGGCTCATTTCATTCACATGGGGGAAAATCCACCATGTATGCCAGTATTGCACACCACTCCTCATCTGCAAGCAGTTCTGCATAATTTTATTTTGATTTATCTGCAGTTATCCACTTAAACCCTATACTTTGTTGGCCGCAGTCTCCCAAGGATCGACCCCTGTCCTTTTTTCCTATTCCAATAAATCTGTGGTTAATAAGCTTTGTAATTCCTCCCTCAGTTCATAATGTATACACACACACGGCAAACTGTCCAGTAGTAGACTGTTGATCTGCTGTACAAGGTGGTGAACAGGTGGCTTTTCAATGGTCTTGCTTTTATAAAGTTAACAGTGCTTAGCACTTAATCCAATACATCTGACAGCTCAGTAACCAGCACCTCATGATGAAAAAGCAATAATGTCTGCATGGTCATCAGTACACTGACGCAGTTTTTTCCAGCTTAAGCATCATTGCTCCAAATACTTCAATGTCAAAAACTTCCACTATTGTTATTTCTGCTAAATAGAAAGGTCTCTCTGACATCTCCATCAATTAATCTCACATCTGCTTACAACACTTACTGACGATTTGTTAAGCTACAATGCAAATTTTCCACTATAGTCACTATTTTCTGTCTCCCAAAACTCTCAATTGTCTGCAGACATTTATCATTAATGCATCTGCATCATGTGTGTGTGTGTGTGTGTGTGTGTGTGTGTGTGTGTGTGTGTGTGTGTGTGTGTGTGTGTGTGTGTGTGTGTGTGTGTGTGTGTGTGTGCCCATGCCCAGTGCCCACACTCAGTCAGGTTAAGTTCAAAAGTTGAGGCAGACTGGGGGAAACAAAGTAAATGAGCTGACCTTCACTGTCAGTATGTCAAGAGAGCCTCAATCCACTTCTCCCTGACGCTTTAATTAACCTTTCCTGTCATCCACCAGTGCAGAAATAGATTTGTTATAATCTCCTGTTTGCACTCGGGAAGTTAACACTGCTGAAATCAATGTTCCTCCTCTTGATTTGTGCATTGGGGAGACAGCTGTCCCTGGTTTGATGCTGTGAGGAGCACAAGGCTCTGCTGCGCTGTTTCCTTGCAGACACATTCATGCGCACGCACGCACGCACGCACGCACGCACGCACGCACGCACGCACGCACGCACGCACGCACACACACACACACGCACACACGCACACACACACACGCAGGCATGTACCCCACCTAATAGTGTTGGTGCCGGGCAGAAAACCTCATCCATTCATGTTTCTACATAAATGAATGTCCTATTTTATAAAGCGTAGAAGTGTATACTCGTATTGTATGACTGATCTCATGATTTGTTTTTGCGTTTTTACCTTTATTGACATGCCCAAAATGTGTGGTTGACACATCTGTCTGTGCAGAAATATATATTGAACCAATTAACAAGACCTTTTGACTAAAGTCTAAGCTACGTTGGATCACAGGTTTTTTTTTTTTTTTTTTTTTCAGAAAAAAAAAAAAAAAGTTTTCGGACATACAAGGTTTCCGTCCCACAGCAACAACACACACACACACACGCACAGTGTGATTGTCTATCTGCGTGCGTGCGTCAGTTGGAGGCAGAAGAGCGTGAAGTGTATCAGAGTGAAAGCATCCGGTAGCTGTGAGATAAGACATACAGTAATCTGGCACCAATTATTTCTTCTTGACAGGCTGAGGTAAGCAGCAATCAGCTGCAGTGTGACATGTGTTCTGAGTCACTAGTCCCTGGCCCCAGCGGGTAGCGACAGCCTGATTATGATTTTGTCGATGGGAGGCAAACGCAAAGCTTTGACAGGCCCCGGCGATAAGGCTCCGCTACCTGTCGCTCTGCCCCTCTGATGTCCCCCGATGTCCTCTGTGTGTCCTTACACCAGTTATACTGTACCGAGGGCTAATGTGTATGTTAAGCACTTAAACCCTGTGCACTTAGTTGACCGAATTACCCCTACTTTTTCCCTCTATATACAGTACCAAATTTATTTTGTGGAAAAAGCCAATCTACAAGTTAACAACAGGGTGCGTTGCTCATTGATATAGAAACCTAGTAAAAGCGTATACAGATGCCCCAGAGCCAGACGAGGCCTCTTCCTTTTTATGTCTATGGCGTTGCTACCCGTTGTAAATCAGCTATTTTGCCAGAATGGTCGCAGAATGTTAACCTATTATGAAATGCCCAGAATATAGGGAAGCCAGGGTTTAAAGTTAGGAATTTGAGGTTTGCAATGTCTATTCAGTCGCTTTCATTATTCAATCCCGCAAGTGTCCATTTACAGTATCCCTTACAACTACGGTGAAACTTGTACACTGTGAAACAAGCTTCTAAATTATCTGAAAACCTTTATTTGTACTTTTTGTGTTAAAAGCGCTCAAACTTTCTTCATTCCTGCCTTGATCTCCTTACACCCCCCCTCTCTTCTTCCCTTTCTTGTATTTCTTGGAAGAATGACACGATGGGAACAATGCACAAAAACACATTTCACCCACCTTTTACTTTAAAACTGTGACAATAAAGTTGATTCTGGTTCAGAATCCATGGATATATATCTTTGCCGCGCGTTCCAACTAATACAACCGTCCATATTCACAGGTGGGAAATCGATTGGGGCATGTGATCTCTGTCACTGCACCCACGGCCGGGCAAACGTTACACAAGCCGATCAAGAGCAGCACCACCAGACTATTTGTCAACAATTAGACTGCTGGACAAGAACTATATAGGTCTGGTGACACTGCACAGACTGAACTCTTGTTTTAATAGAGATTCCAGTTTATATATACACGTAGGCTACATCAACTATTTTTTATTATTCTTTGCATACATTGTATCATGTAGATTAGTCATGTACTATACGCACTTTATGTTTTTCTTTTGACTTTAATCTTTTAACTGCAATGATGAGCCTGCACAACCAAGACTTTCACCCATGTCACTTGTATTGTAATGTGATGTGGCAATAAAGATTGATTCTGATTCAACTACACGTTAGTCACAGCACCTGTTCAGAAGGGAACAGAACTGGGAGGCATAGCATGTTCCTTCCTCCTCATGTTATACGTCAGGTGTCATGGGTTAACCTCCTCACTGTCAGGTGAAAATAAGCAGCTGGCGATGTCACGTGTATCGGAGGAGACACACAGTTGTCTACATCCTCCCTCCCCAAGACCAAGTAGCTGTCAGCAGTGACAATGATTGAATGGGGCAATTAGGAAACATGACTCAATGTCGAGAATTTTTGAAAAATTGTAAAGAGATCATTAAAAAAAAGAAAGTTGTCTGCTAATGTGGGCATGGCATGAAATGTATATATATATACAGACCATGTTTATTGCTCACTGTTGGCAAAGAGAGCAATACATACATACAGACTCATATTACATTGTATGGCGTTTATGGAGAGACGAGCCATAGCAAGGTGAGAGCACACCTCTGCTTCATGAGACATGAGGGAAGCTGAGCATTCAGACAGCGTGCCAATTCCGATTCCTGGGCAAGAATGAGGGATTTTCTGGTTGTCTGCATCCTCGAATACCCTCTCCCCACCCCCCTATAGAGTGCAGGCAGATTGCCTGCACTGATAGTGGCCTTTACACTGTGGGGGTGCTGCCTGGCTCCTCTGCGTTCCGTGTGTGTGTGTGTGTGTGTGTGTGTGTGTGTGTGTGTGTGTGTGTGTGTGTGTGTGTGTGTGTGTGTGTGTGTGTGTGTGTGTGTGTGTGTGTGTGTGTGTGTGTGTGTGTGTGTGTGTGTGTGTGTGTGTGTGTGTGTGTGTGTGTGTGTGTGTGTGTGTGTGTGTGTGCGACTGTGTGTGCGTGCGTGTGCGCATGTGTGCACAGTCATACCCTCATAGGTACATGCATATAAGAATGCATGCATCAAGGATACCAAGTTACCCTGGCTAGCTGCGCCGGGTTGCACATGGTCAGCCAGCAGGCCACATAGTTTGGCTGCTCCACAGTGTGGAGAATGACCAGAGTGCAGAAAGATCACATCAACAGGTGGACAGACGGCAGGCTCAGTTTCCCAGCAGATGTCATTCACACGCTGGAGTGCATTAGCAATAGATAATGTCTGTTTAGCTGGTTTCACGCTATTGTGATTTATTTTGTATTGTTTTAGTGTAGCCAATTATTTTTTTACCTCAAATTTCTCCCATGCCCACACATTTCTGTGATGCCACCTGGCAGTGAGGAGCCTCCCCGGGAGGATGTAATGCTTCCGTCCTACTCCTCCCGTTCCACAACCACCACCCCAGCCCAAAGGAGTCACTATCGCAGCGACAAAAGATCACCCTCCCCACCCAGCTTCCCTTCCACGAACACGGCCGGTTGTGTTCGTATAGATAGATGCTTGGCCATGTCAGATGCACCGTGGTGGATTCAAAGCCCAAACACTCCACCATGGTGGACACTGCAACACCCGCGCAACGCTATTGTGGTGTTATCCACAAATCTCTTTGTCAGCAATATTTTGTGCTGTACACATTTTTTTCAGCTCTTTGAACATTGAGGTGTGCTCACACTCTAACACACACACTTGCACGCACGCATGCACACACGCGCGCACGCGCGCGCATGCACACACACACACACACACACACACACACACACACACACACACACACACACACACACACACACACACACACACACACACACACACACACACACACACACACACACGTACTCATACAGACAAAGAGAGAAAGGGAATTAAGTTGCTTCTGTCTGCCTCAGGGTCTGGTAATGATTGGCCTTGAAGGGATCCTTGGTGAAATAAAGCAGATCATATGCTTGCCATGGGCAGGAACTCGCGTCCTATCATTGCATGAATTTACGATTACCGGTTGGCTCTAAATAATACTATTTAACTCCATGTCAAGGCTATGTTTTGTTTCTGTGATCCCTCTTACTTTCAGAGGGCAACATTAAACTTCGTCAGACAGGAGGAGTAATATCGAGAAGATGGATTTATCTGAGACTACAGACCACGTAGGCATAGATGATTGTCTTCGCTGTAACCCTACCTACCAGGAATGTGCACAGCAGACTCGTATGCCAAGACGTTTTCTTTCTTTCTTCTTTCTTTTTTGATTTAAATTTAAACGTAGCCAGAGAACTTTTTCAGGATCTGTTAATGGTATTTCATTCTCAGAGCGAGTTTGCTTTGGAAAAGAAAGCTTCGAAGGAACAATGTATATTTCAAGTGGGAAGTGCAGGGTAGCTCGCCAAAAAACTAAATTGCATGACAAAGCCAGCTTGCAAAACAAACCACAGAATACCAGTAGTGGTCAATGTGATAGGTAATTACTGTACATGTATTTTTGTTGTATTTTACATTAGTATCCCATTCATTTCTGGCAGAATCCGAAGCAATTGAATGATAGACTGTTCCGAAATGTCAATAGCCTCTCTCAATATCTAGAATGCTGTAGTCCATGTTCTATCTTGTTTCACCCTTGACCTGGAAAAGTATAAGCATTTTAGAACATTTTCATATTTCAGTTAGGTAGGATGCTTGGTGCCGTGCCTGAATACAGTTGCCCTCCCCAGCACTCAGCTTTCACATTCATAATATAGCTCCATACAGCACACTTGGTCCACACTTAAATACAGTAGGCAGCGATATGAACCTACTTGGTTTGCAATCCACTATATAATGAAGAAGAGTACATTGGCATCATCAACTATTAACATTTCTATATGTTGTCACTCCAAATACTCCCATTGGATTTCTTGGCATTTTGTGTTGTGTCCGGTTGTGATTGTATGTTTTCAAGCAAGCATTTAATGTCTTCAGTAGATCAGATGTGAAAGCCTCCTTATCAACCAATTCCCAGACTGAGTTCAGGACACTCCTGACCTATTGGCTTTTGCCTGCAATTAAGTTGCTTTGAGGCAGTCGTGTCATTTCACCCAGGATTAGCTGAGATCTGACCCATACTGATCAAAATGCTCTGTTATCGATCAAATGATCCTCAGTTATTGATCAAGTGATCCTGAGTGATGGTTAGACAAAGATAAGGTCAGTGGAAGAGCTGTGGCACGTTGTTGGACAGGTTGTTAAAGTGATTTACTCTGAAAGTATCCGTAAGGGTCTGTTTAACCATTTTTTAGTTAAATTAACACTATGGATTTAGCTATGTATTGACCTGACACAACTGATGTTTCTAGGAGTGAGTGATTTATTTTAATTTGTTTGTCTAGCCAACTAGTCTTTGTGCTGCTTGCCCAACTACCTGTCTCTCTGTATCTCTGATAACCTTGAAGTTATTGTGACCTACAGTAAGTCCTGATATAAGGTTATTCCTCTCAGATTGCAACTAGCTGTGACTAGTACTAGTGCTCTCCTAAATGTGGGATGTCACCATGGTGCTGGCCCTGCCAGAGGAGCTACAGGGGTAGTGCCTGGTCGCTGAGGGGGACCCACAGGAATCCTGCTGGTGGTCTGTGCATGGGGGGGCTCAGAGCCTCAGACTAGACCCCTGGGTGTTTACCAATGAAGGGAGAGGGAGCTCAAGGTTCCTGTGCACAGCGAAAACCTTTTTTACACTCTTGTTATGTTACTGTGTGTCTGTGCTGTTTGTGTGTGAGTATGGTTTAAGATATCCAGTGCGGATGTGATTCGTCATCGGGCTGCCATCGATGCCTGCACCTGTGTCCTTGCTCTCTAGTTACTGAACTGCTCAATGCAATGAATCTCTCTATCTCTCTCCCCACCCCACCCCCCTCTTTCTGTTGGTCTCTATGGACATTTCTGAAGCAAGTGTGTTCGGATATGCCTTATGAGAGGTAAATATACATGACCACCCATGTTTGCTATATTAACTTCCGCACTGAGCACAACAACACTACACCGTGGCAGTAGCACTTCACAGCTCCAGAATGAGCTCAACACACCAACAGCTGAGGAGCCTTTCACTTGGGGATTCGTGTCCTTTACAGCACAGCACGGTACAGTACAGTACTTCTGCGGTTAAGAACATTTAGATTCTCCCACATTTCCAACTGTGTAAACAGACTATCTGTTTACATTTGGACAGATGTCGGGGAAAGCTGTTGTATGGACTCCTGTTCATCCAGGAGTCAGTTTCCAAACTTTCTCCCATAGATGCAATGGACCTTACCATCAGCGGGAGGGGGTAGGGGTTGTCTAGTGGCAACAGCGGGATAGATTGTCCGAACCTGACAGAGTGGAAAATGAACAGGGCTCTCCTCTGTGTCATCGGGGACCGGACCAACTCAAGAGCAAGGTCAACTTTGACCTTCCCCTCCAAGCTTTGGGTGAAGACTTACCTTAGAGAGATGGGAAGAAAGATGGAGAGAGACCGATCAGGTTCTCTGGTTGCTTGCATCCAACGCTGGATGCAAGCGACCATGAAGAAATGTTCATATACAACTTTCAATCTCGAATCACAGGTTTGACAGGGACATTGCTGGCCACATACTGTACATTCGGTATTGTATTAATATTGCATGTATGCACAAATTGTGCACGCACGCACGCACGCACGCACGCACGCACGCACGCACACACACACACACACACACACACACACACACACGCTAACACACACACACACACACACACACACACACACACACACACACACACACACACACACACACACACACGCTAACACACACACACACACACACACACACACACACACACACACACACACACTCTCATACACAAATACTCCCAGACACATTCTCACAATACATGCAGGTACATGCACATACACACACATGTGAAACACACATAATGATAACACACTCACACACACATAAACGTGAGTGATCTGCCATTAAGGGGCCGCATGTGTGAGCCATTTGAGACCAATTTCATTTCCAAATTGTTTAAACGGCGAAATGGAAGCCATACAACAGCGAGCGGAGCCTCGTGGACACCGTGGGGGGTTGCGTGAAGAGATGTGAGCGAACCCTGGAGAAGGAAACACTCTGCACAGCATCAACTCTGCTGTCATGAGGACGTAGGATTTAAAAAGGATTCACAGGAGCACAAAAAAAACATAGCAGTAGCAGTTGTGGGCAACGCCTGTGACTTTTATTTTATTTGAGTTCACTTTGCATGATGTGTGTGTGCTGCTCACACCGCACTCCCTTGGGGGGGTCAGCAATACAGCAGCCAAAAGGGAAGGCGATTTGCTGGACGCAGTGGACGGTTCCCGAGATACACACTCACATACACACACACACATCGTTGCTGTCAGTTAAAAAAACGTTCCTTTTTTAATTATTATTACTAGGGCGGTGCCCGTGGGGAAAGGCCTACTTGGAACGATGCAAGTTGGAAATGCATTCCCCACTCAGTTATTATGTCTGTCTCCCTTTTATGCCCATATTTGGAGTTCTTTATCAGGCATGCCCATACAGTATGTGGAGTCAATGCAGATGTCAGAACAGGCCAGTTCCATATATGGAGATTTATCTCAATAGGCTAATTTGGGCCCTGTCTAGGGCCCGGGCAGGGGCCCTGTCCAGAGCCTCTAGAGCGGTGCCCGTTGGGCACTGGCCTGGAACTATGTAAGTTGGAAATGCATGCCCCACGCATTTATTATGTGTCCCAGGCATGCCCAAATATGGAGCCTATGCAGATGTCAGAATGATGCCAGAACAGGCCAGCTCCAGGCTCAGGCCAGCTCCATATATGGACCCTGGGCAGCGGCCCTGTCCAGACCCAGGCAGAGGACTTTTTGGGGCGGTACTGGACAACCGTGGGACTGACTGACTCGACACCGGCCTGCGGTGGTGTGGAACACGTGTGTCGAATTTGAAATCGTGGGGCGAACAGTTATCGAGTTATGTGGATTGTACACATACAGTTGGAGGCCATCGATATTGTCCTTTTCTTTTTGCTGAGGTGTGCGTGATCTGCGCAAAACAGTTAACCCATTTTGGGCGGGAACCCCTTTTGGTGTTTTAAACATTATGTTATAATTTAGCTATTGAAAAATAGCAGATCTACAAGCTCATAGCGCGCCACCGAGTGACGCGCTACGAGCTTGTAGGTCTGCTATTTTTGAAAAATCGTGAAAATATTTATTTCAGAAAACTGGAGGATTTAGAAGGATTTTTTTTAAATTTTGAGGTCAGGCCTAAATGGGTCAAATGATAAGGGACAATATCGGTGGCACCCAACTGTACGTACAGACAGAGACTTGGTTCATTTATAGATGGATGGATTTTAAGCCATTGTGAGCTTGTAGATCTGCTATTTTCATAACTTCTTTTGTGCCACCCTCTTGTATAAAGAAGTAGGGCATTAATTTACAACAAAACGTTGATATATGGAGATACAGGGTTTCTGCCTGACGACTCACTCACAGAGATGTGCGGAATTTATAGATGAGGTTAACGAGGGGAGGGGAGGCGCTGAGGTGGGCGGCCAGACGGTCGGGTCCCAAACATTAACCGATATGTGCCCCCCCCCGGTAATAGAATAGAATAGAAGACATGTAAGCTGACTCCAGCTCTTATGTTGTAGGGCCACCTGTAGAGATCCAAGCACAGATGGAGGGGCGGGGGGGTCAGAACAGGCCACAATTAACCCATTTAGGCCTGACGTCGAGTTTTCTTTTTTTTTCTGAAATAATTATTTTCACGATTTTTCAAAAATAGCAGACCTACAAGCTCGTAGTGCGCCACTCGGTGGCGCGCTATGAGCTTGTAGATCTGGTATTTCTCAACAGCTAAATTATAACATAATGTTTAAAACACCAAAAGGGGTTCCCGCCCAAAATGGATTAAATGGCCATTTTATAGTCTTCTGTTTTCTCGTCTCATACAGCAGCACGTACAGTAGAGTAATTTACCGCTTGTCTGTAACCCTTCACCAAAAAATGTGGAACACATCTGCACTGTAAGATCCTCGTAAAATGAATTTGTGGGGAAAAGTTACTAAGTGCATGTACTCAGAGTAAGTATAATTCTGAGTTACTTTTACTTTACCTGAGTATTTACTTTTATCAACTCTTTATACTTCTACTCGTCTACATCTCAGAGGCAAATATTGTACTTTTTAATCCACTACAATTGTTTGACGAGTTAATTAGTTACCAGTTACTTTGCAGATTTAGATTATTATTACAAAACAACCATTTTAGCTCTATTTTAATACTCTACAAGCTGACAAGGCATCTATTTTTTGTGGGTATTTAAGTATATGCCAATACTTTTCCTAGTCAAGTACAAGTTTGAATAGAGGAGTTTTACATTTAACTGAACATGTCTACACTTTGGTATTGAGTAAAGAATCTGAGTCTTGAGTGTACCACACACAGAGTACATGTATTGGGCAAATGTTGCCAGTCTGCTTTAAACCAGTCCTAGCCTGCAGGTTTTTGCCAGTCCACAAGCCCCATAATAGCAGGCTGTGATGGTTGAAATGACTTACAAAATAAACTGGCATCTAAGTGACAGACAGCTACTGTAAATTCAGTTAGGAGAATCTGAGGAACAGATTTGGAACATGGTTTTTACAAGCGGTTTGCATAACGTGTGTGTGTGTGTGTGTGTGTGTGTGTGTGTGTGTGTGTGTGTGTGTGTGTGTGTGTGTGTGTGTGTGTGTGTGTGTGTGTGTGTGTGTGTATGCGTGCGTGTGCGTGCGTGTCCAGATTTGTTTGGCAAAGAGTAAACGGAGAGAACATGATTGTCAGAAATAAGAATAAATGCATTTTCATGCTTTTGGCACACAAAGTGGCCTAAAAATCCAGTGCCAAAAGTGAACTGCCTACGCAAATCTCCTGCTACCATGTCTGTGTCTGTGGTCTGTTTCTCGATTTGTTTTGTGTTCTTTAGCTCCATGGCTAAAGATTAAAAACAATGCTCTCTAGAGCTTGACCGATATATAACGGTCTGGCCGGTCATTATGTGACTTTTTTTACACCAGTGTATCGGTAATTATACAGCCTATATGTGTCCCGATTTGTAACCACATCCAGCCTGGCATCCCCAATTTGGGCATGTCGTAATAGCCTAACAAAATACTATTTTAATTATAGCCCAAAATCTCTCAAAATTTGTCGATCCAAGAGCTCAAAATGTGTCACGTTGTCACACATTTGTGAGCTTTTTAGATCTGATTTTTTTTTATAAATATAGCTTAAGTGATTAAATACAATTGGATTGTGTTTATTTTATTGTTTATTTTTATTCAAAGGTATGGTTTTGGTTTTGTTTCTTTTCTTTTGCTTACAAAATGTTCACAAATGGATTATAAAATAGTTTTAGTTATATATTGACAAAATCAGTCTAAACACCTGTAATCGATGGTCTAGCGCTCTTCAAAATTGGAATCAGCATCGGATCCAAGAATTTGACACTATTCTGACATTAATCTTTCCCTCTCTTGTTGTGTTTTCCCAGAGCTGAGGTCCACTGGAACTGCCCACCATTTCTCCTTCCTGCTCAACTCCACGGACTACCGGATCCTTCGCATGGACGAGGACCACGATCGCATGTACGTGGGCAGCAAGGACTATATCCTGTCGCTGGATCTGCATGACATCAACAAGGAGCCTCTCATCGTAAGAGTCCGGTGCAAACACACATGATCCCAGAACTGAGGAACGTGAGGTTGTTTTGTGTTTAGATCTAACCTTGTCTGCTGTCCTCAGATCCACTGGCCCGTGCCCCCGCAGAGAAAGACGGAATGTGTCTTGTCAGGGAAGGACACAAATGTAAGTAAAGTACGCTCATATCACATATCAAATAACTACATTATTGTTTGTTTGTTCTTCTTTTCAAACAGTCCTTTTAAGCAATTATTTGGCTTATAAAGGCAAAGTAAGACTAAACACTGATGGTCGCTAATTAGAAAAAGGCACAGCTGTAAACCCCCAGCATGATTGACCCGCAGCGGGCCTGTACTTGATTTTGTTTGCAATTACGCGATACAGTAATCACGTAGCATTTTATTAGACTAGAATGTTTTCAGAGAATCTTTGGAATTTTATGTGTGAATGTGATGAGGAGGCCTTTAAAGTGTCCTCCAATGCGTGATGAGCTGCAGAGTCTTTATTTACCATTGCTGCATTCTTGATTGCTGATTGCATACAGCTGCCACCAATTAAACTCTAGCGGGAATTTGGAAGCTGTGACACTCAAGCACTGAGTGCAAGGCCAGTGTGTTATCGCATAAAAGGCTAATCCCGAAACACATGAACCTTTTATCCCTATTCTGGGAAGGTCATAATACGAAAACATTCAGTGATCTTGTAGATTGTAGATTGAAGATTTGATGTTAAAAGGAAACAAGCATGGGGCCATGTACGTACGTACAGTATACTTTTGGGATCAAAGTTATATACTGTCGGACTCACAGTAAGTGGTTAACCTGGCCAACAGATCAGAAAGATCTCTGAATCGGCTACATTCTTAATCCATTTATCAGAAAATAAACAAATGTCATCTTTTTCACACAATAATCCCTTTGACCAGGGGGTCATCATCAGATAATGTGAATTACAGCTACAGGCTACAGCTCTGCACAGCGACTAGGCAAATTGGTTAATACAATTTGCACGCAGGCACGCAGGCAGGCACGCACGCACGCACGCACGCACGCACGCACGCACGCACGCACGTACGCACGCACGCACACACACAGACAGACATCCACATGGCTTCCTCCCCACAATGGGTACCAAGGAGGTGGGGATTTGTAGGTGGGCATCCACACTGAGCTCCAGGGAGTGATGATTGCTTTCTGGATAATAACTCTGCTGGTGCCCACAGAGCAGGGTGTTAGTTATCCAACTAGAATGTTCATTTGGATGCGCTCGCTGACCCGCACCTCTCACAGCCTCTTCCACTACATTGTAGTGGAACCCCTCTATGTGTGCATGTGCATGCGCTTGGACGCACCTGTGTGTGTGTGTGTGTGTGTGTGTGTGTGTGTGTGTGTGTGTGTGTGTGTGTGCGTGTGTGTGTGCGTGCGTGCATGTGCGCGTGTGTGTATGTGTGTGCGTGCGTGCGTGCGTGCGTGAGTGAGAGAGGGAGGTGCAGGGGCTGGAATTTCATCACTAAAATAAGAAATAAGATTGGGTGCTGCTGGGAGATGCTGTCTCTTTAGGGGATGACAGATGATGACAATTCAGCAGCAATCCAGAGGCCATGTGGGTTCAGGCAGGAGGTCAGAGGCAATCATCCCATCCATGCTCTCTGTGGGGGAACACGACAATGTGTGCAATAGAATATCACACACACACACACACGCACGCACGCACGCACGCACACGCGAACGCGAACGCGCGCCCTAATGGAGCCCCACACACACACACACACACACACACACACACACATGCGCGAACGCGCGCCCTAATGGAGCCCCACACACACACACACACACACACACACACACACACACACACACTCTCACACACACACACACACACACACAGAAATGACGAGATGTGCATCTGTCATGTCGCTGAGATTTGCCAAAATAGCTTATCCCCCCTTCCTACACACAATCTCTTTTGTGCATGGTACTCTTTTTTTGGCCAGCTGTCATCACCAGCAGCGTTGCGCCCTGGGATGGGAGGCTGACCAGGGGTGTGTGTGTGTGTGTGTGTGTGTGTGTGTGTGTGTGTGTGTGTGTGTGTGTGTGTGTGTGTGTGTGTGTGTGTGTGTGTGTGTGTGTGTGTGTGTGTGTGTGTGTGTGTGTGTGTGTGTGTGTGTGTGTGTGTGTGTGTGTGTGTGTGTGTGTGTGTGTGTGTGTGCGCGCCCATTGGTAGAGCATGTGTGTGCATGCGTGCACGCGTTGGTAGAGTATCCAGACAGCTGGGAGAGACAGATAAAGACAGATAAACACCCCCGTCTGTCTGCAACGTTCAAACTGTCCCTGCTCTACCTTTCTCTTCTAAATTAAAAAACAAACTATATTATTATAATACTGTATATTATATCAATTATTTTTACTATTTAATTAGAAATGTTTAAGTAAATACAGAATGAAACTACCATGTGCAAATATTAAGCAATGTTTTGTGAATTCTGCAAACTTGATGCAACAAGCATGCGTGTTTTCAGACAATGTAACGCACAGTTACATTTTGTCTGAAAACACGCAAGCTTGCAATATACAGCCACAGAGCTTGTAAAACGGTATGTATTGTGTGCTGATGTGCATCCTGAGTCAGGTCAACTGCAGAGAGAACCAAACACACCCTCAACAACAATGAAAATGATAGATGGCAGAGCCAAGGAGAAGGAACATTAACTACTAACCCTATATACTTAGTTGACCGGGGTCCCCCAGGGCTCAATAATGAGTCCCTTCCTTTTTTCTCTCAACACCAAATCTCTTTGCCAAAAATTCTAGAGTCCTTATTCTTCACCCCAGAATGGGGACACTCGGATTAGAGATTATCTACTTAATGAATAGGTCACAATGCATTGACATTTTTTTTGATCGTCTTTTACGATCGTCTTTTACGATCATTGGATTTTCATGCAAATTAATCCGTTCAGGTTTCATTTTGAGAGCTAATGGGAAACTGCTCTGATCCTGTTGACCTGTTGCATGCTCTGCTTCAGGGGGAATGCGGGAACTTCATCCGTCTGATCGAACCGTGGAACCGGACCCACCTGTATGTGTGTGGAACAGGAGCGTACAACCCCATCTGCACCTTCGTGGACCGAGGACGCAGGTCACAGGTAATGGGACACTCTCCAGGGCATCCTTGGAGACACATTGACCTTCTAGTTTCTCCTTTCTTTAAGCAACATATCTGTCTTATCAATCTGAGGTCAGAGGAACAGCTTGTGTTCCTCGCTCTCCTCCGTCCTCGCGACGGGCTCCGCTTTCCTCCCCGTCATTTTCCGCTTCTTGGCTTTCATTGATTTCTCTGCTGTTTCACGGTCTGCGGGACTCAAAGAAAAGCACATAGTCAGTCCTCTCTTAGGTCTCCATTATTTCAGCGAAATTGCACTTGGTGAACGAGCCAAGGCTATGTTCAGACTGGCACCCCAAATCAGATTAACCCATTCAGGCCTGACGTCGAAATTTAAAAAAAAAAGTTTTCTAAATCATGACAATTTTCGGAAAGATTTGAGGCACATTTTAACGATTTTTCAAAAATAGCAGACCTACAAGTTCATAGCGCGCCACTCGGTGGCGCGCTATGAGCTTGTAGATCTGCTATTTTTCAATAGCTAAATTATAACAATGTTTAAAACACCAAAAGGGGTTCCCGCCCAAAATAGGTTAATGGTTAATGCGGTTAAACGCTAACGTGACATGGATGCGTTCCAGGTCTCAATGGATTAATTTGGCCTATCCTAGGCTAGAATGGAATCTGATTAGTTATATCAAGTCTGGAATAGCAGACAAACACATGGAAACCGATTTTGGCGACATCAGATTTGAACCACATGGTCTGAGATGAAATTCAAATCTTAATCTAACCACTTCGGCCAGGTAGCATCTGTGTAATTTTAGATGAGTCTGTTTAGATTTGTTTTTCAGAATTGGCCTCAGGTCTAAATGGGCTTAAGATGTGTACGAGTCTCGACACTTGGACACCGAAGCGTGAATTAAAGGTCCTCATATGACGCTGTTGCTTGAATTAAAGGTCCTCATATGACGCTGTTGCTTGGCCGACCTGCAAGCAAACTTGTGAGATTCTAGATCAGCTCTTTTGGCACGCGACATTGTTGTACAACAGATTAGAAGACGTAAAGCATCACACACAGGCCTGTCATCACCACAACAACCAATCCAGATACAGTAGGTTGATGATGTCTGAATACAAATCAGTGGATTAATTGAATACATGGGACCACAATGGAAACAAGTCCCCAGGACCTTTTTGTGTTAGTGAATGTGTTAGTGAATAAAGTATTCAATCAATGCAAATAACAGTGTGGACGCTAAAGCAGCTTTAGCAGGTTAAGTTAAAGCTCAGATTTGAGAAACAAATCGGATTTGTCTGCATTCTGTTTTCTGAATAAAGCCAAACTGCTGCCACAGAAAGTGACAGTATTCCAGTACTGCTGGGAATAGCATGTTGACAGCATATCCAAAGCAACTCCCCCCCCCCCCCCCCCTCGTTCACCTGTTTATAAGCAGTAAGAGCCTGTGGCCCGTCGGCTCGGGAAGCCTCTGAAAGGCCATCCGTCTCCGAAAGGCCATCATTACTGATGGCCTTTCATCCATCATCATCCTTGTAGTTCAACCCACCCTCCACACCCTCCCTTCCTCCCTCCCGCCTTCCCTGCACGACGACTTACATCCACTACGCCGGCTGTTTAGTCTCACTGTTTAAATGAAGGGTTAAGATTTCAGCCCCATTCCTGTCACTCAGCATGTCCCCCGAGGCCTTTTGTTGCTTTTGCACTGTAACGGTTTTTCTACCACGAGAGTGGCGATGAGAGTGGTTGTAAACAGAGACCATTAGTTAGGAGGACATCGTCCTATTTGTTAGAACAGAAAGGGTTCCCACTTCCCACTTGAGTCTGTCAGCGTCTCGTGGCGCTTCTGAGACGGCCTCCCTTCTTTTCTCTGTTATCTGTTATCCGGTTTATTTTAGAGCTTGTTTTGCTTGCGTTCTGTAGTCTGTACCATCACTGTTGTGTTCTGTATAGTTCCTGAATTGCACTGGTCAGTATCTACAAAATGTCCATTATATCTATGGGAGGACTTGACTAAGTTGCTTTTAATTGGAATTTGTAAAATATTCTTTTAAAGTTTTAGAATTCAGTTATTAGGAGTCATAGGCTGCTGTACTTTCTTTTCAACAACAACAAAATAAGCTTTGATTCTGCATGCACCTGCATGGGATTGGTTTGCACGTACATTGGTTTGATGTACTGTACCAACTTTAACAGTGTGAAATCTGTCTAATCATGAACTCTGATGGATGTGGTTTACTAACTAATGGATGTCGATCTCTTGACTTCAGTCACTTCAGTTTCCCTCTTTTCCCTTTATAGTCTTTATGGCCTTGAGTTGAAATACTTCTCTCTGTCATGTTTCTTTTTTATTTATTTTTTTGGTCTCTGGCATTTCATTTTCGGGCTTTTTTTCTGTCCTCTTCGTGATCACACCATCAGAGGATCTGGAATCTGGAGCGTTGATTTTTGGTAATCAAACGGCCCCCTGTGGTCCCCTGTGTCTCTGTTATAGGGGTCCCTCTACCTACAAGCCCCCCAGTCTGGAGGGAGAACGAGTCGGGCTGTGGACTCCACAACTACAGGGCCTATGGAGGCAAAGGTGGGCTGGTTGTAGCTTTGATGCCCACCTGGAGTAGGCTGCTGCTAGTTACTGTTCAGTCTATTGAGCTGTACTGGGGGGTCATTGTTCTATCCAAAGTGTTAGGTATTGAACAATATGTCACCGTTTCCACAAAGGTTACAACATTGTGTCCAAAATCAATATGGACACAAGCGCTCCTGCCTCCTGTGTCACCGAGTCGTTTAATATGGTTGCTGTCGGGTGGAAACCTTGTATGCCCAAAACTATTACGTACTTTTTAGGGAATGGGAAAAAATTTGCATCCAATGTAATTACTTTTGTCACTGACTCTTGTTAATACTTTTCATTGTGTTCAAGTTTATAAAAATCCACATACGGACCACTCTCAACCCGGCATCTGGGGTTTCAGCAAGTCTTTCCTAAAATGGCTGAAATAGCTGATCTACAAACTTGTGTAAAATATTGGGCTTTGGTTAATGTGCTACTGTGTGTAGCACATTAAATTAATGGACGGAGCCAAATTGTAATACCAGAAAACAACCAAACTATTTTTTAAATGTACTGTATTTATTTTATGTAGAGTTTTTTATAGCCTGAGGTTAGCAGCATTGCACCGAGAGTGATTTATGTGTTGTAGTGTACAGAATGGAGCTGTCATCCTTCAGTATCACGACAAAGTTTATAAACACAAGAAGAATGGCTACAAACTCCAGTTTTTCCACTACTCTGAATTCCCCCTGCATATACCTGTCCTGTCTGGCAATACTGGTCTCCTCCTGACATATTCTCTATTAGTAGCCACATGCCCAGTGCAAGAACAGATTCTCAATGAAACATATGGTTCAAGATGGTCCTTTTGTACTGTGGAATGAGTTCCCATCCACACCACTAACATAGAACATAATAGAAGCATGGCGAATGAGTTGTGGATTTCTCTCTGCGTTTTCCTGTTAACTGGCCTTGTATGGTTTCTGTACAGATCTAACAGAGTTACAGTGCGAGTGTCTCTGTTGTTCAGCACAAATTGACCCACTAGATCAGTGTTTCTCGAACATTTTAGCTCGTGTCTCCCCAGGAGTCGGGAAATTCTATTGAAAATAGCCGATCTAAAACCTCACAATTGTGATACGTGGAGAGCTTTCCACTACGTTTTAAAATTATTTAATTTTTGTAATGGAATTCATTTCCCAGTCAGTCAGTCAGTCAGTCAGTCAGTCAGTCAGTCAGAGTATCACTCCAAATCCCCATACATGGGGAAATCCCCCATATATGGTGCCCAGGTCTCGTGACATCACGTGACATCATCGGGGATGATAGTAAATCAGGGATCATATTATAATTAGGCATAGACTAACGCCTCTTTCCCAACTGGTATTGTTAACCTTGGGGCAAGACACAAAACCAGATTGTGAAATGTATTTACCAGCTATAAACTATTGCCATAGTAAATGCGACCTGCTATCACAATGAAGCCCATATATGGAGATCCCTGATGTCATCAATATTTGTAGTCAGAACCTGTTCGGACATTCCATATGTTGATCCTTCCCCATCTTTTCTTTTCTTTTTTTTCTTTTTTTTTTAACAGGGACAATGCAAAAAACAGTTGAGTTGTACATAGGGTTTGTAGCCACGGCTAATTTGCAACCCCAGTCCCTGGTTAGGCCTTTCGATACAAATATGATCTTCCTATATTAAAAAAAATAAATCCATCCTTCCTCTTCGATGTTTCCCTTTTGACTGATACCTGTCCATTTAAACTCTAGACAGGCCTGCCCCAAAGTTATTTGTGCAGCTGTGCCCGGCAGCCGGCGAAAACTAGAGTTCTCAACAGGCCCGAAAATTAAGGCCCGGCTCTACCTGGGCCCTCATCAAACCCTGTACTTCACCATCATCATCATCACTGTTTTTATGAAAGATTTATGAAGTATGAATTAGGGCTTAATACTTTTAAATTAACCGTCCATATATACTGCGCAATAGGGAGAGACCCATACCCTATCACAGTCACTTTGTCTGTTTAATATTTTACACGTTTGATTCAGCTAATAACCCAAACTGAACATAACTATAATATCCTTTGTCGCTAACGTGTTTCATTCAGAGGAGGTCTGCCTGCCCCCAGAAAGGCAATTTTTCTAATGCACACTAAATCTACTAAATGGAAACAATAGAATTATTAATGACGTGCTTAATCCTTTGTTATTTCAGGAATACATTTTTCGTCTGGAGCCTGGCAAAGTGGATTCTGGGAAAGGCAAATGTCCTTATGACCCCAAACTCAACAGTGTTTCAGCATTAATCAGTAAGTACTTGTTCTTCCTTGTAAGACTATGCGTGCTGTAGAATTATGTGTAGATGTAAATGGTTCTTTATGAAAAACAAAGGTTTTCAGTAATTCTTCAATTTGTCCAACTCCAGTTTAGATATTGTCCAACTCCAGTTCATTGAATAAAAAAAAACGCTATATAAATGCACCATTTACTATTTAATAACGTGGTCCTTCCACGCGCTACGTTCTACCGGGGAAACTCCCCCATAAGGTGATGATAGGAGGCGGCCTGCTCAATCTTCATGCATTGCATTGAAGGAAGCTCAGTTCGGGGCTCTCCCCAGACCCCATGTTGGCAAGAGGGGAAGTAACGCCCAGGATTACAGTTTAGGCAATTGGCACCAGGTATCAGTATGTATGTTATTTCTATGTACAATGTTCATACAGTACATGGGTATAGAGAGTAAAAGGGAAAAAAGGGGGAAAAGGGTGGGGGAAAAGGGGACCCATATGGGTTTTGAGTTAAATCAGCACCCTGGATTTTGCTGTGTAGGTGGTCTAGTGTTGTCAGCAGATTGCAGGTGGTCAAACTCGTCCCTGACCCCTCCAGCCGGGGCATGTAGCCCCTGACCTCCCCTTTCTCTGTGTGTGTGTGTGTGTGTGTGTGTGTGTGTGTGTGTGTGTGGGGGGGGGGGGGGGGGGGGGGGGGGGGGGGGGGGGTGGGGGGGGTGTGTGTGTGTGTGTGTGTGCGTGCGTGCGTGCGTGTGTGTGTGTGCGCGCGCGCGCGCGAGCGTGTGTGCGCATCGAGTGATCTTGGTACATAGACATTGATTTATTGGAGATTCTGACTTTCAATTGTACATTTTTTGTATTGTTCCACAATTTGCTTTGGCAATGTAAACATGCCGATAAGGTGTGTGTGTGTGTGTGTGTGTGTGTGTGTGTGTGTGTGTGTGTGTGTGTGTGTGTGTGTGTGTGTGTGTGTGTGTGTGTGTGTGTGTGTGTGTGTGTGTGTGTGTGTGTGTGTGTGTGTGTGTGTGTGCGCGCCATGAGTGTTGCCAGGGGACATCCTCAGTTTGAGTTCGTATTTTTCACTTGTGTTTTTGCATGATGTCACATCCAAACCTGGAGTTATACTTAAGCTCGCACGGTGTCCAACAAAGCCTACATCAACAACATATAAATCAATCCTAAGAAGAGCCACTGTCTCCTTCCCCTCTCTGATTGACAGATGGAGAGCTGTACGCAGGGGTCTACATCGATTTCATGGGGACGGACTCGGCCATCTTCCGTACGTTAGGCAAGCAGACGGCCATGAGGACGGACCAGTACAACTCCAGATGGTTAAACGGTAAGACGTCAATCTTCTTGTCTCGTCTGCAGATCAAGTAGTGTATTCAATTGATTTGCGGGCCCGTATAGTACATTCCTGCATCACACCACATTCCTCTTCCACTTCCTAGAGATGGTCAATAGCCTCTTTCAATTCATTCCCTGAAGTCACAGAGAACTCGAGGAATGGCCCGGAGGAGTCGCAGAGTCTAGCTGTACGCTCATACAGTAATGGGGGGAAATTACATTGATTATGCGTAGCCTCGATTCTCTAATGAAGCGTGGCAGCGGTGTGTCATGACTCATGAGCATACAGTTGGGTGCCACCGATATTGACCCATTCAGGCCTGACCTCAACATTTTAAAAAATCCTTCTAAATCCTCCAGTTTTCTGAAATAAATATTTTCACGATTTTTCAAAAATAGCAGACCTACAAGCTCGTAGCGCGCCACTCGGTGGCGCGCTATGAGCTTGTAGATCTGCTATTTTTCAATAGCTAAATTATAACATAATGTTTAAAACACCAAAAGGGGTTCCCGCCCAAAATGGGTTAACTGTCCTTTTGCGCAGATCACGCAAACCTCAGCAAAAAGAAAAGGACAATATCGATGGCCTCCAACTGTACACTGCAGTAATTCTCAACCTTTTTTATTTTTATTTCAAGGACCCCCAGTTTGATATGCATTAGGCCATGGACCCCCATTTGATATGATCTTTTTTAATCTCCTGGACCAATCTACATTAACTCTTCAGAGTGTCAAATGGAATCAAATGGACATGTCAGGGTCCATTTGATTCCGAACTATCAATCATTTAGCTGGGAACCCTCTGGAACCCCCTCAAGGACCCACTTTGAGACCCACTGGCATACAGCCGCCACCGCATTCATCACTGACCACCCCCCATCCCCCCTCTGGGTGACAGCTTTCCACTTTGACCCAGCCGTCTCCCCACAACAGATCCCCAGTGGGGGCACTCCACGTCAAGGCACCTGAGTCCTGCTAATCAGCCCTGCGGGGAACCCTTTCCCCTTCATCACGGGTGGAGAGATCCCCCCCCCCCCCACACACACACACACACACACACACACACACACACCGCGAACATTAAACTGTTCACGGTGTGTCCCCTCCCTCCGCACGTTTTAGCTTTCGACCCCTACTGGGTTGTTTCTCTGTCGCTGCGGGGGGGTAGGGGGGGTGGGGGAGCACCCTATGTGGTTTGTCCAGCAGTGACCCAGTAAGTGAGTAAGTAAGGGGCAGGGCTAATATGCAGATCTACAACCAAACAACACGCCCGCGCTGCGACACGTTATGATCTTGTAGATCAACTGTTCTTGTTCCGATGTATAAATCAGGCTTAGGGCAGTGGAGCTCAGTCGACGGGTATAATGAATGAGACGCAGGGGGGAGGGGTTCTAGCAGCATGCATGCATCCTACTCTCATCGGGCTCTAACCATAAGATATCTTGCTTTAGAGATACTTAAGGTTGGGATCCGGAACCGGAGGAATCGGATACAACCGGATTTGGTTCCATCACATTTGGAATCTGTTCCGGAAGTGGTTTTATCACACTGTCATTGGTTCTCAAACGTCTTATTTCAAGGACCACCATAACTCTGAGTGTACAAAAGGAACCATGATGGTCCATTTGGTTCCTTGTACACTCTCTGAGTTACAGACCTATAAGGGTCCATTTGGAACCCCTTAAGTAACCCAGAGGATCCCTGTAACCACTACAATAACATATATGCACTGAATGTTTAATTTAATGTTATTGTGTATATCAAACATTATAAATATGTATATTTTGCCATTAACAATGAATGGAGAAATTGGGTCAAAATTACTCTAAATATGACGTAAATTAAACATCAAAACATTAAACGCCATTGACATTGAAGGGAAGATTTGTCATAATATGTGAACGAGCAAATCAGCTAACCAATCACAGGCAACAGACATTCTGATTGGCCAGTAGGAGATGATGCATGATTTTTTAAATATAGCAATCGTTAAAGGGAACTGTTTAGGAATTGGACCGTGGGAATCTTTAAGGAATCAGAATCTTTAAAATCCCAAAGGATCCCAACCCTAGCGATACGTCTGTGCTGCATCTACATGTATTTGTGTCTTAACAGCTCATTCCATTTCTCCCTCTCTCCCCTTTAACAGACCCCACGTTCTTAACAGCTCATTCCATTTCTCCCTCTCTCCCCTTTAACAGACCCCACGTTCATCCACGCGCATCTCATCCCAGACAGTGCGGAGAAGAATGACGACAAGCTCTACTTTTTCTTCCGGGAGAAATCCTCAGAGATGGGTCAGAGTCCCATGGCCCAGTCCCGCATAGGGAGGATCTGTCTGGTGAGTTTCATCTCAACCAAAAACATCATATTATTTGAAATATAACAAAAGGGTTTTATACAGTTGGGTGCCACCGATATTGTCCCTTATCATTTGACCCATTTAGGCCTGACCTCAAAATTTTAACAAATCCTTCTAAATCCTCCAGTTTTCTATTTCTATTTTCACGATTTTTCAAAAATAGCAGACCTACAAGCTCGTAGCGCGCCACTCGGTGGCGCGCTATGAGCTTGTAGATCTGCTATTTTTCAATAGCTAAATTATAACATAATGTTTAAAACACCAAAAGGGGTTCCCGCCCAAAATGGGTTAACTGTCCTTTTGCGCAGATCACGCAAACCTCAGCAAAAAGAAAAGGACAATATCGATGGCCTCCAACTGTAGCTGCATGTGTTGGTCCTGCGCTTTTGTCTCTCTCACCCTCACAGTGATCCAGAAATCCACTTTCCCCCGTTGTGCTTACTCACCATGAGTAATTACCGCTGTAGAGTAAGCTACACACCACTCTGCAGCCATAAAACCAAACAAAATCCTTTGGCTTTTTACGTTTCCTCAAAGCCAAGTGAGGAAAACATTCCATTGCAGGGGGGAAGGGGGGGAGTTGTTCCTTGCGTGGACTGTTTCACTGACTGACGGAGTTTACCTAAAAGCCTAACCTCGGATCCCAGGATGGCGTTCCAGACCCCAAATCTTGCTCAATTCAGAGATGACCAAGATTGGAGGGCTAGCTAAAAGACTAATTTAAGCATGGTTGTATATGTACTTTGATGCGTAGCAGTGTCAAAAATAGACAAAAATAATGCATGCCAAAAAATAGCATGGTATGTTGTAAGCATTTGGTTTGGTATTATCAGTACACGACACCAGCATGTGAGAAAGTGCAGTATATCTCAAGCTCTATACTCCATATTACAATGGTCACTTGGAAGAAATGGAAGAATATAATTTCTTCTTTGCAAGCATCACTGTGGCACGATGCAGTATAAGTTATGCTTCAGTCCCCAGTCTATATGCATACATAAACATTCAGAGATGTTTATTTGGTGATTGGTGATTTGGTGATTTGTGTTTATCACAGCAGAGGGTCACTAAGGGACAGTGTCCAAACCTTCAAACTCTGTCCTTACATAGCGTCACCTCACATTACCCCAGAGACACTAGCCCTGTTTGTCAAGAGACTTTTCCTTCTGCAGCTAAAGCCGGCAAGATGACACAGCCCTAAAGTATATAATTAAGCAAAGAATATAGGCTGCAAAACACATAGATCCAAGGATAATGCAGGATAACAGAATGTGTAGCTTTATAAGGACATAGTAATGTGGGCAAAAATAGAACTCCCTTCCTCCATTGAAAGTAACGGTAAACACAGACAGACACAAAACTCCCTGTTTCTCCAGTTCTGTAAATCTTTCAGACTCTATGTAATGTGTTAAGGTTTGTGGCTCATTAATCATGTCCCCTGGGTTTCACTCTTCCATCTTAGTAGTGGAAGTTGGCGAGCATCCCTAACAGATGGGCGAGTGGGGCTGACACACGAAGCTAGAGTTTATTCACACATCCCCTCGAGTGCTGACTGTTCGTTTGGACTGTTGTCTTAAACAGCTGTTGGTCAGCCTGCCGATGGATGGACGGACCAGTCCAGGGATTCCCAAACCTTTTTCACCTCGAAACCCAAAACTTAAAACAAATACATTATGAATTGATCACTAAAGCTCTATTTAATAGTGAAAATAGCAAGCTCTCAATGTGCGCTACGTGTCACATTGCAGCGTATTTTTTCTTCAGTACATTTCTTTAGCAAATGTTCGCAAAATGTTTTGTAAGAATTAGTTTATTTTGTAGGAAACGACACGACTCATAGAAATGTGTCTACAACCTAAAAACGGATCACGACCATAATTTGAAACACTTGGACCAGTCCATTTTAAGGTGTTTTTTCAGGGGTGTGTGTGTGACCATACCTGTGTCTTGTGTTTGTGTCCCAACAGAATGACGACGGCGGACACTGCTGTCTGGTCAACAAGTGGAGCACCTTCCTGAAGGCCCGTCTCATCTGCTCCGTGCCCGGAGCCGATGGCATCGAGACGCACTTTGATGAGCTCAGTGAGTTTGCTAATAATATTATATGGCACTATCTACCGCCTCCTGTCAGCAGTTTTAATATCCATGTCCATTCAACCACTGGTCTGGTCTATATTTACTCACCAGCCATGTGTCATTCAAGGCTTTCTCCCTCTCTGTGTTCCATGTGATTGTAGGCAAACAGTTATTTCTAATTTAGCAAAATTTAGATGAAATGTTCAGGTACATACATGGGAAAAACAGTACATAAAAAACAGAAATGGCTCAAAAATTTCATTTTAAAAAGTCACCCTATAAGCACACTACTAAAAGCAGTAAAAACAGGACAAGAAGTCACCAAACATTGCACATTTAGCAAAATTGTTAGATCTACAAACTCACTACACTACCCTTCTTTTTTCCATCTACAGCACACATTAGAATATTTGACTATTTTCACCTATGACATGCCTAGAATAGGGATGCTGTGGTTCATGTGGTTAAGCCTAATTCATACTTTTTCGCACAGCAGTCACTCCATGAAAATAACTTGATATTACAAATCTGTTATTTATCAGAAATTACTTACTGTGTGTAATGAATGGATCGCCTCACATGGGTGAAAGACTAATCAGTTGAGATAGTGAGAGTTCAAAATGAACCACTATTGATTTTTTGGGGGAGGGGGGTTGTTAGATTTTATTTGATAGGAGGTAACGGGAGTAGCTGACAGTTTCAGCTGCCGAGCTCTGAATCTGTCTTGAGAGATTACACGTTACTTGGGGCGTACTTGGTGTGTTCGTTGTTTGATCTACACCAAAAACAGCAGATTTACAAGCTCACCATGCAGCATGTTGTGAGCTTGAAGATCGGTTATTTTCAATCTGTCCTATTAGAAAAGGATATTCTCAAGTTTTACTTGTGACGTATTGTATCTTAGGGGTAAAGATTTACATAATTTACGTACCATAATATGACATACAGTAAATGTAAGGTTCTATAAAGTAGCCAAAACAGTTTGAGAACCACTGCATTAGAGCCCATGTGGCATGCACCCGTGTGCGTGCGTGCGTGCGTGCGTGCGTGCGTGCGTGCGTGCGTGCGTGCGTGCGTGTGTGTGTGTGTGTGTGTGTGTGTGTGGTGTGTGTGTGTGTGTGTGTGTGTGTGTGTGTGTGCATGCGTGCGTGCGTGTAGATTTTTGCTTTATTTGAAACAATTCTTTCATTGAAAGTGAAGGTAGTCTGTGGGTTTCATTCAAACATTGAACCAGTGAAAAGTATTAGCAAGAGATTGAGGCTAAATAATAGCTACATTGGATCCATTGGAACACAGGTTTGTTTTCCCATTTCCTGAAATGTAACGCTACAAGGTTTCCACCTGACTGTGACATTGCGAATGCTATTCTTCATAGGTTTAAACAGAGAACAGATGTAAAGCTACCTTGATGGAAACAGAGCAACACTCAATGTGAATGTCAAAATATTATGTCCCCTTTCCTCATCCTCTGTCAACATCATGGTGCTCTTAGCAGCTCATCCACGGGTCAACAGGTCAGACTTACAGTCTGAGTGCAGACAGAGGCGTGCATGGTTGAGGTCATAGGCTTGAATCTCCCGAGGTACAGGATAAGGTCCTATGTGCGGTCTGCCTTCCCACAAGTCATTCTTGAAGAAATGAACGGTGTCTCCAGCTCCGGCTGTCCTGATGGAGCCCAGCGGAGGCATCAGAGTGCTTCTATGGGGGCCCAGGGGAGCCGGTCGAGTACATTCAGATGTGGAGGAAGTACCTTGGCTGTGGGAGACGTGAATGCATTTAGTCTTTCAGCCAGAGGAGAGGAGTGGGACCGCAGAGTATGAGGCAGAGGTGGAAGAAGTACTCTAGAACTAACCATACAACAATGTAGAAATACATTAGCATAAGTACGTAAATACGTTTGAAATAAAGTAAGTAATTGTACCTCAAAACTGTACTGACTGAGTAAACAGTACTTGAGTGAATGTGCTTAGTTAATTTATACCTTGGCTGGGAGAGGTGAATGCATTCAGTCTTTCATCCAGAGAGGGATGGGACCAGTGGGGCGGCTGTGTGGACATACAGAGAGAGAGAGCCAGAATAATGTGTGTCAGACTCAGGACGACCATCAGAATGAATGTGTGTGTGCATTGATGTTTTTATGGCCTTTTATTCATTGTAATGATGCGGAAACAGGCCTTTCTGTTTTTTTCTTCTTTTTTCGTAGGTTGTAACAATGAAATCCCAAAACGCGCACTCTGTTCTTTTCTTTACCAGACAAAAAGACAGAATTTCCTTTTGGCACATTGCTATCCCCCCTCCCCCTCCCCCAACACATACTGTATTGTGGGCAGTGCAGTTATTTTGACAACATGGTTTATATGTTACCCAGAGAGAAATGTGGTTTTTAGTTTCATGGCTTTTAAGATAGCGTGCTGTTTTAAGGGGGCCGAGAGGAAATGATCATATATACTATCTACAGTCATTTATCTTCCCCTCTGTCAGACACATGACTGCTCAGAGTATGTACGTCTGTTCACCTTCTGTGTTTTTTAATGGCATTACTCGACAGGAGTCAAGTCAATAAGAGGGTCAGTCTGTGTGAATGTCTGAGTGTGTCATTAGGCTACTTCAAACATGTACTAATGTCTTTTTTTATGCACGTATAATTTATACTTGCCATAGACGTATGACATATAAAGATGACTTATCTTTATAACCGAGATCCACACTGGAGCCATGCCGTTCCCATGTGGAATCTTGTGGATCCCTGAGTTCAACAAGATTAGATTTTTACGGCCTCCATTAGCCTGTCTGTCTGTGTGTCTGTCTGTCTGTGTGTCTGTGTGTCTGTGTCTGGAGCTAATCTCCCAAACAGCCGGAGCGATCCATACCACGCTTCTTGTGCACGCTGCCAGTTGGCCAACTTAGTACCTCCACTTATCTTTAGTTTTTTCCCACATATATATTATATTTTTGTATTTTTTTTTTGAGGGGCACTATCCCCTCCTATATTCAGCTATTAGTGTAGATATTTTCGTCTTACACAAACATAAAATTCCCATTGACAATGATTGGAGAATTTATGTCATATGTGGACGAGCAAATCGGCTATTTCTGTCCTACACAAACATTAAATTCACATTGACAATGAATGGAGAATTTACGTCATATGTGTCTGAGCAAATAGACATGTTACGTCATGATGATGACCCTGATGTCATAGTAAATGTGACCTGCTGTCACCGTTAAGGCCATGGAGATATCACTATTGGCCAGCAACTCTACATCTGACCTCAAACCTCAAACCATTAGATCTCCATATATGGATATATTTCAGAACCTGTTCTGACATTCCATATGTTGATCCTTCCCCATCCATCTTTCCTCTTCGATGTCTCCCTTTTGACTTATACCTGTCCATTCAAATGTCAAACTCTAGACGGTCCTGCCCCAAAGTTATTAGTGCTGCAGCCAAACCCTGTACAATCAAGACATGCTCCTTATATGGCCAGTACAAAATTCATTCCATGTTGATCTGACCCCCCATGCCAAAGCGCCAGCGCTCGCCCAGCAGTCTGCCGTCAACGAGGCGGCACGCAACCTTTCTCGCCTTAGACGTCTTAGAAGTCAATGACGTATGAATCAATGGATGAATCAAAATGTTGGAGTCATATGTTAAATACAGCAGACACATCTCGGACATATGAAGTCCGAGATCCACATTGAAGCCGCTGTTCCCGTGTGGATCCCGATAGATCTGTGTGATTAGATGTGCCTTTTGGAGACATCTCAGGTAGACTGCGTGTCTAATGTACACAGCAATCAGAGACGTCTCTCTGTGACCGCCGATACCAAGACAGCCTGAAGGATCCTCCGTCAGATCTGACACATCAAAACATTGCAGAAACAAGAGTCACAATGACGCAATGAGCTCCAATTATCTGCACATTGCTTCCCCGTCTTCCCTTCCAGGCTGTAGCCAGGAGGTCTGTCAAACTGGCGTCAGATGGGTTATAAATCTCCTCTCTGGTTGCCAAAAGTTAATTTCTGTTTTTTTAGGGGCTTTCTTTCTCTACACATCACCTGTCACGTTCACACCCTAGCATAATATAATGAGATAGTTTTGTCTGAAATGATTACAAAACCATTCAAATCATTTTGCGTTTACTTACAGTAGACTTGATTACAGTAATGTACTTTTTGATGGACTGACAAAGAAAGTGTTACATAAACTCCAGCTTGTTCAGAATGCCGCAGCCAGAGTTTTAACTGAAACCAAAACATTTGAACATGTCACTCCTATTTTAGCTTCCCTTCACTGGCTCACAATGAAACAAAGAATTGGTTTTAAAGTTTGTATTAAATCTATGGAATGGCTTAGCTCCTTGATGCAGGGCTCCTTATTAAACCTAGAATACATTCTAAAACAGAATGCCTTCAATCATTTTGGCCCTAGTCTCTGGAATTCTCTACCACTTACGCTACAACAGTCTCTTCTTAAAAAATCACACCCGTGTGAAGTGAGGGGTGCTCTTATCATCTTACAACATCGAGGAGGGAATTCGGTATAGCTTGTTGCTATGATTAGGTGATGTAATGATGATGTAAAACAAACCATTGTACATCATCCAATAATTGTTTTTATATACTTCCTCATGAATTAAGCATCCAGGAAGAAACCCTAAATACGTAGATAATACACCATTGCACATAAAAATGTGGCACAAAAAATGTGGCACTCCATCTTTAACAATATTCAATGTATTTAATGTTAATATAAATATATATAATTATATATATATATATATAATTAAAACATTTGCACTGTGTTTAGAAATGTCGATTTGCTCATCCACATACGATTTAAATTATCCTTTCATTGTCAATGGCATTTAATGTTTGTGTTTCCACAAAAAGCCGATTTGGTCAGACATATATGACGTAAATTCTCCTTTCAATGTGACACGTGTTGTGACGAAAAGCTGTATATAGGAGGGGCTAGTTAATATTGCCATGGTTTATTCAATGGGCACAAGTTTAACCCATTTTGACCTGGTACAACCTATACGTAGTTATAGCCTACCTTTGGATCCGAGAGCTACCTCTGTGTCTCATTAGTTGTTGCTATCCTTTATATACTGTATATACGATTTGAAGGTTTTCAGAAACCTTAGGTTAGGTCTTAGAAGGCATAGTTAGAATCGGCCTCAGGTCTAAATTGGTTGTTAAGTAAGGGATAATATCTGGCTAGGTGGTCATTGTCGGGAGATAATTCACCGACAGGGAGTTTAACCACCGAGGCGAAGCCGAGGTGGTTACACTCCCTGAAGGTGAATTATCTCCCGACAATGACCACCTAGCCAGATATTATCCCGCTTATTACATGGCTAACTAACATAAATTAATCCATTGATCCAAAACACAACAAAAAAAGTATTCCATAACTTCGCGCTGGCTGAGTCTGCCCAGCTGCAGGGCTGAAGCACTGTCGGAAAACAAGGAAGTGAGTTGATCAAATAGAATCCATTTTCGGGTCCAGCTGCTTCGTCTATTTCTCGCTCAAATGTTTTCAAAAACATTTTTAAGAGCAATGTTTAGCTGTAAATTACATTGTGTGTCAGTAGTGTGTGTGTTTACATGGCTGTTATGTTGGAAACGGCAGTAAATCAAGCGGGCGCAGCCGCGCAGCTGGTGGTGCTCAGAGGGTTTGATTAGGCAGCGGTCATTATACAGCGGAGCGGTCATTATCATGAGATAACTCACCGCTGAATTAAGCGATTGACCAATCAGAATCAAGCATTCAACCAAGCCATGTAATAAGCCTGGATAATGCCATCTTTGACCTCAAGTATCTTCCTTTAGCCTGAAAACTTGCATGGCGTGTTGCATATATATGGTGTGTTCCTCCACATGCTTAGGTCCAAAGATGATCTTGTAGAGATGCATGTGAAAGGGCGGCTAGGGTTTCTTGATTGCTGTGGAGTGTGTCAGATTAATGTCTTGCTTCCTGCTTCGTAAATGACCATGAAAAAGGTCCCAGGTTATAAATGGTAGAGGCCTGGATTTCATGCCTGATCTTATTATTAGATATTCATGGTGATTGGTATTTCCAGTGACTTGTGGAGATGTAGTCTTGCTTAGGACTGCAACACTAATCGATTTAACCGTTTGAAGTGAGGGGCTCTTATCGTCATACGTCATCATACATCTCAGACGGTCCTCACTTTTGTCTTTATCTATAAAATAGGGCCTAATCAGACCAATTTATTTTGTTTATTATAAAAATATATCTTTTTGGCTTTTTTCAGGTTGATTCATTATAGTTTATATTAAAAAAAATACAACTATCACTAAGGAAATAGTTGATCGTTGGAACCCTATTGTGCTCTTTATTCTCAGAGCCAGAGAGAGTGTAAAATGTAATACAGGTATAGTGAAGGGTTTTGCTGCACATGGACCAGGTGATGGCTCCTCTTACTCCATTCCCCTGATGGAGAGTGTTAATTGGAACTGTGTTTTCAAGTGTTATTACATTCAATTCTGGTAGTCTACTTCAAATTGATCTCAATTTTCCTCCCCTTATTATTTCTCTGTGCTTTTCTCATTTATTAAGCCGTCAGAGGGTACACAGGATTCAGCCCCGTAGAGTGGCTGCATACATATGTCTCCTATTAAAGCCACGTTACACCAGAGAGGGCTCCATTTCACATGTATTCCCCGCTGGGACTCAAGTACTATAGTTTCAGTTCTGGGAGAGTTTGGACTGAGGACCGCAGTGAAACACTGTTGTCCAACTGGTGGTCCATTCCAACACACACACACACACACACACACACACACACACACACACACACACACACACACACACACACACACACACACACACACAACCCCAACCTGCTTCGGTGTAGAAGGCAAAAAAGAATCACTATGTCATGATTGTCATTATTAGCCTCAATAGCCAGTGTAGTTGAAGGATCCCAGGAGTAATGGGAGAAATAATGAAGACTTTGAAAGATAGACAGTTTAGTAGTTTAGTTTAGTTTGCGTGGAAACAGCGGATCTGCTATTTTGGTGACATCATTCTACGACAGGGTATGAATAAGGCTTCACAGAACTCAGTATTGACTTTCTATGTCACTCTGTTGGTTAGACTATTTGCCTTATGGTCATTGTTGTGAATGTTTTGAACAGTATTTTCTAATTACAGCATGATCGTGTTATGTCTTATAGGGGACGTGTACATCCAGACAACTCAAGACAACAAGAATCCTGTCATATATGGAGTATTCTCAGTTT